>NC_080403.1:54332777-54642500 GCF_030265065.1 Corythoichthys intestinalis
CCTCATGCACATTAGCTGCACGTTAGCTGCACAACAACTGCAGCCGCCCTCCTCCGGGGAACGAACTGTATATTGCTCTCCACCGGGCGGTTTGCCAATCAGCGAAGACAATCGACAACCCAGTCGTCATGTCAAAAGTTCCGGGCGAGTTATGTGGGATTTTCCGCTTCGAAGACTTTGCAACATCACTCGGTTCGGGTTAGCATGTCGGCTAGCTGTCACGCCTCTTGGTTTGTTTACATTCTCCGAAGCCGGGGAAGGGAAATGACATAAGTCCGATTTAGGTGTCATAAAATATCGTTCGGGAGGTGCGACAGTAAAGGTGAAGTCGACAGTTTTGACCATTATCGAGTAATTTTGCCATGTCGTCCTGAATAAGTGCAGTTTTATTATTTCATATTCCATTTAGCACAAGACTGTTATTTGTCATGACTATACCATTTATTTAGCAATTGGGGGAAAATACTAGGATAAAAATAATATCCTGTAAAAATATTGAAGTAGAGAGACAGAAACAATGACATTTTGCAGCTCTCTTCGTCACGTTTTCCTCGTTGTGAATAATTCCCCCTCGACGGGCTGGCTGGTCATTCTCAAGCCATTTATTTAGCTATTGGGGAAAAAATACTTGGATAAAAAGAATATCCTGTAAAAATATTGGAGTAAAGAGACTGAAACAATGACATTTTGCGGCTCTCTTCGTCGCGTTTTCCTCGTTCTGAATAATTCCCCCTCAATGGGCTGAATAGTAAAACCGATGAGCCCATTCTCCCGCTGACTTCATCCACCTGTTGGGGACGCTCGAGCCCTATAATGGTAGGCGTGGCTAACCGGCAGATTAAAAGACTAATTTCCCGTCATCTGCGCTTTGCTACATTGTTGTATATAGTCGAATCGTCTCAAAATATGATTCTAATTCACATAATAATGCTATTTAAGACTTTTTTTTCTCATGTCGTATGCTCTTTAAATACCTGCAACATGAAGCAATTATCAAAGAATCCCAAAATTAGAAAAATAAGGTCCTAATGAAACCTTTTTTCAAATTTTTAAAAAGAAAAGTCAGAATGAATATGTGTAATAAGCGCTCTAATATCTATAACCCTTGCTAAATCCTGTTTTTTTTTCCTCATGGAACCTGCAGATGCATGTGTTGACTTGCATCCACAATTTTTTGTTTTCAAAAAGAAATGTTAAAATTCTGGTTAAGGGTGTGACAAAATATCGAAATGGTGATATATCTTGATACTTTGCATCCCAAAAGGTTATCGATATGCTCCTGCCAAGAATCGAGATTTCGTTTTAAAAAGGTGTCAATGTTTAAAAAAAAAAGAAACATTTTAAAATGAAGATTTAACCACAGCCATTTCCCCAGTGCCTTTGCCTGACATGCAGCCCCATATCATCAAGGACTGAGGGAATTTCGATGTCTTCTTCAGGCAATCATCTTTGTAAATCTCACTGGAACGGCACCAAACAAAAGTTCCAGCATCATTACCTTGTCAACAGTCAAGAATCTGCATTGGACAAGGTGATCCCCATCACCTTGTCAACAGTCAAGAATCTGCATTGGACAAGGTGATGATGCTGGAACTTTTATTCGGTGCTGTTCCAGTGAGACTTTAAATGGTCCAAAATGACCTAATTGACTGCCACTGACAGCGATAGACGTTCAATCCGTTTGAAGTGGGAGGGTTGGCAGCGAATGAACGAATGTTCATTCGCTGCCACCCTCCCAGTTCAAATGAATTGGACGTCTACTAATGATAAACTAATTCAAATTCCCACTAGAAGCTTGTTTAACTGTCAATTAGTTGTTTGTAGAATATCCTAGAATGATTTCCTGAACAACGTATCGATAATCGTTGTATCGCCATATCGTCAGATCATCGTTATCGTGAGCTTTGTATCGCAAATCGTATCGTATCGTGAGGTACCAAGAGGTTCCCACTCCTACTCAAAATCATGAAATTTTAGGTGTATAAAGGGTTAAGTACCCCTACAAAATAGCTATCCAAAAAGTCCAAAAGTATTGTATTTTGTTTAATGATGGAGGATGCACTTTCCTCTTGTGGATAAACTAGTAAAATATAATTAGTTTCAAGATCTCGTTGAACTAGTAAAATATAACTAGTTTCAATATAACTACTTTCAAGATCTCATTCATGCGGAATGGATGTCTTATTTTTAGAGCTATCAAAATTATCGCGTTAACGGGCGTTAATTTTTTAAATTAATCACGTTAAAATATTTGACGCAATTAACGCAGATGTCCCGCTCAGACAGATTTAAATGACAGTACAGTGAAACGCTCACTAATTATTGACATCAACAATGGCGGGCTACTAGATTATTTTTTGATTTGAAAATTTTACAAATTTTATTAAAACGAAAACATTAAGAGGGGTTTTAATATAAAATTTCTATAACTTGTTCTAACATTTTTCTTTTAAGAACTACAAGTCCCTCTATCCATGGATCGCTTTAACAGAATGTTAATAATGTTAATCCCATCTTGTTGATTTATTGTTATAATAAACAAATACAGTCCTTATGTACCGTATGTTGAATGTATATATCCATCTTGTGTCTTATCTTTCCATTCCAACAATAATTTACAGAAAAATATGGCATATTTTATAGATGATTGTAATTGCGATTAATTACGATTACTTAATTTTTAACCTGTAATTAATTTGATTAAAAATTTTAATCGTTTGACAGCCCTACTTATTTTCAGAACACCAAGACAAAAAGTGCTTGTTATTTTTGCAGAATTTCCTTGTTATAAGCAAATCTTATCTCATTTCAAGTGGTTTATTACTCGTTTTAAGAAGTGGCATTTTTTCAGTGTGTGCTGCACCCACGTTGTGAAACAACCGTTAAACAAGTCAAAGGTGTTCCACAGGGCTCAATCTTAGATCCCCTGCTCGTTTTAAATTGAATGTATGATTACTGCCAGTCAGTTAAAAATCCAATCTGTCTTTAACACTGTACCGTCACGCCCGACAGCTGTCGGCGCTCAGTTTTGAGTGACTTTCTATTTTCTTCTGAATCCCAACTGTTCAGCAACTGCACCCCTAAATCGTCCCCCGGGTTGGAGTTAGCATCTTGGCCTTAAACGATTCCAACCGCACCGGCGCACGATGCGGCGTCTCGTCTCCCACATCTGACGAGCGAAGACGGAGCCCGGCAGAAACATTTCGGGCCAAATTCAAACCATGCTGCTGCTCAAGCTGCGTTCAGAAGCAGAAAACATGATTCACACACTGAGACACGCAGCCGTCGGCTTTTGTGGCTCCCTCAAGGCCCATTACGGTCACCCCCCGAGCCCAGAAGAGCCGCACATTCTCCACAGTGTTCTCCCGGGCCAAGCGTCATTAGGAAAACGGCTACGATTTGTCAAAATCACAGCGCGGCTCATGTGCTACATAGGAAAAGTTCCGCGTTGTACTCAGAGGAGCGGTGTTGAAAGACATTTGTTTGACTGAACTGGAACAGGCCGACTTCACAGCATATTCATGCAGATTTTACTGTTTTGTACTGTATTTAACTGCCTTCGAAAGCCCATCATAACTGCGAATCCATAAAATAAATACTGTATATGATCACCTCAAATTATTACATGTAGACAAAGAATTGAACTAGACTTGGTTGGGAAATCAGAAGCCAGTAAAAACCCATTGTAGGATTTGTAACAAAAATCCCATATCCCTAGACTTCTCTATCAGTTGACGAGACAGCTCCTACAGACATTGTGCCATAGCTTCCCGTAGGAGGCCGGGCCAGGCAGAGCGTTGTGGCAGGTTTCTCTGCAATAAAACTCAAACAAACGTTGCATTCTAACACCGGATTTAGGTGGAAACAGGACGAAAGTTTTAGTCCATACAGGCAGGCAGGAGTGTCTCAAGAGTGATTTGGTAGATATAAACAGATTTTAAGAGGCAGGCCCCCCCCCCATGGTGGCCAAAAAGTGTCATTGCATGAAATTGACTTTCCTATTCATATGTATACAGGGGTGCACATAATTTTTTTGCCCAGGTTCTCAGAGGAGGACCTGGAGATGTGACTTGGTCCTCATTGAGCTTGAGAGCCGACCCGCCTGATGCGATAAATTTATGACAAGCTTTACTTAGAGCCAATTAACTTTAATTAATTATATTAACAATTAATGCTTGATTAACATCAACTGGCACAACAAAATTGCCATTACTTTGAAGTGAAATGTAAAGAAATAAGAAGCACCAATTCAAAATAAAGGGCATTATGCGGCTCCCACATTAACTCCAAGCCTTTTAAAAAGTGGGATATCCTCCTCATAAGACCTCATTGAACGTGCATGTTTAGCTTCGTAAAATGCGAGCAAAAACACGTTTGTCAGTGCATGGCGCTGTTCATTACCTTTATTCCGCCACTTATCCATAGGGCGAGTGGGGTCCTGTTTGACATCGATAGTTTGCTTAATTGCCACATGCTCTCTGTTATTTTCGTGCTTTTCAAAGTTTGGATGGCTGAAATTCTTTGACCCTACATAAAATGCGCTGCTCTTATCGGCAACATTGGGATTCTCACAGCACATTTTGTACCGCATTTCCGTGCGAGCATCATTTGCTTCTAGCCATGGTACCTCCTGTAGCCACTTTTCAGCAAAAGTCCTTTTTTTCGGTAGCTCCGGTGACATTTCTGTCGTCTGTCTGTCTTTTGACGGGGGTGGGGGAACACGGAAGTAATTACTCAATGTGGCCTGCTTCTTTGACATTTTGAGAAGTTATTTTCTCGTGTCCGCCGCAAATACGGTGGTCAGCCATCGGTACGCAAAAGCGTATGGAAGCCGTTGAGGGCCAGCGCATTTGTCTACGTCCAGTACGCATGCGCGCATGCGGACCACTTATGTGCACCCCTGTATATACTGTAAGTTGTAAAGCAATAAAACAGCAACAAAAACGAATGAAATGAACAAAAAAATATATGTTTATAGGCTCAAAATTACTTTTTGAACAGATCATGTGACTAGCACCTTAGACGGTCATTTGCTTTGCATAAAAAAAATTTTTTTTTAAATTAGGGGAGGACAATTTTATTTTTCAAATGAATTTTTTCTATGATTGAAAATACTTTTTTTTTTTTTAATTGAGATTTTGGGATTTGAGATTGAATGATTTAGACAAAAATTTCCTACCTATAATATGGCCGAAACACAAAACTTGAACCAAAGAAAACTTTTTCAATGAAAAATTAAGTGTTAAAATGCAAATTTTTCAATCTCAAATATTTTTTCGCATTCAAAAATGTTTTCTATTATTTAAATTGTTCCCTTTTTTTGATTGACTTTTCTTTTTGAAAATATATATTTTTTTGAAGCAACTTATTTTTTGATTGAATCATAAAGGCAAAAACGTCCTAGCCAAAATGTGGCCTAAATACATATCAACATTACTTCAATCAAAAAAGTTGCTTCAAAAAAAAAAAAAAAAAAAAAATCAAGGAAAAATAGCTTTCACGTACATTTTTTTGTTTGTTTCTAATTTATTTTTTCATTCAAACACTTTTTTTTTTTTTTTTTTTGATTGAAGCGACTTTTTTTTAATTGAAAATATATATTTTGATTGAAGTGACTTTTTTTTTTTTTTTTGAATAATAAAGACACAAATCTACCTCCATATGGCTCCGCCCAGCAGATACAATTTCTGACTGGGGTATCTACATTGGCACGACACCGGCGTGCATCCTATATTCGATGGATGACTATCTTGGCGAAAAGTATTGTCTAACCAGCCTGATTTAGAATTCCCCTGAAGAATGATGGGAAACAAAAAACGCTCTTTGTCAACTTATTATTATAAATATTCTTGTAAGTTAATTTTATTGCTGGCACTGCGTTTCGGGGTCATCAACATGTTGTGCCGCCCCTGCACCAAAAGTCAAACCCTGCCTATGTTGGTCGATGATTCAAGGTAATTATTAAAGTATAAAATGGCACCATGCATGCATTTTGAAACGTGAAAACAATTGATTGAATGGAAAAAATTTGCAAAACTTTAGCTTGAAAAATTTACGTAAAATGAATGATAACTTCCCTTTTTTTTTTGCTTTTGACCAAGAATCTAGACGGTTTTACGTTCATATCTATAGAAATTCTGGGATTTACACATTTATTTACAAGAATTTTCAGCTTAAAAACAAGCTCTTTGTTTTGTGATGGCCGCCATGTTGGATTTTGTATCCATACACAATAGCGTATCTTAACATTGAAATAATCAGGAAATTTTGGGCCAACTGCCCGTTTTTTGGCGAAAAACTAGTAATTTAGACATATCTGTGTCCATACAAAAAAAAAATTATCTTTTACGTCTTTTTTTATTATATGTAACATTTCAATCTAGAAACAACGAGGGCCATATAGCCGGCAAGACGTGAGACAATAGTGACATTGGAATTCACGCTAAATAAGTTCTGATTGTATATAGAAAAATGCAAAACTTGCTTTTGTTGAGTAAAATTAAGATGTTTCGGCATGCTTTCCTCAAGTACCGTAATTTTCGCACTATAAGGCGCACCTGACTATAAGCCGCCGCCCACCAAATTTGACACGAAAACGGGATTTGTTCATAGATCAGCCGCACTGAACTATAAGCCGGAGCTGTCCTCACTGTTTTATAGGATATTTACACCAAAACATATCAACGGGTAACACTTTATTTGACAGCGGCATCATAAGACTATAATAAGACTAAATAAACCACCATGAAGCTTTGAACCAATTGGCTGCAAAGCTTCATTGATCCTAGAAGCTTCATTTGGCCATCACTGTTCTCTTGGGGGAAACAGTCAACCCCTGCTGCCACCTGCTGTCAACACTGTTTTCGTCCAACATACCTCCTAGCATGCATTGCAGCGCTACAGATGTAAATAACAATCAAAATTCATGTTCTTTGCTAATTGTTTCTGCAGTTACTGTTCTAGTTCTTTCATTAATTGCTAGTTATGGAATTTGGTAACACTTTATTTGACAGTGGCGCCATAGGACAATCATAATTATGACATGAGACTGCCATGAACATTAATGAATGCCGGATGACACTTAATGACATCAGTCATAAGCATTCATTAATTTTATAGCAATTTTAAGTTTTGTTATACTTATATAAAACTGAATTAATCAATATTTTATTAAAGAATGACTGAATGTTTTGATGCCACTGCTCATGGAGACTCCTTAGGGAGGTGCCTGTTTTGGTTTTAGGTCGCTAGCAGCTTTGGTTTTGAAAATATTTGAACTTGAACTAAGTTTGTGAAAAAGTCTGTCATTCTTTAACAATTATGTTCAATGATTATGATGCCAAAATGTTAGATGTTTCCATTGTTTTGTCCAACTCCTGTACACATAGAGATTTTTTGTGTGTGTAATATGTCACTTCATTTAAATGTAGTCATTCCTCCTCATGCTTTTGCCCAGCTTTCCAAAAAGTGAAAATGGCTTTAGAATCCGATTAGAATTTGCAAATTAATGGGCTTTTTCTCTTTCAATTTTGAAGAAACTCAAGATTTATCAAATCTGCGGAAAATTGCCAAATAGGCCACGAGGGATGTTAGCATTTAAAGCAGAAATGTGAAGTAATTTCATAACATGCCAAATAGGGTCACAATTAAAGTAATTAAACATTGTCCAACAAATAAAGCATGAAAAAATATATGTTGTATATTTAACAAAATAATCGCGTTTCCGAAGTTCGAGCCTGAAAGGGGACGAACCCGGAAGTGATACGTCACACCGAGAACAGCATGGCAGTGCTCCATACATACGGCCGCCATACAAAGCCCTTCAAACAATGATTCAAACAGCGATATAAGCGTTAGATCGAGTGCAAGGGAGGAGATCCAAGTTTTTGAAGAGTTGGGTAAGAAGAGGAGGTTGGAATTTTATGTTGGACCTAACATGTATTAGCCAGACGCTAATTAGGATGCAAACAATGTGCCTAGACTACCTGACATGGAATGGAGACAAGACCCATCGAGATTACAAGATTGGTAAAATACAGGCTGTTATTATTTTCATGATTTCAAGATGCAGGCATTTGCACATAATTTTATGTTTTTGTCTATCTGATGACATTGTTTAAAAAAAATAATAATCAGACTTCATGTTCATTTTGACAGCTCTCGTGCATATAAAGTAATAATATAAAAACGTTGGGGGGAAAGAAGGACATGAGTCTTTGATGGCTTTCTCCACTTTATTGTGGCAACAATAAGAAAGCAAAATAATAGCGGACTGCCGCCACATTCGACCGCGATCATCTTCCCCTCGCCTCCTACTACTCACAGCTCTACAGTCCCAGCGTCTCTTAAACGGATCGTGCATAGTGTCTTGTTATTAGCTTTTTGTTGACAAAGGTATCGAACACACGACGTGCTGACAACTTTGTATCTTTATTAACACATGGAGCTAACAGTACAACACAGCTCGGGGCTCTCGGGAGGAAGTGGCGTCTAATGGCGTGAGGAAATGTAGTTTTTTTCACACAAGCGAACAGATTACAAAGCACCACTTCAGTGTTGTCCCGAGACTACATTTCCTATGATTCACTGCGTGACCTGCGCGCTCGCTGATTGTCAGCTGTCACCTGTCAGTGGCTCTCGTAAAAAACAAACGAGAAGGATATCAAGCGATCACCGTGGAAGAAACGCCGAACCATACAAATGCAATGCAATGCTTGAAGCATGAAGGTGGAAATACATAATACAAATACAAATAAATGTGCACAAACTCACCGGCGGTGTGTGTCTCTTACGGCAACGTGACCGTGAATTGCCGCGACGCCGACCCGCTTATATGCACATCCACACCCCTTTCCCGATTGACAGTGGATTAACCCTTTCGGACAAGATCGTAGATGAAGCACAATTTAAAAACGCTTAACCTAGCGAACGCAACAACAACTATGATCGGGGATTGCCACGAGTTAGCTTTTGGCTGACGTCGCTAGCTTTTACTGTTCATTTCACAACAGTTGGCAGCTCTGCTTTGACAAAGTCATCAGTCATCTATCCAAAAATCACACTTACTTTTTGGCAAATCCTTGATCATAAGCAGACCGGTTAAGGAAGCAGGCATTTTCGAAGTGTTTGTGGCAGAGAACACTACTCGATGATGGCGTGAAATTCATTCGCTTTGTGCGAATGAAAGATGTCCATTTACGTGCCCTGCTATCCTTTGGCCACTCATACAACTTTTCGTATGAGTGAGAACAAAACATTGCCACACACCGCCGTGGCATCTTACCGAGAAGCAATGCAACAAACAATACTGTTCTATGGCGGACTTCCCTCGCACTTCTCAGTGTGACGTCATTTCCGAAGGTTGCCGAAGAAAAGCATTTTCGTTGTCAAGGGCGTTGCTATGGGTTAAACAAAGAATCTGGAAGGGTTGCGTTAAAAAAAAAAAAACGAAAATATGCTTACAATTGTTTAGCCATTGATATTATTCAAAAACATGGTTGGCCAACCTTACTTCACATTTTTCACATTTCCACTTTAAAAGGTCTTTTAATCGGATAAACTGACATGTGAGCCTCAAATAAATTGGCGCCACCACCATGCCACCTGGAGTATTGCATTTATCAGCTGATATCTTTAAATATAATTACTAATTCATTTTATATTTTCAGTTTATCAATGCTTATGATGGATCTGCTTAACCACGACGAGAAGAACAACATTTGAAATGAAAGTTTTTGAGTTGAGAGTTAATTCATGATTCTTTTTGAGAATATATTTTACAGTGGAACAGCTCACAAATTTTCATCTGAAATTGGCAGTACAAACCAATGAGTCATGCTTATGGTGTGTCAAAGGGCAGGCAGGGGTCCAAACTGTTTAAAACACTCAGCAGCATTCCCAGGACAATCAGGGTGGTTTCATCAATACGCCTAATAGAAAGAACACCGCCTATTAAAAGCTTCTTTACTTGTCAGATAATTAAGTAGGGAACATGTTCCCTATCATGTGCGTGAATTATTGATCAGCCAGGTTCATTCATAATTAATGAATGCCATTAAAACATATCCATTTATGCTAACCTTTTCATTCCGGTATGCTAGCCTTTTAACAATTTAGAATTCGCCGAATATGGCCATAGTTTCAAGGATTTGCCAGGAAGAAGGGAATTTAAGGTTAAAACGGTTTTAAAATATACCCGCTCGTATGTTTGGTGCTGCTTGTCTGAGCAGAATCATCTTGTTCCAATTAGACGCGGTTGTGCACTAGCGTTCCAGCGTCAAGCATCACCGTAAACATGCTAGCCAATCAAAATTTTCTATTTGAAGAGCAGAGTTAACTATGGAGCTCACTGGTGTGAGGGTAGAAAATACAAATTATTTTCATTGGTAATCTGTACCCACAGATTAGTAATATATGATAATCTGTACCCACCCAATGCCAACTAAATTGTGGGTACTGTTTACCAATATGTCACCGTAGTTGAGATAAACTGTGGGTAGAGACGATTAAACTGCGGAAGTTTTGAAATCTTTACCCACAATTCAGTAATGTATTTAGAGTACAGTTGGCTAATTTGTACCCACCCAATGCCAACTAAATTGTGGGTACAGTTTACTAATTTGTCACTACTGATTAAACTGTTAGTACAGATTATTAAACTGCGGATAGTTTCGAAATCTTTATCCACAGTTAAGTAATATATAAGTTAGAGCTGGGAATCTTTGGGCACCTAACGATTCGATTACAATTACGATTCAGAGGCTCCGATTCGATTATAAAACAATTATTGATGCACCCCCCTCCTTTTTTTCTTTTTAAAATGTTTTGCACATTAGTTCCAAAATTGATCAAAAATCCTCTCAGGCTAAACCAAACTACTATTTCAGTATCAAGTTAACATGTAACAGTAAACAAATATACAAAAATAACAGTAAATAAAAAAACTCCAGTCCCCATTCTGTATCAGCAGCTTTGAACTACATTCAATTAATTTAATGTTGTGAATCAACTATTACAGTTGTTAAAATTGCTCCCGTTATTCCACAATTTCCCTTCTGTCTACTTTTGTCAAAGTTTTAAAACTTTTTCATCATTTAAAGATGGATTAAAGACGAGATTCTGCCGATTTAGGAGTATTTTAGATAAAAAGTTAATTAGGTTCG
This sequence comes from Corythoichthys intestinalis, assembly GCF_030265065.1. Taxonomy (NCBI): domain Eukaryota; kingdom Metazoa; phylum Chordata; class Actinopteri; order Syngnathiformes; family Syngnathidae; genus Corythoichthys; species Corythoichthys intestinalis. The sequence goes on from NC_080403.1 coordinate 54,343,940, forward strand.
CTACAACAGAGCCTTCTAGAGAGGTCTACTGCTTTAAGATGGCGGCTGTTTACTTACGACGGAAAGTCTGTCATTTCGCATCTCTGTTCAATAATACATATTCTAACACCGACGTCGTCTGTCATTTTGCATCTAGTTCTACATATATATAATATCTACTGTAGCCGTATGTTTGTAGCAACTAGCAACTGGGCGTTGTTTGTAGCGGCTGTCAGCCGCAGTCAGGTATGATTGTTTTTTTATCTAGCGTCATGAGTTGAACATGATATTTACTCTCGGTCCGTTCCTCATTGCGTCCCAAAGACCGCGCTGACTGTGTTTTACTTGCACTTTATCTGGTATAATTCAATAATCGGAATTTGGATATTTGTGAATCGTTCTCGAATCTTCCAGGGCCGAATCGCGAATAATCTAAGAATTGGAAATTTCGCACGCCTCTAATGTGAGTATAGTTTGCTAATCTGTACCCACCCAATGCCTACTAAATTTCGGGTCGTAGACTTCATAATGATATTGACGGGACACGGGGCCGATTAATAGGGGGCCTATCTCCGTCAAAGCTGACCAAGTGGAAACAGAAGAAGCTTTTTACGTTGAAATTATTGTGACTAAATGCTTAAATCCCTGAATTCTTTATAGATATGGACGGAAAACAGTCTTGATTCTTGGTTGAAAGCAAAAATAAATAAATAAATAACGGGCAGTTAGCATTTGTTTTGCATAAATATGTCGAATGTGCTGCTAGTCTTGAAGTCACTGTGGCGCCGCCTTGTCACCAGAAAGAGCTTTTTACGTTGAAATTCCTGTGAATAAATGCTTAAATCCCTGAATTCTTTATAGATATGGACGGAAAACAGTCTTGATTCTTGGTTGAAAGCAAAACTAAATAAATAAATAAATAACGGGCAGTTAGCATTTGTTTTGCATAAATATGTCGAATGTGCTGCTAGTCTTGAAGTCACTGTGGCGCCGCCTTGTCACCACAAAGAGCTTTTTACGTTGAAATTCCTGTGAATAAATGCTTAAATACCTGAATTCTTGATAGATATGGACATAAAACAGTCTCGATTTTTGGTTAGAAGCAAAAAAAACGGGCAGTCAGCATTTATTTTACGTAAATATGTCGAATGTGATGCTAGTCTGTTAGCCAATGGGGCGGCCCCTTAGTGTCGGACGTCTGTGTGGCTTGCAGACTTTATTCAGCTGCATATGTCATATTTTATTCATCTCAAAATGTGTTTGCCTTCGTCTAGTTGTTGTTGAAAACTCGAGAATAAAGGTGGTCCCCGGGTTAGGAACGAGTTCCGTTCCTACGCTGGCGACGTAACCCGAATTTCTGCGTACATTGGCATTAACCCTTTAAATACCCCTAAAGATCCTCTAAATCTCAAAATAACTATCCCAAAAATGTATTATACGCAGTGGTGTTACCAGGATGCCAGGTGTGGGTGGGCATTAGTCTTACCTGGGGGGGGGGGGGGGGGGGCTACAATGCTGAAGTAGGTCGAAATCCAGCATAGGGCTACTGCACCTTAAAGCATGTTTTATTTACTCCTTGAGATAACTGCTGTTGTACATGGGTCAACAAATTAAAGTTGATTTTATTTGATTTGACTTAGAACACATCCATAACCAAACAGTATGGACATGCAGGTGACAATGTTTTTTTTTTTTAGGTAACCTATTGTGGTTCCTCGGTTTTACTATTATTATATTCTGTGTTCCGCAGCCCTCATTGAGCTCAATTTGACCCCCTTAAAATGCTTCAAAATGCACCAAAATCGGCAGGCAGGTCAAAACAGGTGCAATTTTTGATACCATGTAAAGACAAATTCCAAATACACTATGTAGCGCCCCCTAGCAGTCATTCTTTGTCCCGCCGACGCTTTGAGCCCTACTTTGACCCCCTCAGAATGCTTCAAAACTCACCAAACTCAACAGCCAGGTGAACACTGGTGAAAACTTTGCTAAAATGTTTAAAAAAAAAAAAAGAATCAAAATATGCGTACATGTGTGTTGCACCCCGAGGAACAAAACCAACATTTCATATCTTTTTTTTTTTTTTTTTTTTTTTTTTTTAAAGGTGAAAGTAACAACACAAAGGTTAAAACTTAGAACACATCAGAACACCCCCCCCTCCTCCCCCTGGTAACGCCCCTGATTATACGTCATTCTACTGTCCTCGCCAAGACGTCGGAGCTAAGTCCATGGACTTCATAATGTATTGATGGGGCGCGGGGCCGATTCATAGGGGGCCTATTGCCATCAAAGCTGACCGAGTGGAAACACAGAAAAAAGAGCTTTTTACGTTGAAAATTCTTGTGAATAAATGCTTAAATCCCTGAATTCTAATGGACGTAAAACAGTCTCAATTCTTGATTAAAAGCAAAAAAAAAAAACGGGCAGTTAGCAGTTACAGTTGTGGTCAAAAGTTTACATACACTTGTGAAGAACATAATGTCATGACTCTCTTGAGTTTCCAGTTATTTCTACAACTCTGATTTTTCTCCGATAGAGTGATTGGAACAGATACTTCTTTGTCACAAAAAACATTCATGAAGTTTGGTTCATTTATAACTTTATTATGGGTTAACAGAAAAAGTGATCAAATCTGCTGGGTCAAAAATATACATACAGCAACACGAATTAGCAATTTCTTGTGAGTGATTATTGACTTGAACAAGTCAGGAAAGTCACTTGGAGCCATTTCAAAGCAGCTGCAGGTCCCAAGAGCAACAGTGCAAACAATTGTTTGTAAGTATAAAGTGCATGACACTGTTTTGCCACTGCCATGATCAGGAAGAAAACGCAAGCTATCACCTGCTGCTGAGAGAAAATTGGTCAGGAGGTTGAAGATTCAACCGAGAATCACCAAAAAGCAGATCTGCCGAGAATTAGAAGCTGCTGGAACACAGGTGTCAGTGTCCACAGTCAAACGTGTTTTGCATCTCCATAGACTGAGAGGCTGCCGTGCAAGAAGGAAGCCCTCGCTCCAAAAGCGGCACCTTAAGGCTCGACTGAAGTTTGCCGCTGATCACATGGACAAAGATAAGACCTTCTGGAGGAAAGTTCTGTGGTCAGACGAAACAAAAATCGAGCTGTTTGGCCACAATGCCCAACAATATGTTTGGAGGAGAAAAGGTGAGGCCTTTAACCCCAAGTACACCATGCCTACCGTTAAGCACAGTGATGATAGTATTATGCTGTGGGGCTGTTTTGCTGCCAATGGAACTGGTGCTTTACAGAGAGTAAATGGGATAATGAAGAAGGAGGATTACCTTCAAATTCTTCAAGATAACCTAACGTCATCAGCCCGAAGATTGGGTCTTGGGCGCAGTTGGGTGTTCCAACAGGACAATGACCCCAAACACACATCAAAAGTGGTAATGGAATGGCTAAATCAGGCGAGAATTAAGGTTTTCGAATGGCCTTCCCAAAGTCCTGACTTAAACCCTATTGAGAACTTGTGGACAATGCTGAAGAAACAAGTCCATGTCAGAAAGCCATCAAATTTAACTGAACTGCACCAATTCTGTCAAGAGGAGTGGTCAAAGATTCAACCAGAAGCTTGCCAGAAGCTTGTGGATGGCTACCAAAAGCACCTAATTGAAGTGAAAATGGCCAAGGGACATGTTACCAAATATTAGCGCTGCTGTATGTATATTTTTGACCCAGCAGATTTGATCACTTTTTTCTGTTCACCCATAATAATGTCATAAAAGAACCAAACTTCATAAATGTTTTTTGTGACAAAGAAGTATCTGTTCCGATCACTCTATCAGAGAAAAATCAGAGTTGTAGAAATAACTGGAAACTCAAGAGAGCCATGACATTGTTCTTCACAAGTGTATGTAAACTTTTGACCACAACTGTATTTTACGCAAATATTGCGAAGTATAACACCAATGCTGTAGCAGCTAATTTCTCCCATTGATTTATTCACGTTTCAAACTGCATGCATTGTATGAAAAATATAAAAATTACCGTATTGGCCCGAATATAAGACGGTGTTTTTTGCATTGAAATAAGACTGAAAAAGTGGGGGTCGTCTTATATTCGCGGCCTAGACATTATACCCATTCACGACGCTAAATGGCGCCAGATATCATTGAAGCGATGTTCTGTCATGACAGATCTCAGCTACACTCAAGTATAACCAGTTTGGATTATTTTATTGCAATGCTCTTCCTTATTCAGATTTGTTTCAAGACTACAGTTACAGTTAGACTTCACTTTGATGGTTAATGCGGTTATTGCAATTTTGTTGTTTTATCACAATAGATTGGTTTATTTACATTTCAAAAACCAGAACCCATTCATTTAAGAATGTGATTGCACTTTAGTTTACATATTTAAATGTTCAGATATTAAGATTTGAATGAGGCAAAATAACATGCTTTTTCTCTCAAATATATTGTTATAATCATTTGTTTCAGATGTACTGTAATTATTTTCTGTATAAAAATTAATTTGGTGTTCAAAAAGTCTTTTTTCAAACTCGAGTCTTGAAAAAGAAGGGGTCGTCTTATATTCGGGCCAATATGGTACCGTGAATCCTCGAACAAATCACTTTTTAGACAAGCCTTCCTGTTTGTATGCGGTACATCTTTCATACTTTTTCAGCCTAAATCTGGCATTAGATTGTTGCGTACGTGTGTTTGAGAATAACTCCTCTTGATGTGGGCAGGCCCCCTACTTGAAGGCGTGGCGCAGTGTCTGACAGATCTGACCCGTCAGTATAATTATAAACTCTATGGTACAGTTTACTAATCTGTCATCAGAGTTGACAAAAGTCCGGGTCCAGATTACTTAGCTATGGATACTTTCAAAATCTGTACCCACAGTTTAGTAATATGTGAGTATAGTTTGCTAATCTGTACCTACCCAATGCCATCTAAATTGTAGGTACTGTTTACTAATCCGTCACCAAACTTGACCAAACGGTGGGTCGAGATTATTTAAATTGTGGTAGTTTCGAAATCCGTACCCACAGTTAGATAATATGTGAGTGTATTTTTCTAATCTGTACCTACCTAATGCCAACTAAATAGTGGCTGCAGTTTTCTAATCTGTCACCACAGTTGACAAAACTAAACTGCGGGTACAGATTATGTATCAAAAATATATTTTCTACCTCGGCAGAGGGGCTCTTTAAAGGATAAAGGGTTACTAAATTGCTTTTAAATTCACTGAAAGTATTTGGAACAATCAAATCAAGTGTTGTCAAGCCTCGTTCCTCCTCTCTGCACTTTCGGTACTCGGTGGGCGGAGTTTTCACACACTTTTCCATGTCAAGACAACAAGGTGAGGCCAGCGTGAAAATCCGACGCCTGGAGCCAGCAAGCAAACGCAGAGAGGAAATGAACACGCTGCCGCGTCTACTTTTCTCACTGTTATCCCCCCCTCCCCCCCACGCCTTCACCTGTAGCGCAACACTTCCCTCCCTCAGCCATTCACTGGCTTGCTCCGACACCCCAGGCATCAGGTGGATAATCCCGAAAGGTCACCGATGCCCCCCTTTCTGTCGCCCCTCCCTTGTATTTTTTTGTTGAGGAAAAAAAGGCAAGAAAATGAGATGAGAACCCCTGGGGGAGTTTCACTCGCGTAAACGGTGGGAGGTAAACTCGGAGTTCATGTTCTTGCTGAATTGATTTCTTTGAGCTGAAAAACTTTGCTTTATTTATAACAGTTGTATAAGTATAAGCTCATTTCCTGCCATTGAAACAGGATTATTCATTGCAAAAATTAGTGTTTTTAGCCATTTGTTGTCAGAACAATGCCTGACTAGCCTTGCCTGATTCATTGATTTCATGCAGCACCGTCTTGCAAACCTCAACTGTACAACCACGTCCCCGGTCATCTGATGGTCGAGCCAATGAGGAGAAAGAGGAGGGGCTAGGAAAAAACTATCTGGTTTGATATAATGTCTGAGAAATACACTTCATTTTCTCATTAAAAGGAAAGGAAAGAACGACTTGAAAAGCTTTTCTTGACTGTAAACGATGTTTTTGCTCTACCGCGAACTAATAGATAATACTGCGGCTTATTATGGATTGGTCGCCTTCAGATGGCGAGCCAATCAGGGGAAAGAGGTGGGCAGACGTGACCAGGAACTGATTATCTGCTTGAATACTATGGCGGAATGCAAATCGAGGTCAATTTCCAACTAAAAGAGGAGCAAAGAACATCCTAAAAAGGTTTTTTTTTTAACGGTAAACTATGTTGTCGCGAGTGTGACGAGAAGCACCATCGTCCAATCAGCAGCCGTATATTTTTTTAAGGTTCCTCCCATGAAACAGGTTTCGACTGGATCATTCCCAGATTGAGCTACGGAATACAATCGTAGCATTTACATCCGGTGTGCCAGATTAATAATGTTGATATTTGTTCATAATACACAGCCACACTGCCCGAATAAAATGAAATAATGAGTACAGGTAATCCTCGGGTTACGACTAGCGGTGCAACGGTTCAGTTAGCCCACGGTTCGGTTTGAACCTTTTTTTTTTTTTTTTTTTTTTTTTTAAACTGCCTTTATTTTGCTTTTTAAAAAAAAAAAAAAAGAAACACTTAAAATGTAAACATTTTCGACTTTTAAAATGCCTCTTAGCTCTTTGGCTAGTGTACTGACTGACTACTGAAATACACACACAGTAGTAAAAAAGTTACTTGGCAAAGTAACTGGTGATACCTTTCATGTTTTTTTTTTTTTTTCATTAAAAAAACCAAACAAACAAACCCAAAAACATAGTAACCTTTGCTATGTTTGGAGGTCATTTAATGTTGTGAATCAACCGTTAAAGTTGATAAAATTGCTCCCGTGTTTGGATTAGTTCCCTTCTGTCTACTTTCGACATGTGAAAATTTTAAAACTGTTTCATCCTTTAAAGATAGACTCAAGTCAAGATTTTGCCGATTTAGGAGTACTTTAGATAAAAAGTTGCTTAGGTACGCTCGGAAGGTTTACTACAACAGAGCCTTTCTGAGAAGTTTACTGCTCTAAAATGGCGGCTGTTTACTAACGCTACCAAGTCTGTCATTTCGCATGTAGTTCTATATGCATGAGATATCTAGGCGTAGATTGTATGATGTCGGCTACAGTCAGGAAATATTGGAGCCACCTAGCCTAGCATCGCGTTTGCTACAGCGTCTCAACAAACACTCTTCCCTCTCCATCTCTCTGACTTTTCTCGTGTCATTCAACCAACGTATTAACGAACATTGTCTTGTTGCAGAAACGGTGACCAAATCCGAACGGATGAAAAAAAAAAATAACAAGAATAATAAGATTTTGAACGTAACGTACGGCGTACACATTTAAAAATGAGTGCTCACTTGTACAAATTACGACAAGACCGTACAACTTGACAGGTATGAATTATAGTGGACTGTCACAGTTAGGTAGTAGCACTCTGTAGCACGGGACGTCCAACTATCAGTGTTCAGGGCGAAACTATGTGCTTTAGCGAAATCATCTTTGATGGCTTTGCGTGCCATTTCATCAATGTCGGGGATTACGTTGTTGGCGAAGTGTGTGCGCGAGGGAACAATGTAACGCGGGTCAAGCGTTGCAAATAAATTAACGAAGCCCGCCGTGTGTTTTCACTGGTGTCATCTTCGGGGTTGTCCTGCCCTGAGAAAGTGTCTGTGGGTGATGCCGGCTGAGGTGCCGGAGACATGTTATAAAAGTGTTGCCATTAGCATGGGGAACAAGCGCTGAGCAATGCTTGCAATTTTTTATTTTTTTTCCAATATTTTATCTCCCTCCATATTGTAGTCCACGGGGAAACCAAAATGTTGCCACACCTCAGATTTTAAAGAAGCCGGTGCTTCCTCAAAATTCGGTCTCTCCACCCCTCCGCTAGCCATAGCTATTTGTTTTCTTTCTTGTTTCACCTTCACTTCGCTCGTAAGCGATAGAGGGCGTTACTCGGCTTCTATTACACAGCTTGACAGCGATCCGACATTTACTTGCGGGGCGGGAATTTCTCCACAGCGGTGCTTCACGTCACACACAGGCACACAGAGCTCGATCAATTAATTCCACAAGCGTTCAGAATACATTAATTGCAAAACCGAAAAGGCGCGGTTCATAAAGGCGTATTGAACCGTACAGGGCGAACCGTACGGTTCGGCTTTGAACCGCCTATCTCTCAAAAAATAATAATTTTCACAAAAAGAAAAGCACTCAATGCAAAGAGAACTGGCATTCCCAATCAAAATAGCTACGCAAAATACAAATAAACTTACTTAGACTTTGGTCAAACTCTATTCAAACATTTCATTTAGCTCAGCAAATACACTAGATGGCAATATTTAGTCACAATATACAAACTATCAGAGGTCTCGTACGTTGTCAAGTAAACACTCAAATGAATGTAAGGTACAATGAACCCGGAAACTACGGCCTCAGTCAAGGGGCAAAACGCACTAGAAAAACTTGGCTAGATCTCTAATTAATTTAAAACTCGCCCTTGACACCTTGTGGTGTATTTCAATCACTATCTTACGTAGTTAAAGACACTGTGGAAGAACGGCAGTCGAACAACGTCAACAATGGCGAGCTATTAGTTTATTTTTTGATTGAAAAATTTACAAATTTTATGAAAATGAAAACATTCAGAGGGGTATTATAAAATTACAATGACTTGTACTCACATTTATCTTTTGAGAACTACAAGTCTTTCTGTCCGTGGATCCCTTTAACAGAAAAAATGTTTATAATGTTAATGCCATCTTGTGGATTTATTGTTATAATAAACAAATACAGTACTTATGTACAGTATGTTGAATGTATATATTCGTCTTGTCTTATCTTATCATTAAGAATATTTATTAGTGAAAAATGTGTTTTATGAGCATGAAACCAAAACATAAAGAAAAAAAGTCACAATTTTATCAGAAAATTATTGAGAATTTTCAGGGAAAACATTCCAAATAATCATGCATATGTACTTTTTCTATACACATTCATGCTGTTTAAACTCAAGTTAAAGCATTCACTTTCATCCCCAGAATTGAAGCTTTGACAGCTGCAGTTTGAAAACAAACCGCTCTTCGGGAATGTATTCAATTTAAAAGTTAAATCCAGGTAAATTCTGCTTTATTCAGTACCGCTAGGGAGCCCGATTACCACCAGTGGTACTCATACCACACCGTCGTCCAAAATTATTTTGGAGTTCCTCAGGGATGTCTTCTCTCGCCACGGTTGTTTAGATCCACATCTACTCGCGCAATCCATCCATACCGTCAGTCGTCTGACTTTCTTTAGACAAATGAGACCAACGAACACGAGTAGCTGTCCTCTTTTGAAACCGAATCCGCGATTTGTCTCGAACCAACGTGGACGTCTTCATCACTGAAAGCGGCTTTTAACTCGGCCGAGTCATCCATTTGCCTTCCTCTCCGGCTATCGGCTTACATCATTTCCATCGAAATAATTGATTTCCACAGGTCACCCGCTCAAGCCTTGGGTGGCAGTCCTGGGAGTTCAAAGGTCAAGGGCAGGTCGCCAAACGGACGGGTCGATCGATACGACCGTCGCTGAACAGATGGCTAAAACAGCCGAGGCAATTCATTCCAAAGGTTTTACACTGGGGATAATTAAGACGTTGTTTTTCCTTATTGTTTATATTGATAAGAAATATGGAGCATTACACACGTTTCAAATGTGTACAATGTCACATGTATTATTTTTTTATGGCTGAGAAAATACTCCGAGTTAATAAAAAATCATACAATAAAGTTTTAAATATGTATCTACTTTTATTTATAAACCATATGTACTACTTTATATAGTTGTTTTTCACAATTTACAGTTAGTATATACTTATATTGTGTTGTATGTATAGTGGTAGTTATTAAAGAAGGAAATTTATATTAAAAACACCCATTGAATCTGTCACTGTTAGATGAGTTCCTTTTTAATTAATCCATTTTTAATTAATCCTCTATAGGGCACTCATTGAACTCATTGGTTGCCATTGACAGCACTATAAATCTCTTTTGAACTCACATACTGTAGCTTGAAGTGCCAGAGACAGCATTAGAAAAAAATCTTAATTAGCATTATTATGTGAACTAAAATCATATTTTGTGACGATTCGACTATATACAACAATTTGGCAAAGCGCAGATGACGAGAAATTAGTCTTTTAAATTGCCGTTTAGCCTTGCCTGTCATTACACCGCTCTAGCGTCCCCAGCTGGATGATGATGTCCCGATTTCAGCTGATTTAGAATTCAGCCAATTGAGAGGGAAGATTCAGAACGAGGAAAATGCGACAGAGAGCAGCAAGATGTCATCATTGTTTCAATCTCTCTAATATTTTTACTGGATGTTCTTTTTATCGAAGTATTTTTTCCCCAATTGCTAAATAAATGGTATGGTCATGATAAATAACAGTCTTGTGCTAAATGGAATATGAAATATTAGAAATGCATATATTGAGTACGACAGGGCAAAATTACTGCACAATTGTCAAAACTGTCCACTTCTTAAACCTCTCAAAAGATATTTAATGCCACCAGAGTTAGTCCGGCTTTTGTCATTTCTCTGCCCCGGCTTCTGAGACAGAGGAAAGAGTGTAAACAAAACAGGAGGTGTAACAGCTAACCGACATGCTAACCCGAACTGAGCGGCTTTTCCAAGTCTTTTTCTCGCCTTTCGAAAAAGAAAAATCACACAAAATTACTCCCACTCATGTCACACACCGCAGCAGGGTTGATTGTCCTCATATCAGCCAGCCCCTGGTGTTCTGCCATATTTTTCACCCTTATAATATTTTCCTCCCAAAGCTGTTGTGGTAGATAACACGCCCTCTTTTACATTCAGTAGGACTCACAATGTTATGCACAGGTGCTAAATAAACAAGTTACATAATAAACATACATATGCAACACATATATGGCGTAAATTAATGCTTAACGACTTGGCGAAGACATAAACAGTGAGAGAGCGGTGTGCAGTTGTTGTACAGTGACGCCTCCAGAAAAATTTTTTCATAGGTGTGGCCAGATGGGGCCACTTAAAATCTTTGGGGTGGCACACCAAAACTAAAAGCCACAATTTCAGCTTTTTATTATTGCAGTAAAAAGGTCAGAGGAAAACTATCAGAAAGACTTAAGGACATGGCTACTGATATACTTTGGTGTATTGTGTAATATTTGATGTTACTAATGATGATAAGCAGGGTGGCCAGTGGGATGGCCAACAAATTTATAGGGGGGGGCTGTGGGGGGGGCACCCACCTGGTGGCGCCACTGTTGTTGTGTGCAGCTAACATGGCAGGATGTGTCTGAGGAGAACTTTTCTACATGTCAACGCCTAACTACACTAACTACTAATATGTTGGTGCTATCGTCAGCTAAATGTATTTCCAGTTGACACCATGTGGGGGGCCTGTTGACCACGGAAAGAGGGGGAAGAAAGTGGGGGAGTCTGTAAGCTAAGTGATAGAAAGGGGTAGAGTGTACACAAATCATCTCTGTGATTTAGAACCCAGTAATCGTGTGAATCCCTAGTGAGTGTAAGCCCGTTGGCGACCGACCCTACGCCGCCCCGCCACCAATCCCGGCACCGGGACCACCCGCCTGAGCACGCCCAATAGCATCCAGCCGCACGCACCAGCCACGCAAACAAGCGGAGACGCCACACGGGCGCGGACACAGGGCCACGGGCCCCACCCAGCCAGCCAGGGGGGGGTGGGGCAGCGCAGCCCATCCCTCCTCCCGCAGCCCAGCAAAGGAGCCCCCCCGCCCCCCGGAATCCAGGGTGGTTCCCCGGGCCACCCCCGTGCCCATCTACCGGCCCTCTCTTGCACCACCAACCCCACACCCGTCCCCAACCCCGTCCGCACACCCGGGCCACGAACCGCCGCCGCAGCCCCCCAGCTGACACTGCACGCCACGGGGCCCCCTGCGGCCCACCAAGCCCAGGGCAGGGCAGGGTCCTCCGCCGTAGCAGGAAACATCCAGCCGATACACCGCCGCCCAGCCAGCAATCTGCGGCGGAGCACAGGGCGGATACCCAGTTAGAAAAGAGAGGGGAAGGCGGAGGCAGGAGAACGCCGAGGAGCCGCCGTGGGGCGAAGCGAGACTGGAGCCCCGACCTCCCCCCATTCCCGCAGCCGGCAGCCCAGGCAGAGAGGAGGCCATGCCTCAGGAGCCATGCCATAGAAAAAAAGTGTGGGACCCACCTACCACCCTATTACTGTGGCTGCCAGGTTCCCGTCTGGCAGCCATAACCCAGCACCGTGATGGGATTTGTTTACTAATACATTATTCATTTTACGCTTTACTTACCAGCACCCCGTGATCCTTGTGAGGATAAACGGCTTGGAAGATGAATGAATGAATTCTCCCCTTGCAGTCTTAGAGCAATTGCCTCTGCTTTAAAGCTAGATTTTTTTTTTCTTCAGTGCCCCTAATCCTTTTCTGTATTTTTTCCCAGCGGTATGTCAAATTTACAAGATTTTTTTTCACTTCAGTATCAAAAAACAGCCGCTCTGTCAACTTTTCATTCATGGGAACGTACTTCGACATTATGCAGCGATGACCTCATATGCTCTGAAGCTGAGAAAACATGCTTGTATCACTTTAGCCACACACACACAGTAAAATGTAACAAGTATACAAATGTCCAAAGTGTATAATTGCGGTGAAATTGCAGCATGTGCGCTCATGAGATGTTTGTCATTAAAGTCGGTCGCTGGCGGGCACTTTCAAAAAAAGCGGGAATCCCCTGGCTCTGATTGCTGCAGTGTCTCCTTTCGCCACAACGCTTTTGTGATTGCGCTTGACAATACTTTGCGGTGGCGTGATGCAAAACAAAGATGATAGAGTGGAGAAAAAGGTTGGATTAGGAAATGTTTGTGTAATGTAGGGCTGCCATAAATGGTTATTTTGAGGGTCGATTAATCGCCGGTTATTTTTGCGAAGAGTCAGCTATTCGCCACCAATATGAACCACTTGTCTCGGCTTGATATTTTTGCAAAAAATATTAGCTGAGAAAGGTTGGGACTAAATCATAGACTTCATAATACACTTACCGGCCACTTTATTAGGTACACCTGTCCAACTGCTCGTTAACACTTAATTTCTAATCAGCCTATCACATGGCAGCAACTCAGTGCATTTAGGCATGTAGACACGGTTTAAGACAATCTCCTGCAGTTCAAACTGAGCATCAGTATGGGGAAGAAAGGTGATTTGAGTGACTTTGAACGTGGCATGGTTGTTGGTACCAGAGGTGTGGTCTGAGTATTTCAGAAACTGCTGATCTACTGGGATTTTCACGCACAACCAGTTCTAGGGTTTACAGAGAATGGTCCGAAAAAGAAAAAATATCCAGTGAGCGGCAGTTCTGTGGGCAGAAATGCCTTGTTGATGCCAGAGGTCAGGGGAGAATGGCCAGAGTGGTTCGAGCTGATAGAAAGGCAACAGTGTCTCAAATAACCACCCGTTACAACCAAGGTAGGAAGAAGAGCATCTCTGAAGGCACAGTACGTCGAACTTTGAGGCAGATGGGCTACAGCGGCAGAAGACCACGCCGGGTGCCACTCCTTTCAGCTAAGAACTGGAAATTGAGGCTACAATTTGCACAAGCTCATCGAAATTGGACAATAGAAGATTGGAAAATCGTTGCCTGGTCTAATGAGTCTCGATTTCTGTTGCGACATTCAGATGGCAGGGTCAGAATTTGGCGTCAATAACATCATTCGATACAAAAACTTCAAATATTTTCAAAACCAAAGCTGCTATCGACCTTAAACCAAAAACAGACACCTACCTTACCCATATACAGTATGAGTCTCCATGAGCAGCGGCATCAAAAAATTCAGTCTTTCCCTTTTAAAATCCCGATTAATTATTTTTTAAATAAGTATAACAAAACATAAAATGGCTATAAAATTCTCAGGTTTTACACTAGATGCACAAAAATCATCAAATGCAAAGATAATCACCTATATTTTAAGGATCAATAGCAATATTTAACTTATAAAAGTTTTTCCCCAAAATAGCAACTTAATTTTTTGTTGTTTACTAAGTTTTCGACAGCTACAGTGGGGCAAATAAGTATTTAGTCAACCACTAATTGTGCAAGTTCTTCCACTTGAAAAGATTAGAGAGGCCTGTAATTGTTAACATAGGTAAACCTCAACCATGAGAGACAGAATGTGTGGGGGGGGGGGAAATCACATTGTTTGATTTTTAAAGAATTTATTGCTAAATTAGAGTGGAATATAAGTATTTGTTCACCTACAAACAAGCAAGATTTCTGGCTGTCAAAGAGGTCTAATTTCTCCTAACAAGGCTCCACTTGTTACCTGTATTAATGGCTTCTGTTTTAACTCATTATCGGTATAAAAGACACCTGTCCACAATCTCAGTCAGTCATACTCCAAAATCCACTGTGGCCAAGACCAAAGAGCAGTCGAAGGACAACAGAGACAAAATTGTAGACCTGCACCAGGCTGGGAAGACTGATTCTGCAATTGGTAAAACGCTTGGTGTAAAGAAATCAACTGTGGGAGTAATGACTAGAAAATGGAAGACATATAAGACCACTGATAATCTCCCTCGATCTGGGGCTCCATGCAAGATCTCACCCCGTGGCGTCAAAATGATAACAAGATCGGTGAGCAAAAATCCCAGAACCACACGGGGGCACCTAGTGAATGACCTACAAAGAGCTGGGACCACAGTGACAAAGGCTACTATCAGTAACATAATGCGCCGCCAGGGACTCATATCCTGCACTGCCAGACGTGTCCCCCTGCTGAAGACAGTACACGTCCAGGCACGTCTGCGGTTCGCTAGAGAGCATTTGGATGATCCAGAAGACGACCGGGAGAATGTGTTATGGTCAGATGAAACCAAAACAGAACTTTTTGGTAGAAACATAGGTTCTCGTGTTTGGAGGAGAAAGAACACTGAATTGCATCCGAAGAACACCATACCCACTGTGAAGCATGGGGATGGAAACATCATGCTTTCGGTCTGTTTTTCTGCAAAGGGACCAGGAAGACTGAGTAAAGGAAAGAATGAATGTGGCCATGTATTGAGAGATTTTGAGTGAAAATCTCCTTCCATCAGCAAGGGCATTGAAGATGAGACGTGGCTGGGTCTTTCGGCATGACAATGATCCCAAACACACAGCCAGGACAACAAAGGAGTGGCTTCGTAAGAAACATTTCAAGGTACTGGAGTGGCCTAGCCTGTCTCCAGATCTCAACCCCATAGAAAATCTGTGGAGGGAGTTGAAAGTCCGTGTTGCCCAACGACAGCCCCAAAACATCACTGCTCTAGAGCAGGGGTCCCCAACCATTTTTTGCACCACGGACCGGTGTTATTTGGGTCTATTTTTTTCACGGACCGGTGTTCTGACAAATTTTGCAACCCATCAAAAATTGCAACGATGCAGTTCTGCGCATGCGCGTAACGTTAAACATAGCTGCAAAATGCGCAAATGCAGCGATTCCAAAGTAAACACTACAAACTTTCTTGAAAGAAAGAAATATTAACTCACCATTAGCGACTTCGCCTTGTCGTTAAACATTAAGAAGCCCGCTTCACAAAGATACGATGTTGGAAATTGTAGCAAGGTTTTCAACGCTCTTGTCGCGATGTCAGGATATTCCAGGATGACTTTAATCCAGAACCTCGGTAGAACTGTTGTCTCAAATGTACGTTTAATAAGGTCGCCGTCATTTGCGATCTCTCTGTTTATTCACAAACGGGTCACGAATCCACTCCTTCGCAGTTCGTGGGTCTTCGAGGTTGTAGGCTCATCAGGTGCCCTTTTCGCCGTAAAAATATCCTTTTCGCCGTAAAAATATTTCCAAAGACGTCTGTTTTCCTGTTATCTTCGCTCGTGTGGCTAATTATTTCCGGGAACAAATATGCTGCACCGCGGCCTAGTAATACGCTATTATCGAGGACAAGCGCACAAAGATATATTATAAACACAAACCAGACGTACTGCTAGCAGTCCAATCAATGGACTTCTATGACAACATTGTAATCTATCCCGTAGTATTATATCTAGAGTAGACAGATATTGGTGTGTTAAGCAGGGGCACAGGGTTCATTCGGCCAGAATGTGGTCATTATTAAATTATTTTTTTCTTTGCGGCCCGGTCGCAAATGCGCCACGGACCGGTAACAGTCCGCAGCCCGGCAGATGGGGACCCCTGCTCTAGAGGACATCTGCATGGAGGAATGGGCCAAAATACAGTGCCTTGCAAAAGTATTCGGCCCCCTTGAACCTTGCAACCTTTCGCCACATTTCAGGCTTCAAACATAAAGATATAAAATTTTAATTTTTTGTCAAGAATCAACAACAAGTGGGAAACAATCGTGAAGTGGAACAACATTTATTGGATAATTTAAACTTTTTTAACAAATAAAAAACTGAAAAGTGGTGCGTGCAATATTATTCGGCCCCCTTGCGTTAATACTTTGTAGCGCCACCTTTTGCTCCAATTACAGCTGCAAGTCGCTTGGGGTATGTTTCTATCAGTTTTGCACATCGAGAGACTGACATTCTTGCCCATTCTTCCTTGCAAAACAGCTCGAGCTCAGTGAGGTTGGATGGAGAGTGTTTGTGAACAGCAGTCTTCAGCTCTTTCCACAGATTTTCGATTGGATTCAGGTCTGGACTTTGACTTGGCCATTCTAACACCTGGATATGTTTATTTTTGAACCATTCCATTGTAGATTTGGCTTTATGTTTTGGATCATTGTCTTGTTGGAAGATAAATCTCCGTTCCAGTCTCAGGTCTTGTGCAGATACCAACAGGTTTTCTTCCAGAATGTTCCTGTATTTGGCTGCATCCATCTTCCCGTCAATTTTAACCATCTTCCCTGTCCCTGCTGAAGAAAAGCAGGCCCAAACCATGATGCTGCCACCATCATGTTTGACAGTGGGGATGGTGTGTTCAGGGTGATGAGCTGTGTTGCTTTTACGCCAAACATATCGTTTTGCATTGTGGCCAAAAAGTTCAATTTTGGTTTCATCTGACCAGAGCACCTTCTTCCACATGTTTGGTGTGTCTCCCAGGTGGCTTGTGGCAAACTTTAAATGAGACTTTTTATGGATATCTTTGAGAAATGGCTTTCTTCTTGCCACTCTTCCATAAAGGCCAGATTTGTGCAGTGTACAACTGATTGTTGTCCTATGGACAGACTCTCCCACCTCACCTGTAGAGCTCTGCAGTTCATCCAGAGTGATCGTGGGCCTCTTGGCTGCATCTCTGATCAGTTTTCTCCTTGTTTGAGAAGAAAGTTTGGAAGGACGGCCGGGTCTTGGTAGATTTGCAGTGGTCTGATGCTCCTTCCATTTCAATATGATGGCTTGCACAGTGCTCCTTGAGATGTTTAAAGCTTGGGAAATCTTTTTGTATCCAAATCCGGCTTTAAACTTCTCCACAACACTATCTCGGAGCTGCCTGGTGTGTTCCTTGGTTTTCATAATGCTCTCTGCACTTTAAACAGAACCCTGAGACTATCACAGAGCAGGTGCATTTATACGGAGACTTGATTACACACAGGTGGATTCTATTTATCATCATCGGTCATTTAGGACAACATTGGCTCATTCAGAGATCCTCACTGAACTTCTGGAGTGAGTTTGCTGCACTGAAAGTAAAGGGGCCGAATAATATTGCACGCCCCACTTTTCCGTTTTTTTATTTGTTAAAAAGGTTTAAATTATCCAATAAATGTTGTTCCACTTCACGATTGTGTCCCACTTGTTGTTGATTCTTGACAAAAAAATTAAATTTCATATCTTTATGTTTGAAGCCTGAAATGTGGCGAAAGGTTGCAAGATTCAAGGGGGCCGAATACTTTTGCAAGGCACTGTACCAGCAACAGTGTGTGAAAAGCTTGTGAAGAGTTACAGAAAATGTTTGGCCTCCCTTATTGCCAACGAAAGTACATAACAAAGTATTAAGATGAACTTTTGGTATAGACCAAATACTTATTTTCCACCATGATTTGCAAATAAATTCTTTAAAAATCAAACAATGTGATTTTCTGTTTATTTTTTCCACATTCTGTCTCTCATGGTTGAGGTTTATCCATGTTGACAATTACAGGCCTCTCTAATATTTTCAAGTGGGAGAACTTGCACAATTAGTGGTCGACTATATACTTATTTGCCCCACTGTAAAATGCAAATAAGGTTGCTTAAAAGTTGGTGGGGACAATTTGATCATCCTAAAAAGTTGGTAGTGTTATGTCCCTACCGTCCCTATGCAAACCTACGTCCTTGCCCTTCGGGAAGGCGTGACGCAGTGGATGGCAAATGTGTCAGGTCAATAAATTATGAAGTTTACACATGAATATTATGGATTAATGGGTTTGATAACCGATTAGTAGTCAATTAATCGTGGCAGCGTCAGTGTAATTCCCATTGCTAAGAGGAGAAGTATGCAGGAAGCCCTTCAACTTAATTTTTCGCATGTCGAAAACCATAAATCAACAGCGTGAATAAACTTTTGACATCCATCCAGGCACTTCCTGTTCCACACCTCACCCGTTTAGCTACTTTCATATTAGCACGCGGCTGCTGTTACCTCACTATTTTCACAGTTTCCAGTAGCCGTTCCGCAGCTAATGAGCTGCAGTATCTGCACATTATAAAGTAAAAGGTGGAGAAACACGCCGATGAAAACACATTTTTCGAACCATTAAAGTAATTGCGGGCGTATTTTGAAAGCCTGACAGCAACAATTTCGACTCACGCTCTTCCCTGTCTGTCTTTTAGCAACGTCGGCGCAGACTGAGTTGACGGGAAGGTCAACGTGTGAAAATATAATTAGGGGTAATTAATTCTACTCCGAGGGGAAGTCCTTTGCGTTCTTGCCTGTCAGCCTACAGGCGATGATTGATGCGCGGGGTAAATCGTTGCGTGCTGAGTGACATGTTAATCCCTTGATTTGAATTTTAACTTTAATCTGGGATTGCGTGGGAGGTGTACGGAGCCTCGAAAGGGACAGTGACGGAAATAAAATACATTTAAACTAGTGATGCACGATAATGCATTTTTCAGCCGATACCGATAACCGATAATTTCCTCCTCGTTCCAACCGATAACCGATAATGTCAAGCCGATAATTTTATTAAAGATTTATGTAAAATTTTAAAGTATACACAAGAGAAAATATTGCTGTGCAAAAATAATATTGCTCTTTTTTTCAACATCAAATGTGAACAAGTAGTAGTAGTAGTAAATTCCAACATCTAAATAAAGACAGATTGTCTGACATTGTGTAATGGTAAACTTTTGGCAACAATTACTTACAGAGTAAATACATAAGTTGCACAAAAATGGCTTTAAAAGTATGCCATTCCTAAAGTATAACATTACTACACAGCAAAAACACAGCTCCTTAAGACTAGTTAAAGTCCCTTGTTTTCAGTGTAAATCTATTGGAAATAAGTTAAATTAACTGCCAGCACTTCAAGTATATTTCACTCAGATTTCTTGAAGAAAAATGGCCAGCTGAAAATAAGATTAACAGCCTTATTTTAAGCAATAAATTATTATACATAATCCTAAAAAAAAAAAAAAAAAACTTGTCAGAAATGTTCAATGGTTCAAAACATTATTTGAAAGCAATTTTTTCTTGATTTAGGTGAAAATGACCTTATTTTTTTTAGATGTTTGGGCTTAATAAGAACAAATTGCAATATTTAGTTCAAGTAAGTGGAATAATCTGGCGCATTCAACTAGTCTTCAACACTCAAACAAGATGGGGAAAATTATTTGACTAGATTTAAGAAGAATGATCTGATTAAGACGTCATAAATTTAAAGCGTACTGAATGCATTACTGACTGTGTCGTTTGGTGCATGTTACAATTATCAACTAACCACTGTGCCGTCATGATAAACATGGTTTGTTGACATCACCTGTGTAAATGTCCGTGGTAAAACTGATGTGATCGGCATGTCTTTCACGAAGAATCGTGGTCGTATAAACTGCATTATTTTTTCATCCAGGGATTTGGCTATCGGGTCATTTCGGGAATTTCCTCCCGCCTGTGCCCTTCAGTCCGCCCGGCTGACAAATTAGCACCCGCGCCAGGCCTCTGTCTTGAACCGGAGTGGCGGCGGCAGCTAAGTTCGTACCGGATATCCGCCCGCCCCGGCCGGCTCGCTGCGGCGCATTCGGTGCATGGCTCTGCTCTCATCCTCTACCCGCCTAGGGCGAGGCGGCGGCCTGCCGGACTGGCGGGCTCCGTCGGAAGACCGCTACTTGTCAACTATCGATCTCGTGAGGTGTTTAGCCATAGATGGGAGTTTACCACTCGCTTTGGGCTGCATTCCCAAACACCCCGACTCCGGGAGGACCGCAGCGTCTCTGTATCGTCACAAGCCCCGTAGCTTCCTTTATAGTTTATTTGTTAACAATAGCTTTAGCATTCGTGCTAGCAGCAGCCTCATATTCGTTCCAAAAATCATTGTGATGCAGTTTTAAATGGCTGCTGGGTTAGTGCTAGTGGTGTTCAATGAGGACGCTTTCTTTAGGCCTTGAGGAACTGTTTTGTAGATGGCGAGAGCATCGTTTATTTCATTTCACACACGGGAAAAGCAACGCACGCTAGTGAGAGCGCCTCAACAGCGTCAACACTGATGTGTAACACCGCCTCCTCTATGACGCCGTACTCCTAAACCCCTCCTCCCACAGGGGCTTCAGAGAGGGGAGGGGTTGAGCAGGCGGCAGTGAAGAAGTGGAGAAAACTGCTTGGTTGCGCACATTTGGAGGCTAAATCAAGTATATAATTATCGGATTGCATTATCGGTTGATTTTTTTACTATCTGTATTATCTGTGTGACGTCATAATTGCCATTATCGGCCGATAATTATCGGTAGCCGATATTATCGTGTATCTTTAATTTAAACCCTCTAGTGCGCACTAGGGGTGCAACGGTTCAGTTAGCCCACGGTTCGGTTTGAACCTCGGTTTTGGGATCACGGTTTCGGTTCGGTTTGCGTTTTGCTTTTTTTTTATTTTTTATTTTTATTTTTTTTTTACTGCCTTTATTTTGCTTTTAAAAAAAGGAAATAACACTTAAAATGTAAACATTTTCGACTGTTAAAATGCCTCTTAGCTCTTTGGCAAGTGTAGTGACTGACTACTGAAATACACACACAGTAGTAAAAAAGTTACTTGGCAAAGTAACTGGTGATACCTTTCATGTTTTTTTTTTCATTAAAAAACAACAAACAAACCCAAAAACATAGTAACCTTTGCTATGTTTGGAGGTCATTTAATGTTGTGAATCAACCGTTAAATGTGATAAAATTGCTCCCGTTTTTGCCTTAGTTCCCTTCTGTCTGCTTTCGACATGTGAACATTTTAAAACTGTTTCATCCTTTAAAGATAGACTCGTCAAGATTTTGCCGATTTAGGAGTATTTTGGATAAAAAGTTGCTTAGGTTCGCTCGGAAGGTTTACTACAACAGAGCCTTTCTGAGAAGTTTACTGCTCTGAAATGGCGGCTGTTTAGTAACGCTACCGAGTGTCATTTCTTATGTAGTTCTATATGCATGAGCTATCTAGGCGTAGATTATATGATGTCGGCTAAAGTCAGGCGTAGCCTAGCATCGCATTTGCTACAGCGTCTCAACAAACACTCTTCCCTCTCCGTGTCTGACTTTTCGCGTGTCATTCAAGTATTAACGAACATTGGCTCCTTGCAGAAACGGTGACCAAATCCGAACGGATGAAAAAAAAATGCAATGCACGAAAAACGTGCATATTTTGAACGTAACGTACGGCGTACACATTTAAAAATCAGTGCTCACTTGTACAAATTACGACGAGACCGTACAACCTGACAGGTATGAATTATAGTGGACCGTCACAGTTAGGTTGTAGCACTCTGTAGCACGGGACGTCCAACTATCAGCGGTCAGGGCGAAACTATGTGCTTTCGCGATATCATATTCGATGGCGTTGCGTGCCATTTCATAAATGTCAGGGATTATGTTGTTGGCGAAATATGTCCGCGAGGGAACAATATAACGCGGGTCAAGCGTTGCAATTAAATAAACGAAGCCCGCATCTTCAACCACGGAATATGGTTGCATGTCTTTTGCAATGCACATCCCCACTGCGTGGGTTATTTTCTTGTGTTTTTCTGACCTGATATTGTAAGGCTTTTGGAACGCCTCTTCTATAGACCCGTGTGTTTTCACTGGTGTCATCGTCAGGGTTGTCCTGCTCTGAGAAAGCGATGTCTGTGGGTGATGCCGGCTGAGGTGCCCAAGTCATGTTAGAAGTGTTGCCGTTAGCATAGGGAACAAGCGCTGAGCAATTCTTGCAAATTGTTTTATTTTTCAATATTTTCTCCCCGTCTGTAGTCCATGGGGAAACCGAAATGTTGCCACACCGCAGATTTGAAAGAAGACGGTGCTTCCTCAAAATTCGGTCTGTCGACTCCTCCGCTCGCCATAACTTTTTTTGTTTTCTTTCTTGTTTCACTTTCACCTCGCTCGTAAGCGTGAGAGGGCGTTACTCGGCTCCTATTACACAGGTGCTTGACAGCGATTGGACATTTACTCGCGGGGCGGGAATTTCTCCACAGCTGCGCTTCACATCACACACAGGCACACAGAGTTTGACCAATTAATTCCACAAGCGTTCGGAATAAATTACTGTAATTGCAAAACCAAAAAGGCGCGGTTCATAAAGGCGTATTGAACCGTATGGTTCAGTTTTGAACCGCGAACCGTTGCACTGCTAGTGCGCACCAGAAACATTGGCAAACATTGGCATTTTGTAGCATTTCAGCTAGCGGACTTTTGCTATGCAAGTTAGCCAATTCTTCTTTTGTTGTACTTACATCCTGATTTATTTATTTTTCTTTTTTGTAGTCGTTTGAGGCTAAGCTTAGACGTTGTTGAGGCCAAGATTAACAAAGTAACGCTCTACTAAATCCTGAATTATAAGTTTTAGCTCGGTGAAACTGCTGGTGTCCGATGCGCGCCTGAGCTTCGACTCAAATGATATTAAAAATAAATAAATAAATGAGAATCTTACAAAAGAACAATTGGCTAACTTGCGTAGCAAAAGCTAGCTTAGATGCTATATAATGCTAATGTTTAGCAGATTGTTTCCGGTGCGCACCAGATGGTTTAAATTTTATTTATTTTTTGTTGATGTCCCTTTAAGGGCTCCTTCGAGGTATCTCTGTTGCTCTTTGAAGTATTTTCACAATAGGGAGTAACAATTGCCCAAATTTAACCCATTCAGGGACGGTTGTGACTACTCGTTTCAAAAAGTATCATTAGCTTAACTCATTTTATACCAGCCCAGGTCACATTGTAGGTGTAGTGGTAGTTAGTAAAAGAGGAAAATTGGTATTGAAAACGTGTCCAAAAAACATCCACTCCATTTCAACAGTTTTAAGTTGATTGGACATCTATAGCTGTCCATGGCAGACAAACAGTTCAGATATATGGGATCACAAGAGATTTATGATCATGATAATAATAGTAACAATAATATCTACATCACTTTTGGTGCTTAGGGGTGTTTATTTACAGTATATTCTTTTTTTCATTTTTTTTTTTTTACAGTTTTAATTATTTTTTTTATTCAAGTTTTAATCTTTTAAAATTAATGTTATTTTATTTAGAAATATTTATTTTTTTATAAAGTTTTTTTTAAGTATTTATTTATTTTAACGAAATGAATCCTTTAATAATAAATTCGTTTCATCTAAAATTATTTATGTATGTTTTTTTTTATTTCCCATCGCAAAACACGTGTGGGCAACACTAATACTACAATTGAATGTCAAATGATGGGCCACAAAATATTGTCCCGTGGGGCGCAATTGGCCCCTGGGCCGCAGGTTAATGAAGTTATGAATGAAAAAAAAAACACATTTAAGAAAAAAACTTAAAACATAATGTAATTTTTTTTAAAAATCCTAACAATAATTATCAATTAAAACAAACTGTAATAAAGAAGAATAAATTCAAATAAATAGCTCAGGTCAATTTTGTTGAGCTGTAACAATACACGTATTAAAAATAGGATTCGTATCATGATTCTTGACCCATCATAAGATACAAAAAAAACCCCGATATTTTTAAATGTGAAAAATATGTTTAACTTAAATTACACTAATACTAACATTTCATGGAAAAAATACACCTTAAACTTTAACACTAATATGCAAAATAAATGTATTAATATGACAGTTCTTTATCCCCCAAAAAAGAAAGTTAATACACTCATATACAGGTGTCCGAACACAAGAGGCGAAACAAGAGGATGCTGGGATACACATATACACTTACAGCAGAGGTCAATCGCAGAGCAGCTATAGATATGTTACGTTCCGTTAATTCTTGGGGCTGCGAGTACCAGCCATTCTGTATTTTGGCCTTTCTTATCCTGAAATATCTCTCTTAACAAGAGGCAATATTTTCCCGTTGAGGCGTGTCTTAACCTGAAAATTCTGTATGTAGAGACGTTCTTAAGTAGAGGTGCCACTGTACTCTCATTGTGGTGCTTCATTAGGTTTTATTTATTAGGAGAAAGCAGCAAACAGTAAAGGGTTATGGGTAGAGTTGTCTGATATTATGGTATGGTATGGTCTGGTATGGTATGGTATGGTATGGTATGGTATGGTATGGTATGGTATGGTATGGTATGGTATGGTATGGTATGGTATGGTATGGTATGGTTGTTGATATTAGCCATAATATGTTAGGTCTATGATCGCATATTTCAGTATCAGTTTGATATCAGTTTCGGATTTTTGGTGTTGGACAATATCGATATATCGCTTATCTGTTAAAAAGTCATTTTTGGACAAATCTACTTTTGGGGGGACAGAAATTAAGTAAGCAGACAGAAGAGGAGAAGAACAAACAACAACAAGAAATACATTATTTTGTCTACTGTAGTTACCACTGACCCTGAAAGGATTACCGCAATTTTCTGAATATAACGCGTACTTTTTTCCCCCCAAAATCAACTTGTAAAATCATGGTATGTATATATATATATGTATATATATTTATTTTGCATATTAGTGTCAAACGATTAAAATTTTTAATCAAGTTAATTACAGCTTAAAAATTAATTAATCGTAATTAATCGCAATTCAAACCAGCTATAAAATATGCCATATTTTTCTGTAAATTATATATATATTCTGTAAAATAATTTGTTGGAATGGAAAGATAAGACACAAGATGGATATATACATTCAACATACGGTACATAAGGACTGTAGTGGGCATTTCACTTTACTGTCATTTAAATCTGTCTATGCTGTCCTCACTCCGAAGCGTCTACTTTTTCCAAAGCTAGACAGCTAGTGAACGACGCCTTAATAATCAGACTTCTTCCTTTTTCATCTGATTTATTAATAAAATGGCCTCAAACCACTGTCCTCTTTAGACCGTAGTGAAACTACAAAAAAAAGTACACAAGCGTTGCATTAGAAACAACATTAGCTTAGCACGCTATACAGGTTCACTAAACATAAACAAAAAGCGTCTCATACAAAAAATATAACATTTCGCTTACTAACATTCTTTACAACAACCATACTTACGGACAAATCTTGTCCAAGGATCATATAAGCACAACATTACAACGTAGGCGTCAGCCCGAGACGTCGTGCAGCCATATTGAACTGGCAAGAAAGCAATAAACCATGTCGCAAAGCGACCACAAGAGTTTGCTGTTAGACAGCACAAAAAACCTTGCTGTAAAACTTAGCAAAAGGCAGAATACTGTCTGAGCGGGACATGTGCGTTAATTGCGTCAAATATTTTAACGTGATTAATGAAAAAAATTAATTACCGCGCGTTAACGCGCTAATTTTGACAGCCCTAATATATATATATAAAGACCGATTTTTTTTTTTTAAATTGACACGGCCTTGTTGTGTTGAGGAAACGTATGTGGCGATCCGTTGCAGCCCTTTGACAGCCCTAGTTAAAATATTTAATGCAATTAATGCATGCGCTGCAAGACCCACTCACGCATTGTCGCGCTCAATCTGTAATGGCGCAGTTTTACCTATATAGAGAGATAAAAGGCAGCGTAAAATCAGTAGAGTGAATTTTAGCAGCCTTTTTTTAATTGGCTAAAGCCTTACAATCCCGCTCCCCATGATTAGAAATATAATGGGAAGCAATGTGGAGAAGCAAGGTAGCAATTGATCTTTTTCTTAACACCTTATGTTATTTCCCAACGCAGAGAAGATATATCAACTGGTAGCACCACGCACAGTCATGGTTCCACTTCCTATCATGCATTTGGGCGTGGCTACGGTATCATTTGCTGAAGAGCTCAACAAATACACTAGATGGCAATATTTAGTCACAATATACAAAGTCACAAGTCTTTCTATCCGTGGATCCCTCTCACAGAAAGTTAATAATGTAAATGCAATCTTGAGGATTTATTGTCATAATAAACAAATACAGTACTTATAATATGTACTGTATGTTGAATGTATATATTTGTCCGAGTTTTATTCATGTTTTTCTTAATGCATTGCCAAAATGTATATGATCGGGAAAAATTATCGGGAATGATTGGAATTGAATCGGGAGCAAAAAAAAAAAGCAATCGGATCGGGAAATATCGGGATCGGCAGATACTCAGACTAAAACGATCGGATCGGGAGCAAAAAAACATGATCGGAACAACCCTAATTACCATATATATTGTCAGTTTACGGTAATGTTTTGAACTACCAATGTGCTATGCTTGTGAAGTGTTTCACCAGTTTGTAAAATGACATTTCTGTATCCGTACACGAGCTCTGTTTTCCTGTATTCTTCTATTTATTGGTGCTAAAATTAGGGTGCGCGTTTTACACGGGTACAATAATTTTCCCTAGATTTTACAAGTAAATTTGGGGTGCGCGTTTTACACGGGTGCGCCTTATATTTGGGAAATTACAATACTGATTTCGCGGTCTTGGGGTACGATTTCTGAAATCTCAGTCAGGTCTCGTTCGTGGTCTTGAGCACAACACTAGTGATGAATTTGCCAATTGTAATCGAATTTCAATGCCTTTGCAGTATTGGAAATCTCGTCAAAAACCCAAACCCTAAATTTTTCCTTTTCAAGGAAAACCTGTCCAGGGAGTTTCGGCATCCCCCGCCAATGATGCTGTCAGGCCCCCCACCAACAAAACAAGCTGCATTGTCAACAAAACAATAGCCCTTGTTGTTGTGAAGGTAAATCACCCCAACCCGTGAGTCAGAGAAACCCGATCCTCTCGACACACCTCGTCTTTGTGAGAGAACGCGGCCGTTTAGTACACCCCGGCGCGTTCTGGCCCGCCGTGGGAACGTGCAAAAACCCCCCACGAGTGAACTTATCGCCCACCTCGGGAAGCTGAGCGCAGGAAGCCGAGGGGCTGCGGAGTGTGTTTTGCCGTGTCGGTTTTGGAGCGCGGCCCCAAGTTTCAAGAGGCAGAAATTCTCTTAGGAGCTCATCCATCATGCGAGCGAGGCAGCCCGGCTGAGGTTTTTTGCTTTATTTTGCATTCGAGAGGGGGATGATCAATCACCGAGTCGGCGTGCGGGTGTCAATCGTGCTCCAGACAGCCCATAAATGGTGGTATTTTGCAGCTAAAATTCCACAAAGTGCCAGTAAATGTTTCGTCTACTCCCACATGTGCAAGCAGTAAATTTGCAGATTCTTATTTAGATTATTATAGAATGTTTTCTTTTGCTAACAAATTTTGGTGCCACGTATGAGGTCCAAAATAAGATTGCAGGCCTGTGATTGGCTAATGTGTTAAAAGAGGCAGGGCTTGGAGATGTGAGACATTCTTGATTAGTGGAATAAAACTAAACTTGTAAGATATTATTTAGGGCTGTCAAAATTATCGCGTTAACGGGCAGTAATTAATTTTTGTAATTAATCACGTTAAAATATTTGACGCAATTAACGCCCCGCTCAAACAGATTAAAATGACAGTACAGTGTAATCTCCACTTGTTACTTGTGTTTTTTGGAGTTTTGTCGCCCTCTGCTGGTGCTTGGGTGCAACCCATGAGCATTGTGGAATTATTGACATAACAATGGCGGGCGACTAGTTCATTTTCTGATTGAAAATTTTACAAATTTTTTTAAAAACGAATAGATTAAGAGGGGTTTTAATATAAAATTTTTATAACTTGTACTGGCATTTATCTTTTAAGAGCTACAAGTCTTTCTATCCATGGATCGCTTTAACAGAATGTTAATAATGTTAATGCCATCTTGTTGATTTATTGTTATAATAAACAAATACAGTACTTATGGACCATATGTTGAATGTAAATATCCGTCTTGTGTCTTATTTTTCCATTCCAACAATAATTTACAGAAAAATATGGCATATTTTAGAGATGGTTTGAATTGCGATTAATTACGATTAATGAATTTTTAAGCTGTAATTAACTCGATTAAAAATTTTAATCATTTGACAGCCCTAATATTATTACAATAAATATTGTAGTACAGTGGTACCTTGACATACGATGCTTTCGACATCCGACGTAAAATTTGACTCATTTGTCTTGACAAGCTAGAAATACGACGATAATGTCAGTTTTGATTTAGATAGTACTCACCCTATGAAGGGTTAAACCTGTGTTTTGTCGTGGTTAAACATTAAGGAACTTCACTAAAATCCATCACTCTAAAATGCAGTCAAAAAAGAATATCAATTAGAATCACATAGACCAGGTTGATGGGTGCGCAGGTGGATCCCGGGGGGGTGACGATGGATCCTTTGCTGGGCTGCGGGAGGAGGGATGGGCTGCTTTTTGCAAAGGGGGCCAGATTTGGTGTGGTAAAAATGTGGAGGGCCGACCTTGGCTGACGTCCTTTACGTAGAACAATATATTTAAGGAAATGTTAGCAAGCTATTCTGTGTGTCACATTCGCTTTATTACTTTTTTTTTTTTTTTTTTTTGTGCTGAAACGATGAATCGATTAACTCCAGTATTCGATTAAAGAAAAAATATTCGAATTAAATTTTGCTGCTTCGAGTATTCGTTTAATTAAAGTGATACACTGCCCTCTAGTCTGCCTCATTTCACATGGCTGAATCCAGCTGCTCCATGTTAAAACCAACATAAGCCAAGTTTTGTTTGAGCTTTTTTTTTTTTTTTTTTAAATGAATTCGTAATTTAGTTTATTGGTATATTTAGCTTCTTTTTTTTAAACCATTTGTCAAGAGCATTGAGAAAAAAAAAAGCGTTAGTGTTTATAGCATTTAAGCTAGCAGACATTTGTTATGTAAGTTAGCCATTGTTCTTTTGTCAATCCTTATTTATTTTTTATACCATTTGAGGCTCAGGTCAGGTATTTTAATTTTTCATGTTCCTTATCCGATTACTCGATTATTTGAACTAACTAGTTCATCGATTAATCGACTACTAAAATAATCAATAGCTGCAGCCCTAATTTTTTGAATTAATAATTCCAACAATCTCGCCCCGAGCCTTTGTGGCGTCCTCTTTCGACTCTCGGGCTCTTGTGAAATACTGCTGTTATATGTAATGTAATAATGCTGCTGTAAAATTAAACTACCTTCAAGTTACATATCAGCGTGTCGCCTAACATTGAACTATTTAAAAACAGCGCACTGTCTCTTTCCAAATGAGGCAGACACAGCTGGTGTGTATTTTAGTGAAGAAATAGTCCAATTTCCACCTGACCCTGAAGCATCGGCCGTCGCAGTCAACAGTTTTTGTTTGATTTTAGAAAATTGGGAGTAAAGGGTCACACGGGGTAATGTTGCTTAGAGTGCTGCTTCCTTTTAGTGGGTAAATGAGGAGCAGCATTTAGTGTGTAAGCTACTTCATATGCTGTGAGCAGTACTGCTGACCAATATATTAAGTCTACGCGGGCCAGATGTTAATGATTATTATGACAGAGGCTGGGGGCCGGATGAAATTTGACCGAGGGCCGCATTTGGCCCCCGGGCCGGACTTTGGACATGTCTGACAGAGACCAAAAAAGATGTGGACCTAAAATTGACCCTTGGGGCATCCCACATTCAATTTCATGCCATCTGTGAGATGCTGAAGCAACCAAAATTAGACACGTCAAGTTCTGTTGTTTATCCTCATCCCAATTGTGAAGAATGAGTGTCAAGTCCAATGTCGTGTTGAGTCACACTGTGTACATGAAACAATAATTCTTCTCAAGGTTCACACAGGTAGACAGCCATTCTGCACGCTGGCACACATGAGAAAACGAGCACAAACATATTAATACCTGCCCCGAGGATGTTCAAATGGATATTTCCGCACCAAACATTCCTTTTAAAAAGTTTATCGCCCCCGCGTTACACTTCCTGCGCTGGGTGAGAAACGTGTCAAGCAGTCGTCTAAACACTTTCTCACGGTTCACCGGCAAACCTGACGGATGACTCGCTCGCACCTGCTTGACTGCAGATGGTAAAACCAAAAAAACGTCAGTAAGTGAACGGGTAACACTACCCTTTGTTCACACCTTTACTATTTTTATCCGATAATTACGAGGGGTGTTCATCAACAATTTCGCGACACAATCGATTATTTAAACAAGGATACTATATGTTCTGATGCGCTAAAGCAAAATGGTGATGTATTTTGATACTTTGTATGTTAAAAGGTTATCGATATGCTCATGCCAAGAATAGATATATCGTTTTAAACAGGTAGTCACTGCTCAAAAAATAGCAGGTTGCTACCAAAATCTTCCACTCGAATCATGTCTGTGTTAGCTCATTGGCCGGCCATTGACGGCGTGAGACGTCCAATCCATTTTTACCGTCAATGGCACTGAAACAGAGCCTTCACAGCCAGTCTTCCTGGTTTGGGGGCACTTATATGCCACTTCATGTACATTTTAGGGCATTTACTGGTCACTTCCTGTTGATTTTGAGTCAACATACTGTAGAATGACTTCCTGACCCCCTGTATCGATAATTGTTTTATCGCCATACCGTGAGATAATCGTTATCATGTGCCATGTATCGCAAATCGAATCATATCATGAGCTATTCAGAGGTTCCCACTAGAGATGTCCCAATCGATCGGGTCCGATCACGTCATTTTCAAAGTATCGGAATCGGCAACAAAATATCGGCCATGCCTTTTTATTTATTTATTTATTTATTTATTACATCGTTTTCTAATTGTATTTAACGTTACAAACATAATATGTTACACTCATCCAGAGTCTTTAGTTTAGGCTTAAGGTCGGGTTATCAAATTCATCCCGATAACGGCGGTAATTAATTTTTTTTTAAATGTATCACGTTAAAATATTTAACACAATTAAAGCATGCGCTGCACGATCCACTCACGCATTGTCGCGCTTAATCTGTAATGGCGCCGTTTTACCTTTATAAAGAGATAAAAGGCAGTGTATAATGAGTAGAGTGAATTTTGGCAGCCTTTGGAGCGTTTTTTAATTAGCTAAAGCCTTACAATCCCTCTCCCTATGATTAGAAATATCATGGAAAGCAATGTGGGGAAGCAAGGTAGCAATTGATCTTTTTCTTAACACCCTAAGGTACTTCCCAATGCAGAGAACATATATCAATTGGTAGCACTACGCACAGTCATGGTTCCACTTCCCATCATGCATTTGGCCATGGCTACAGTATCATTTACCAAAAGCTCAACAAATACACTAGATGGCAATATTTAGTCACAATATACAAAGTCACAAGTCTTTCTATCCTTGGATCCCTCTCACAGAAAGAATGTTAATAATGTAAATGCCATCTTGAGGATTTATTGTCATAATAAACAGATACATTATTTATGTACTGTATGTTGAATGTATATATTCGTCCTAGTTTTATTCATGTTTTTCTTAATGCATTGCCCCAATGTATATGATTGGGAAAAATTATCGGGAATGATTGGAATTGAATCGGGAGCAAAAAAAAGCAATCGGATTGGGAAATATCGGGATTGGCAGATACACACACTAAAACGATCGGGATCGGATCAGGAACAAAAAAACATGATTGGAACAACCCTAGTTCCCACCCTTAGTCACCGACTTCAAGACCCGTTAAATACGTATAAATTCTAATTAGAGCTGAAACTATTACTCGAGTAATTCGAGTAACTTGATTTTAAAAATCGATTAAGGAATTTTAGCCGCCCTGAGGAATCCTTTCATTTTTCCAGCTCTAAGCATGACGTTTTGCCTGCACTACTTTTAATGTGGCACAACGCACTGATGTCACTAGCGTACAGGAAGAAGAGAGAGGCGGCGGATATATTTGATTTCCACCATGCAACCAATTAGAGCTGAAACGAATACTCGAGCAACTCGAGTAACTTGAGTTTAAAAACTGATCCGAGTCATTTTATTCACCTCGAGTAATCGTTTATTTTGACAGCTCTAAGCATCACGTTTTGCTCGGACTACTTTTAATGCGGGACAACGCGCTGATGTCACGTGCATAGAGGAAGAAACAAAAAAAAACAAAAAAATTATTGCTGCCGACAGCCGCTACAAACGACGCCGACGTTGCTAAATACTAGCCCGCACGATGCTACTTTGGTAGCAGGTCGCGTCTGATGCGTCTCATAGAGATCACATGTATGTTGAACTAGATGCGAATTGACAGACTCGGCCACGTCTGGGCAGCGTTGGTAAACAGCCGCCATCTTAAAGCAGTAGAGCGCTAAGCGCTAATAAAGGCAAGGCAAGGCTAATTTATTTATATAGCACAATTCAACACAAGGCAATTCAAAGTGCTTTACATCAAATGAAGATCATAAAAATCGCATTTAAATCAATACAATGTAAAAACCAAGACAATCAAAATCGGAAATAAAATTATACATAAAGATCGCATTTAATCACAAATAGAATAAAAATAAATAGATAAAAATAAAACAAAAACTAATAATAATAATAATAATTGAAATCAGCAATGGAGATAAGCACAAGAGGAATAGAAAGCAAGTAGATTGAAATATATAGACAGTTATGGATATGCAGTGCTAAACAAAAGCGTTTTTAGCCCTGATTTAAAAGAGCTAACAGTTTGAGCATACTTCAGACGTTCCGGTAACTTGTTCCAGAGGTGAGGAGCATAATAACTAAATGCTGCCTCACCCTGCTTGGTTCTTGTTCTTGGAACATGCAGAAGACCGGTTCCAGACGACCTTAGGGGTCTAGATGTCTCATACAGTGGGGAGAACAAGTATTTGATACACAGTCAATGGGAAAACCCATTGGCAGTGTATCAAATACTTGTTCTCCCCAGTGTAGGAATCTAACAAGTCAAGCATGAATTTTTGGTCCAAGGCCATTAAGTGTTTGTAGACGAGCAGTAGTATTTTGTAGTCTATACTTTGACTCACTGGAAGCCAGTGTAGCGATTTCAAAACCGGTGTAATGTGGTCCAGCTTCCTTGTATTTGTGAGGACTCTGGCTGCAGCATTCTGTACTAGCTGCAGCTTCCTGACTGATTTTTTATCAAGACCCGTAAATGCAATAGTCCAATCTGCTGAAAATGAATGCATGCATAAGTTTTTCCATGTCTTGTTGAGTCAGAAGCCCCTTAATTCTGGTTATATTTTTTAGGTGGTAATAAGCGGATTTAGTGAGGGACTTTAGATGGCTATCCAATTTTAGGTCTGAGTCAATAATTACGCCAAGGTTTCTGACTTGATTTGTAGCTGTAAGTGACATTGTGCTAAGTTGCCTGCTTATCTTTGACCTTTCCTTTTTTGGCCCAAAAATGATCACCTCTGTCTTCTCCACATTTAACTGGAGAAAATTCTGGCACAGCCATTCATTGATTTGATGAATGCATTTACTCAGGGAGACTAAGGGACTATAATCATGTGGGGACACAGAAATGTACAGTTGTGTGTCATCTGCATAGGCGTGATAGGAGATGTCATACTGTTCCATTATCTGAGCTAACGGAAGCATATAGACGTTAAATAAGAGTGGTCCAAGAATTGACCCTTGAGGGACTCCACACGTGAATTTGGTTCGTTCTGACTGATGTCCATGTAGATAGGATATAATAAAGAGCGCTAAGCGCTAATAAATAAGATTAACGTTACTGTCACTAGCTCAGGTAACGTTAGCCCTGCGGAGGGCTAGGTTTCTATTAATTATGACCACCGTCGATGCGTGGCTAACGTGTATTACATACAGGCTTTAACATAACATAGCCTTGTGGAGTGATGAGGGTGTAAAATAAAAACTTGATAACGCTAACTATCAATTTTAGCTCAGTAGTCATTGCTGGATAAAACACCAAGTAGCACTGGTCCCTAATGTGCTCCAATACAGCCTGTATCATACATTTATTTTGAACACTGCAAAAACTCAAAATCCTATCAGGACTTACAGTTTAGACTAACTTAAAACTTAACTAGAACTTTAAAATGGCTTGACACAAGTAGAAATTCAATTGAAACACGTGGGGGGGAAATCCTACTTTTAAGTGATGTGTGTTATCAAGCGTAACGGCATTTTTAGTTGTATATATATATATATATATATATATATATATTTTTTTTTAATAAGATCTATAAGATCTAAAGGTTTTTTGAGTGAAAGCAGTGAATTAGTCTTTTTTTTTTATTCTAGTTACATCTGAGATTCAATTGTTGGCTGTTTTCAACAATATACATCGAAAATAAAGACATTGATTGACTGAAAATGGTTCAAGATTAAATGAAATGCCTTGTTTTCTCATTTATATTTATAATTGCTTTTCACCTAAAATTATATTTGTTTTATCCGATCACTCGATTAATCGATGGAATTTTCAGTCGATTACTCGATTACCAAAATATTCGATAGCTGCAGCCCTACGACCAATATAGCGATAACGACGAAGAAGCCGACGAAAGCGAAGCGAAAGGCACCAGGAAAAAGCAGAAAATGTCAAAAGTGTGGGAACATTTCAAGCTGGACACCAAGGCGAACACTGTCTCATAGTATATTTATAATTGCTCTTTACCTTTATAAAAATTACCTTTTATCCAGTTACTCGATGAATTTCCAGTACCATACTCGATTACTAAAATATCCGATAGCTGCAGCCTTAATTACAATATTTTCTTCTATGATTTTCAGTCCAAAAAATAAACACTGCCAGAATTCTTTTATGAATTTAACTTTTTTTTGGTTTTATTACAGTATTACAGTCATACTTCAAATCATAGATAAGCCATTGAATCAGTACATCTCTGTGCCGGTAATCAGCCATAACTTTATCTCTGACCGTTGTTTGACAATAAACAAGAACGAATTATGAGTTACTCAAAGCCGAAGTGCCGAATCGCTGTCAGACAGGTAGTAACTCAACTTGATGTCTGTTTTTGAGCTTGTATTATTCAAGAACTAGACTATTTGATACGGCGGTAAAGAGGCCGAATCGTGCAACTAAACGCGATGCGAGTCATTCCGCCGTACGCCTACATTCGGCGTATTTTACTATCTCATATTTAACAGCCGTCTTCGCCCCCTCCTCCTTCCGCGCCGTGTTGCGTCGCTTTTATATACCGTAAAGTGGAGAAACATTAGTAATATTAGGCCGTATATCAAAGCGGCGTGCTCAGCTCCCGCAGGCTGAGGTTTCACCCGAACGTGTTCTGAGCCCCGAACATCTGTTGTAATTTCTCTCAAATTGAACTTTTATTAGCCGGTCATTAAAGCCGCGGCGATGGCGAAACCAGATGGCTTCTAGCTGACCTTACAACCGATTTTTTTTTATGGCGTCGGTGGAAATTGAACCAAAGGAAGCCATGCGCTTTATGAAATTAAGGCAATCATTCCCACATTCCTGAGACGCGGGGGGCACAGAGTGAGAGTGAGGGCAGCGGCCGTCTGAACGTCCACATCACTGATCTATTCATGTTCCAGAACCAATATGCGTGTAAAATATGAACCTTTTACTCCTTGCTTTTGCTTATATTTGGAGTGGAGGCTTGGACAATGATACTACGGATGGCTGGGCTATGTACGTTTAACAGGGAGGGGAAATACTTATAGTACATTTTGGGATTTTTAATGCTGCGATAGGTAAATTTCGGGGTTAGTAGTAGAGATTAGAGGAGTTCTAAAAAAATCGATTATTACATGCTAGAGCTGAAACAAATACTCGAGTAACTCGAGTTTAAAAAGTAGTAAACAGCCGCCATCTTAAAGCAGTACACTTCTCAGTAGGGTTGTTCCGGTCATGGTTTTTTGCTCCCGATTCAATTCCAATCATTCCCGATCATTTTTTCCAATCATATACATTTTGGCAATGCATTAAGAAAAAAATGAATAAAACTCGGACGAATATATACATTCAACATACAGTACATAAGTACTGTATTTGTTTATTATGACAATAAATCCTCAAGATGGCATTTACATTATTAACATTATTTCTGTGAGAGGGATCTACGGATAGAAAGACTTGTGACTTTGTATATTGTGACTAAATATTGCCATCTAGTGTATTTGTTGAGCTTTCAGTAAATGATACTGTGGCCATCCCAAATGCATGATGGGAAGTGGAACCATGACTGTGCGTCGTGGTAGCAATTGATATATCTTCTCTGCGTTGGGAAATAACATAAGGTGTTAAGACAAAGATCAGTTGCCACCTTGCTTCCCCACATTGCTTCCCATGATATTTCTATTCATAGGGAGAGGGATCGCAAGGCTTTAGCCAATTAAAAAAAGGCTCCAAAGGCTGCCAAAATTCACTCTACTCATATTGCGCTGCCTTTTATCTCTCTATATAGGTAAAACGGCGTCATTACAGATTGAGCGCGACAATGAGTGAGAGGGTCGTGCAGCGCATACATTAATTGCGTTAAATATTTTAACGTAACACATTTTTTAATTAATTAATTGATAATTTTCATTAATTTTTGATAACCCTACCTTAAGCCTAAAGACTCTGGATGAGTGTAGCATATTATGTCTGTAACGTTAAATACAATTAGATAACAATTTAATTAAAATATATATTAGGCATGGCTGATATTTCTTTGCCGATGCCGATACTTTGAAAATGACGTGATCGGATCCGATCGATCGGGACATCTCTACTTTTAGCGCTAATAAATAAGATTAAAGTTACTGTCTGTTTTACAAAAAGTTACGGGTTCGCGGTGAATCAGTAACTGGCACACTTTTGCAAAATAGACAATGTTTATTGATTAGAAAATGCAGAATAAAAGAGATTTATTGATTACAATCCCACAAAAGCAAGCAAACAAGTATCAAAAATGAACATAACAGGGGTAACGATGACGCTAGATTGAGTTTGTCAATCCCAGAATCCCCGCGCTACCGTTACAGCACAAACAGGTGTTCCTTAGCAATGAAAATCGCTTACCGTGACAAATGAGTGGGAGCCAACGCTCCGGTAAGGCGGCGAAGGAACAAAGCCAGGCGATCCGTACGTGACCCGCTGGTGGACTTCACTGGTCGCCCGGAAATGCCCGGTTTTTGTAGGAACGCGCCACACGGGGGCGGAGACGGCCAACCTCCGCTCCCAGGCGGCGCAGCCCCATCCAATGACAAAGCTACTTTTGGTTCAGCCCCTCGAAAAAGTGTCAGGGACGCGGGCAGGCAGGCAGGTTGTGTGGACCCAAATGCAGGGAAAACGAAAAAGGCAGCGAGGCAGGTGGCAGTGAACTCAAAAAACGTTTTAATTATAACTAACCAAAGGCACAAAGTACAAACAAAAGGACTGTGGATCAAAAAGGCAAGGTACAAACAAAACTTACTTTACCGGAGAGACTAATACACGAGGGCTTGGAACGGACTTCAACTTGGACGCAGACACTGACATTGACATAGACAATGACGCAACGAGGAGTGAACAGAAAATGGGAGCTTATATACACACACGCAAACAAGGGTTAACGAGACAACAAGGAACAGGTGAGCACAGGAGGATAGGCTAGGAGAAGGCACATCAGGTGAAATCAATGGGCAATCACAGGGACAAGTTACACTAGGAGAAAACAAATACAAAACCTAACAAAAAGGGGCTTTTCCCTGCGTGGTTCCCAGGTTGTGCCGTCCGGTAGCAGATGTTGTGTTCCCACGGTAAATATTATGAGTGCATCTCATGAGATTCCCTCCTATGTATGGGACTCAAGCGTGTACTATGGTGCAAAACAAGTTATCATCTCCTAACTATGGAGAAGTTGTTACAATCTAGGTCACAGAGACAATCATACATCGTTGTTTCATCTGTGTGATTTTGACAAAGATCAGATCACATTTGATGGTGACTTTATGCAGAAATGTGAGAAATTCCAAAAGGTTCAGATACTGTATACTGTATACAGGCAGTCACCATCTTACGACATACCCGACCTACAGGATTTCAATTTTAGGACACTGGAGTCGCGTTCGCCATTTTGTCCCCAGTTGTACTTTTAGTTTAAATAATTTTAAATTATTTAATTAATTATTAATTTTACACTTTTTTTATAACTGAATATTTTTTTAATCATCAATCATTTTGAAAGTTTCCATTATATATTTAAAATGTGATATTTATTTAAAATCTCTGGGGGGGGGGGGAACTGTAAAAATTCTATTTTCTACATATTGTTTTATTTTAAACATTTTATATTTGATTACATTTCTTTATTTTTTTCGATTTCTCCTTTTTTTTAAAAAAATCTTTTTATGATTTTTTCCCTTTATTTTAGCATTTTCCAAATTTGTTTTTTTCTCAATTCTCATCAATTTTTTATTTTCAATATTTTTAGGTACTTATTTATTCCCCTATATTTTTAATGAATATTTGTTAAATGTAAATAAAGGCATCACGGGGTTAACGCATTGGCTGCCATGATGGATGTCCAATCACTTCATCTCATTAGCTGTCATTGATAAGGAAGGACGTCCAATCCATTTGAACTGGGAGGCTTGGCAGCCGAAATATGATCATACCCTGCCACCCCTCCCAGCTCAAATGGATTCGGCATCCGTCTGTCAACGACAGCTTTTTCAATTGTGGTTAACAAGCCGTTTTTGACGTCTCACTAAACGGCATAACTTGCAACATTACGTTCAATTCCCATGGTGTTTATGTTCTCTGTCGCAACCATGACGCTCGGCCTACTAACGATTACGTGACCTCGGCGCAAAATGCTCAACCTTAAACCTGCGCGGCTTTACAGGCTACGCTCACAAACGCAAACTTTGAGTGTCAGCCAGCTGGCGGGACGATAGACAGATGGCCAATCGGAGGAAGAGGGAGACAATGGCGGCTTTTATTTCTCCTGCGCGCACTCGTTTGGACGTCTGGGTCGCGGTACTTCCCCGGCTTTGGCTTCACTTTGCAAAGCGCTTCTGGAAAACACGTCAAGCGCGCGAGTCGAGACCGGCAGAGCAGATTTCCTTTCGAGCGTCTCTTCAAAGGTGCTACTGCGATGACGACGACGTGTTATTAAGCGCAACTCTTATTTTGTCGTGACCTTATAAGCCTCGGAGGTCAAAGTGAGTCATTGTCTGAGTCACGTTCTCATTGTGTCTGTTCAGATGTTTTCACATAGTCGAGCGGGTAGCGTCATGATCGTGGGTGTAAAAGTTATGGTTTCAACCCTTCAACTTTATGAGAAGTGTCATATAACATCCTTATTCTGCAGGAGCCGTTGATTTATTTTATGGTTTCTGTCCAAATGAATTGGACACGTAGCATCCTCAATGGCAGCCAAAGAGTACCCTATAACGCAGGGGTCCTTTGAGGGCCACATAACTTTTCCCTTCTCTGATGAGGGGCCGGGGTCAGTTTGTAACAGAAAAAGTGTGACAATTGCAGGAGTGCCTAAATGTAAAAAAAAATTCAGAAAGCATCAATCAAATAACCCTTTCTGGATTCTTCATGGAACAAAAGTAAATAAAATAAAAATAGTAATACAGTGGTACCTCTACATACGAAGTTAATCCGTTCCAGGACCTTGTTTGTAAGTCGAAATGGTCGTATGTCGAGCAGGATTTTCCCATAGGAATACATTATAATTCCATTAATTCGTTCCACAGCCCAAAAACCTTCACTAAATCCTTAAAAAATACTGCTGGTACTATTACAAATGGCAATTACACATAGCAAAACAAATAAATTATAAATCAAAATCGGAATAATAATAATAATTCCTGTATTAATGTAACGAATCGGGTTCTAATGTGGCGGACGTTTTTTGCTGACCCTGAACGCACCCCGGGGCTGACGTGCCAGAGACAGACCGGTAAGCTTGAGTTTCACTTTCACTTTGAATGTTTTCTTGAGAACACCGTCATTTGCGGCAGACAGAAGGTGTTTTTGTTTTGAATAAGTTGTGAAATAAATGATAAAAACGTGGCGAAGTTGGCGATTTCTCTGGAGATGTTACCACAATAAGAATTGTCAGCTTAACTTATAAAGACTGGCGAACGATGGTCGGAGGAGGACCGTGGAGATGTATTGTTGAGCCATTTCACGGATGCCCACCCTACGCTCATATTTTTTTGTCATTTGCATCTTCATTTAGAAGGTAAGCGTCAACTTTTTCCTTGTTTCACCACCTGTACCAACCTTTTCTGAAACCAGTGTTGATTTGTCACACAAGAAAATCCGCCGTGCATTCGTCTGCGGTGCTGCCATTGTCGTCGTATTTCGAGCATGTCGTCGGATGTAGAAACAAATGGCGAGTCAAATTTTACGCCGGATGTCGAAAAGTTCGTGTGTCGAAGCGATCGTATGTAGAGGTACCACTGTATAATATAATATAATATAATATAATATAATATAATATATAGGGCTGTCAAACGATTAAAATTTTTAATCGAGTAAATCACAGCTTAAAAATTAATTAATCAATATTAATCACAATTCAGACCATCTATAAAATATGCCATATTTTTCTGTAAATTATTGTTGGAATGGAAAGATAAGATACACAGACGGATATATACATTCAGCATGCTGTACATAAGGCAAGGCAAGACAAGTTTATTTATATAGCACAATTCAACACAACACAACACAATTTTGGTCCAAGGCCATTAAGTGTTTTGTAGACGAGCAGTAGTATTTTATAGTCTATCCTTTGACTCACTGGAAGCCAGTGTAGCGATTTCAAAACCGGTGTAATGTGGTCCAGCTTCCTTGTATTTGTGAGGACTCTGGCTGCAGCATTCTGTACTAGCTGCAGCTTCCTGACTGATTTTTTATCAAGACCCGTAAATATACCGTTGCAATAGTCCAATCTGCTGAAAATGAATGCATGCATAAGTTTTTCCATGTCTTGTTGAGTCAGAAGCCCCTTAATTCTGGTTATATTTTTTAGGTGGTAATAAGCGGATTTAGTGACGGACTTTAGATGGCTATCCAATTTTAGGTCTGAGTCAATAATTAGGCCAAGGTTTCTGACTTGATTTGTAGCTGTAAGTGACATTGTGCTAAGTTGCCTGCTTATCTTTGACCTTTCCTTTTTTGGCCCAAAAATGATCACCTCTGTCTTCTCCACATTTAACTGGAGTAAATTCTGGCACATCCATTCATTGATTTGATGAATGCATTTACTCAGGGAGACTAAGGGACTATAATCATGTGGGGACACAGAAATGTACAGTTGTGTGTCATCTGCAGAGGCGTGATAGGAGATGTCATACTGTTCCATTATCTGAGCTAACGGAAGCATATAGATGTTAAATAAGAGTGGTCCAAGAATTGACCCTTGAGGGACTCCACACGTGAATTTGGTTCGTTCTGACTGATAGTTTCCGATTGACACAAAGAAATCCCTATCATGTAAATAGGATGTGAACCACTGAAGAATAGCATCAGTAAGCCCTACCCACTGTTCCAATCTGCTGAGTAGTATGTTGTGATCAACCGTGTCGAATGTGGCGCTGAGATCCAGTAGTAACAGAACAGATGATTTGCCTGCATCGGTATTCCGACGAATATCATTTAGGACTTTGATAAACACGGTCTCTGTGCTGTGTTGTGGCCGAAATCCAGACTGAAATGAGTTAAAAAGATTGTTTTGCATCATAAAAGTCTGGATCTGTTCGAACACAACCCTTTCGATAATTTTCCACAGGAATGTCAGATTTGATATTGGCCTGTAATTGCTAATGGTTGAGGCATCCAGATTAGGTTTTTTTGGGAGAGGTTTTATTACTGCAGTTTTTAAAGTCTGTGGAAACTCTCCTGTTTGGAGAGAAGTATTTATAATTATAAGTACTGTATTTGTTTATCATAACAATAAATCAACAAGATGGCATTAACATTCTGTTAAAGCGATCCATGGATAGAAAGACTTGTTGTTTTTAAAAGATGAATGTTTGTACAAGTTATAGAATTTTTATATTTAAACCCCTCTTAATGTTTTCGTTTTAATAAAATTTGTAAAATTTTCAATCAAAAAATAAACTACTAGCTCGCCATTGTTAATGTCAATGATGACACAATGCTCATTGTGCTTAAACCTATAAAATCAGTCGCACCAAACCACCAGCAGAGGGAGACAAAAAACTCAAGTAACAAGTGGCCATAACACTGTGCTGTCATTGTAATCTGTTTGAGCGGGGCATGTGCGTTAATTGCGTCAAATATTTTAACGTGATTAATTTAAAAAATTAATTACCGCCCGTTAACACGATAATTCTGACAGCCATAATAATATAATATAATATAATATAATATAATATAATATAATATAATATAATATAATATAATATAATATAACATAATATACCGTAATTTCCCAAATATAACGTGCACTTTTTTTTCCCAAAATCAACTTGTAAAATCATGGGTGCGCATTATACACGAGTACATGAATGGAGACAGAAATATATTTATATTATATATATCTAAAGACAGATTTTTTTTATTGACACGGCCATGTTGTGTTACAGAAAACGTATGCGACGATCCGTTGCCGACCGTTACGGTACATGACGTCGCCATTTTGTTTCTGTAATAGTTCTTTCGGTAATACCACTCTGATTGGTCGATTGATTTCGTCTGTGTTAAATTCTGCTTTTTTCACTCTTCATAAAGCACAGAATTTAGTTTCCTGAACTCAATTTGAATCAACGTTTATTGCAACTTGGACCATAACAAACGTAACACAACACAGACTTCCTGTGTCCGTCAACTATATCTGTCCCTCGGGAAACTCAAACCCAAATAACAATAGTTCCTCTTGTTACAGTCCACTGCAATGCGCTTTTTCCGTTTTCCTACTTCAGTCCCCACTTTTATTTTACCGTATCAATCCATGGAAGAAACACTTATTCATCACGATGAAACGAGCAAGTTATACAGCAGCCTTTAAAAGAAAAGTCACATCTGTTTTGTTTTCTTCTGGATTCTGGTAAGTTGGAGAAGTTTTCAAATCATGTTATTACCGTTTATATTGTCAGTTTACAGTAATGTTTTGAACTACCAATGTGCTATGCTTGTGCTGTGTTTCACCAGTCAGTAAAATGACATTTCTGTATCTGTACACGAGCTCTTTTTTCTTGTATTCTTCTATTTATTGGTGCTAAAATTAGGGTGCGTGTTATAAACGGGTAAAAAAAAAATTCCCTAGATTATACAAGTAAATTTGGGGTGCGCGTTATACACGGGTGCGCCTTATATTTGGGAAATTACGGTAATATGATATAAGATAATATAATAATAACACTATTAATTAAATAGATAGTAACCAAATAACCCTCTCTGGGTTCTTCACAGAAAAAGTCAGGAAAAAGATAACACAAGTAAAAAAAAAAAAAAATGTTCAGGGGCCCGGACCAAATGTGGAGGCGGGCCGTATCCAGCCCGCAGGCTGTAGTTTGGGGACCCCTGCTATAAAGCGTTAACCAGTCCGTGTATCAATCCACATTTAAATACACATTAAAATGACTTTTGCAAGTTCAGATGGGACGATACACTTAAACTCACAATACGATGCACCTCGATATCATAGGCGGAGTATAAGGGGGGTCAGGGGTTTCAGGCCCCCCTGGTGGCCAAAAAGTGTCATTGCATGTAATTGACTTTCCTATACAGTGCCCTCCATAATTATTGGCACCCCTGGTTAAGATGTGTTTTTTAGCTTCTAATAATCTTTTTAAAATTCAAATAATATGGGACCTTAATGGAAAAAAAGAGAAAAATCCAACCTTCAGTACAAGTGCATTTATTCAGTGGGGGAAAAATCCCACATAAAGAAAACATTATTTGACATCAAATAATGTGTGTCACAAT
Source organism: Corythoichthys intestinalis (assembly GCF_030265065.1). Lineage (NCBI taxonomy): Eukaryota > Metazoa > Chordata > Actinopteri > Syngnathiformes > Syngnathidae > Corythoichthys > Corythoichthys intestinalis. Next base: position 54,388,189 of record NC_080403.1, read on the forward strand.
TATTAGCACCCCTGGTGTTAATACTTTGTACAAACCCCTTTTGCCAACAAAACAAGGTCTGGGGACTGAGATGGCCATGGGAGGAGCTTGATCTTGTGTCTGGTGAACCATTTCTGTGTAGATTTGGCCATATGTTTAGGGTCATTGTCTTGCTGAAAGACCCAGTGAAGACCCATCTTCAGCTTTCGGGCAGAGGGCAACAGATTTTGATTTAAAATGTCCTGGTATTTCAAAGCATTCATGATGCCATGCACCCTAACAAGGTTCCCAGGGCCTTTGGAAGCGAAACAGCCCCACAGCATCACTGACCCACCCCAATACTTCACAGTGGGTATGAGGTGCTTTTCAGCATGCGCATCTTTCGTGGCACGCCAGACCCACTTAGAGTATTTGGTTCCAAAAAGCTCAATCTTGGTCTCATCTGACCAAAGCACACGGTCCCAGTTGAAGCCTGGGTCCTAGTTGAAGCCTACAAAAAAGGAGGCACTACTGAGCTATGCAGCCACACCCATATTCAAAACTAAATTGAACCTTCTAATTGGGCCAATTCGACCAAGTGTGACAAATTTTGAGGGTCTATAAACTGCCTAAGTCCCTGGAAAAAAATCTACTTACTTTTAATGGCGAGCAAAGGGTCGTCACGGCAACAGACAGACGCGTGGACATGGGCCTTAAATTGAAGTCTTACAAAAGGGTCTTGAAAATACAGTCACCAACCTGGAAAGAAGTGGAAATGTATTAGTAAAATGAGTGACTTTCTGTTGCCACTAGTGGGGTTGGTGGTGCATCCCCTCTTGCCATCCCTGAAGGCCGGTTGATGGGTTCGTGGGTGGCCCAGAGGACCACCCTGGATCCGGGGGGGGGCTGGCTTATTTTCTGGGCTGCGGGAGGAGGGATGGGCCGCGCTGAACACCCCCCACACACACACACACACCGCCCTCCATCCCTCCCCGGGCTGGCAGGGTGGGGGCAGTGGCCCTGGGTTGGCGCCCGCGTGGTGGTCCCCTCATCTGCGCAGACTCCCATGCGACTGGATGTGCTGGGGCGTGCTCGGGTAGGGGGGCGTAGGGTCGGTCGCCAACGGGCTTACGCTCACAAGGGATTACTAGGTTCTAGATGATTTGTGTACACTCTACCCCTTTCAATCACTTAGCTTATAGACTCCCCCACCCCCGTCCCCCTCTTTCCCTGGTCAACAGGCGCCCCACATGGTGTCAACCGGAAATACATCTAGCTGACGATAGCACCAACATGTTAGTAGTTAGTGTAGATGTTCAATGTATTTGTTTTAGTTTGTGTTTCTTTTCTTTCTTTTGTGTTTCTTTTCTTCTGTTCCCCCATAACCCCTTCCTGTTCGCTGCTTTGTCGTAATAAACGAGGTATGTTGAATAATCACAATGGGAGTATGTCAGACTCTCGATGTGAAACATTCAAACTGTTCAGACCATCCGGGCACTTAGACTTCCATTCTCCGTGTCAAACAGCTGAACAGGACAGGTTTAAAAAAAAAAATTTTTTTTTAATGTCAACTTGTGTTACGAAGCCTTTTTCCAGCTTTCAAAATGGAGTCAGTACAAGGGGTTAAGACTGAGGTGAACGTGTTGAATTTGGCCTTTTGGTCGGGTTGTCGGATTCACGCTAGCGCAAGTCCGGCGGTTCGGCTGGCGTGATTCCAGCGATCTGGCTAAGTGGTCAGATTCCTTCAAACCAAAATGAAAGTATTTCAAACTTCCATGTGATACATTAAAACTGTCGGACTATAAAAACACTCTGATTCCTATTCTCCGTGTCTAAGCAGCTGATCAGCGCAACTATTAAAAAAGATTTTTTTTTTTTTTTTAATCATAATAAAGCATATGCGGGTGCCATTGAAAGTAAACGTGACTTGATTTAGTACGTACTTGATTTATCGCTTGCTTGCTTGGTCGATTTGCATTCAACGTTAAGGGAGAGCCTGGAGCCTATCACCTGCGTGCGTGAGGGGAAATGTCAAACACGTTTGGAGGTTACCAAAACAGGTCGCCCTCACACACCCGTCACAAAGATTTGACAAGCTGGTCCGCGCGCCTGTCATAATTTTAGTGCCCTTTCCAGTGGACGCTGCTATTGTCCGCCTGTGGTTTTTGTAACACGAGCTCAGATATGTCGGAGCTGTTACGAGGAAGCAGAAGGGAGGACGACAGGATGGTTAAACTCCTGCCACCTGTAGACATGGACAGTGGCACATCCTCAGAGGGCTATCGCTTTCACGTAAAAATAAGAGGAAAAAGGAGAAGATGAGGGATAAGGAAATCCTTGTGAAACAGCATCTTCGTTATTTTGGAAGAATCAGCACAAAAAGTTGTGCATTGTCATTCACGGACTACAGATTTTGGACAAAACATCCTTTGGCGATATATCTCAATACAAAACATCAAGATACGCGCCGAGTTTGGGGGGAAATTGATCGCGATAAATAGACTACAAATAGACTTTAAGCTATACAGTCCCTGACAAAAGACTTGTCGCTTATCCATTTTGTAGAAACAATTGCTAAAAACCTGTTTTTTAATTATTCAATTGGTTTCAGAAATGGCTCATATGAAATCTAAGACCCTCCCAAATGATGTTGAATGTACAAAAATATATTTGTTTCACTGAAAAAAGATTGATCATTTAATGAAGACATAAAGGTCAAATTTTGGCAAGACAAAAGTTTTGTCGCCTACAGAAAGTAGTGTGAAAATTGAACAAAAAATGTTGAAGTGAATTAAGTAGTGGCGCTGTGAGATCCAAATTTAATATTTTGTATAATTTCAATGGGCTTCGGCAAGGATTCATACAATTTATTGATGAAGTCATCAGGAACATCAAAGAAAGCAGTCTTGCATGCCTCCCACAGTTCATCAACATTCTTGGGTTTCGTCTTCCATGCTTCCTCTTAAATCATGTTCATATCTGGTGACTGGGCTGGCCAGTCCTGGAGCATCTTGATCTTCAATGCCTTGAGGAACTTTGAGGTAGAGATCGAAGTATACGATGGAGCACCATCCTGCTGCAGAATTTGTACCTTTTTATGGTTAAAGGGTATGTAGCGTCAAAGGGGGTGTGAGACATCAATAGAACCGTTATGTGCCAAGATAACAAATATTGATAAAGTTAACAAAAAAATCAATCACATTAATGAGTAATTATCGAAAATAGATCGAAAATGACGAACATTTCCGAAAGTGTTCCAGAAACAGCCGAATGGGGCGGGGACGTCACGACAAGTGATTGACAGTCGAGGCGGAGCTAGGTGCCATTGTTTTTTATCGACGAGAGAGTAGCGTTAGGGTTTGTTTGACCAAAACATCACTAGAATGGTTCAAAACTGCTGTGCTATGTGGTGTACAAATAGCTATTTATCGGAATATAGTATCCATGAGTTCCTGAACGGGAAAAAAAAAGCTGGACTACGCAGACAACGGGTAAAGTTCGTCCGTGCAAAGAGGGCTAATTTTCTAGACCCAGCCTCCGGCACGGTTTTCTGTTATTTTCCACCTGAAAGCTTCTCGAACTATGGACAAGTGAAATCGGGTTTTGCTAAAAGATTGCTGCTCAAATGAGATGCGGTGCTGACCATACACGCGCAGCCACCTAAATGTCCCGAGATATCAAGAAAGAGGACGATGACTGGCAAAGGAGGCTAAGGCTAAGCAAAGGAGGGGAGCAGCCAAGCTCGAAATGGCCAGAGTGAGTACTCTTTTATAATAAAAAAATGTTCACAAAAGCTTCACAAGAAGAAATGCAAAACAAATCATTGGTGTTTCCCACACGATCTGCTGCCGATGTTTCATCAGTGTCATTGCTCCCCTCAATGACCGTTTCATTACGCTGCATTGGCGTTCGTTTGGGCTCAAATTGGTAACCTAAAACACCGATTAAAGCTTCGTAACTCTCCTCGTCACCATTAGATGAACATTCGTTACGTCGGATTCGTCCCTGAAACTAGAAACGAAATTGTCTGCCATCATCGCCGCCATTCAGTATTAAAGCACTGAGCCTTTTTCTTGTTGAAGAAACACCCCTCACTGTCAATTCTGAATTCTCTTTTATTGACAACGAGGGGGTGTTTCTTTATGAGGGAACCTGAAATATGTGCAGGACGAACACAATGCATCAGCATAAACAGCTCAAAACACCCCTAATTCTCCCCTCACTAGAAGGAATTATATTGATGCAGACAGGCGCTGCCCCCCTAGTGGCCGGTGGCACTCTCTTCACTTGTGGTGACGTCACGCACACAATCTGCCAGATCTTGGGCGCCGGTCGTTTTAGCTTGACAATCGAGCCAAATTTCTCTCATTTTCTTGTGTGTAATTACACGAAGTGGCATGATATGAATGCAAAAGGCATGCGTTTATGGATAAATGATGGAATATTAACATTTTCCCAGGGCATGACATACCCTTTAAGAATGTAAGAGGCAGCTAAGATTTGTTGATATTTCAGACTATATATCTCCCAGGGTGCAGACAATTAAAAAAAACGTGTGTCATTTGCCGAGGCCCACAACCTTGGATGGACGCTGGAAAAGTGGCAAAAAGTGGATTTTTCAGATGAATCTTCCATTGAATTACACCCCAGTCAAATATTGCAGGAGACCTACTGGAGCCCGCATGGATCCAAGATTCACTCAGAAAACAGTGAAGTTTGGTTGTTACATCTTAAACCAAAATCATGGTCTGGGGTTAGATCCAGTATGGGGGTGTGCGAGAGATCTGCAGGGTTGAAGGCAACAAAAATAGTCACTTTTCTGACCCAGCAACATTTCCATACAGTGTTGGCACCCCTGCAATTCTGTCAGATAATGCTCAATTTCTCTCAGAAAATAACTGCAATTACAAATGCTTTGGTAGTAATATCTTCATTTTTTTTCCGCTTGCAATGGAATAAACGTAAAACAGAATGAAAAAAATAAATCATTATCCTTTTACACAAAACTCTAAAAATGGGCTGGACAAAAGTATTGGTACTCTCAGCCTAATACTTGGTAGCACAACCTTTAGACAAAATAACTGCGAATGACCGCTTCCGGTATCCATCAATGAGTTTCTTACAATGCTCTGCTGGAATTTTAGACCATTGTTCTTTGGCCAACTGCTCCAGCTATCTGAGATTTGAAGGGTGCCTTCTCCAAACTGCCATTTTCAGATCTCTCCACAGGTTTTCTATGGGATTCAGGTCTGGACTCATTGCTGGCCTCTTTAGAAGTCTCCAGTGCTTTCTCTCAAACCGTTTTCTAGTGCTTTTTGAAGTGTGTTTTGGGCCATTGTCCTGCTGGAAAACCCCTTACCTCTGTGGAAGACCCAGCTTTCTCACACTGGGACCTACATTATGCTGTTAAATTTGTTGGTAGTCTTCAGACTTCATAATGCCATGTACTCGGTCAAGCAGTCTAGTGCCAGAGGTAGCAAAGCAACCCCAAAACATCAGGGAACCTCCGCTATGTTTGACTGTGGGGACTGTGTTCTTTTCTTTGAAGGCCTCGTTTTTTTCCCTGTAAACTCTATGTTGATGCCTTTTCCCAAAAAGCTATACTTTAGTCTCATCTGACCAGAGAACATCTTCCAAAGCTTTCTCAAGTAAGTTTTGGCAGCCTGTCTTGTTTATGTCTCTGGGTCAGAAGTGGGCTTTTCCTCGGTATAATACCATAGAGTCCCTTTTCATTCAGACGCCGACGGATCGTACGGGTTGACATTATCGTACCCTCGGACTGCAGGACAGCTCGAACTTGTTTGGATGTTAGTCAAGGTTCTTTATCCGACTTTTATCGTTGAAATCTCTCGTCAATTTTTCTTTTCCGTCCACATCTTAGTCACAGTGCCATAGTGCCATGGGCTTTACACTTATTGATGACACTGCGCAAGGTAGACACGGGAACATTCAGGTCTTTGAAGATGGACTTGTAGCCTTGAGATTGCCCATACTTCCTCACAATTTGGCTTCTAAAGTCCTCAGACAGTTCTTTGGTCTTCTTTCTTTTCTCCATGCTCAATGTGGTACACACGAGGACACAGGACAAAGGTTGAGTCAACTTTAATCCATTTTAACTGGCTGCAAGTGCCATTTAGTTATTGCCACCACCTGTTATGTGCCACAGGTAAGTAACAGGTGCTGTTAATTACACAAATTAGAGAAGCATCACGTGATTTTTCAAAGGGTGCCAATACTTTTGTCCAGCCCATTTTTTTGAGTTTTGTGTAAAATGTAGGGCTGTCAAACGATTAAAATTTTTAATCGAGTTAATTACAGCTTCAAAATTAATTAATCGCAATTAATCGCAATTCAAACCATATATAAAATATGCCATATTTTTCTGTAAAATATTGTTGGAATGGAAAGATAAGACACAAGATGGATATATACAATCAACATATGGTACATAAAGACTGTATTTGTTTATTATAACAATAAATCAACAAGATGGCATTAACATTATTAACATTCTGTTAAAGCGATCCATGGATAGAAAGACTTGTAGTTCTTAAAAGATAAATGTTAGTACAAGTTATAGAAATTTTAAATTAAAACCCCTCTTAATGTTTTCGTTTTAATAAAATTTGTAAAATTTTCAATCAAAAAAATAAACTAGTAGCCCGCCATTGTAGATTTCAATAATTACTTACACAATGCTCATGGGTGCTGAAGCCTATAAAATCAGTCACACCCAAGCGCCAGCAGAGGGTGGCAAAACTCCATAAAACACAATTAACAAGTGGGGATTTCACTGTACTGTCATTTAAATCTTTCTGAGCGGGGCATGTGCGTTAATTGTGTCAAATATTTTAACGTGATTAATTTTTTAAAAATAATTACCGCCCGTTAACGCGATAATTTTGACAGCCCTAGTCCCAATACTTTTGTCCGGCCCATTTTTGGAGTTTTGTGTAAAATGATAATGCTTTAATTTTTTCAAAATTCTCTTTTGTGTTTTTCATTGCAAGCAAAATAAATGAAGATATTACTACCAAAGCATTTGTAATTGGAATAATTTTCTGGGAGAAACTGAACATTATCTGACAGAATTCCAGGGGTGCCAATACTTTTGGCCTGCACCGTATGTAGCCATTTTGATGTAAATACAGTGCCTTGCAAAAGTATTCGGCCCCCTTGAATCTTGCAACCTTTCGCCACATTTCAGGCTTCAAACATAAAGATATGAAATTTAATTTTTTTTGTCAAGAATCAACAACAAGTGGGACACAATCGTGAAGTGGAACAACATTTATTGGATAATTTAAACTTTTTTAACAAATAAAAAACTGAAAAGTGGGGCATGCAATATTATTCGGCCCCTTTACTTTCAGTGCAGCAAACTCACTCCAGAAGTTCAGTGAGGATCTCTGAATGATCCAATGTTGTCCTAAATGACCGATGATGATGATTAGAATCCACCTGTGTGTAATCAAGTCTCCGTATAAATGCACCTGCTCTGTGATAGTCTCAGGGTTCTGTTTAAAGTGCAGAGAGCATTATGAAAACCAAGGAACACACCAGGCAGGTCCGAGATACTGTTGTGGAGAAGTTTAAATCCGGATTTGGATACAAAAAGATTTCCCAAGCTTTAAACATCTAAAAGGAGCACTGTGCAAGCCATCATATTGAAATGGAAGGAGCATCAGACCACTGCAAATCTACCAGGACCCGGCCGTCCTTCCAAACTTTCTTCTCAAACAAGGAGAAAACTGATCAGAGATGCAGCCAAGAGGCCCATGATCACTCTGGATGAACTGCAGAGATCTACAGCTGAGGTGGGAGAGTCTGTCCATAGGACAACAATCAGTCATACACTGCACAAATCTGGCCTTTATGGAAGAGTGGCAAGAAGAAAGCCATTTCTCAAAGATATCCATAAAAAGTCTCGTTTAAAGTTTGCCACAAGCCACCTGGGAGACACACCAAACATGTGGAAGAAGGTGCTCTGGTCAGATGAAACCAAAATTGAACTTTTTGGCCACAATGCAAAACGATATGTTTGGCGTAAAAGCAACACAGTTCATCACCCTGAACACACCATCCCCACTGTCAAACATGGTGGTGGCAGCATCATGGTTTGGGCCTGCTTTTCTTCAGCAGGGACAGGGAAGATGGTTGAAATTGACGGGAAGATGGATGCAGCCAAATACAGGAACATTCTGGAAGAAAAACCTGTTGGTATCTGCACAAGACCTGAGACTGGGACGGAGATTTATCTTCCAACAGGACAATGATCCAAAACATAAAGCCAAATCTACAATGGAATGGTTCAAAAATAAACGTATCCAGGTGTTAGAATGGCCAAGTCAAAGTCCAGACCTGAATCCAATCGAGAATCTGTGGAAAGAGCTGAAAACTGCTGTTCACAAACACTCTCCATCCAACCTCACTGAGCTCGAGCTGTTTTGCAAGGAAGAATGGGCAAGAATGTCAGTCTCTCGATGTGCAAAACTGATAGAAACATACCCCAAGCGACTTGCAGCTGTAATTGGAGCAAAAGGTGGCGCTACAAAGTATTAACGCAAGGGGGCCGAATAATATTGCACGCCCCACTTTTCAGTTTTTTATTTGTTAAAAAAGTTTAAATTATCCAATAAATTTTGTTCCACTTCACGATTGTGTCCCACTTGTTGATTCTTGACAAAAAATTACAATTTTATATCTTTATGTTTAAAGCCTGAAATGTGGCGAAAGGTTGCAAGGTTCAAGGGGGCCGAATACTTTTGCAAGGCACTGTATCTCGTACCACAGTGAGGACGGGTGCGGCTTATAGTCCAGTGCGGCTTATCTATGAATAAATGCCGTTTTCATGTCAAATTTGGTGGGTGGCAGCTTATAGTCAGGTGCGCATTATAGTCCAAAAATTATGGTACCTGTTTTTTTCTTTTTTTTTTTTTTTTTTTTTTTTTAATCACATTGTGTGGTTGTGTGGCTGCAACATCTAAATTTCTTCTATGGAGAATTAAAAAAGAATTTTCTTATTTTATCACGATTCAAAAAAGAAAAAGAGACCTTTAAATATTTTAGTTGCAACTCTATTCCATTACCCACCTTCACATTGCTGGCTGCTATTCAACTAATCCTTCTATCGGGACGGAGGACTGAGAGCTCCTTGCTTGTGTAAACAAAGAGGCCGAAGAGCTTTTAACCAAACTGAGATCTCAAAGATTGAAGACGAAAGAAAGAAAAGTGCGCTGAGGGTGAAGACGGCCGCGTGCGCGCGCACCGACAGAGATGGGCGGAGCCGCTCGATAAGTGCGTGCATTTACTTACTTAACGTGACTTCCCCACATGGGCCAAAGCAAACACGCTGCGCAGGCGGCGGAGGAACGTTCGAGTTGAGTTGAGGAGTGCGTGGAAGGCAAGACTGAAGGCTGGCACTTTTTTTCGGACGCGCCGGCGCTCTGATTGTTTGCTCAAGGCTGCTTTTGGCTCATGGATAATCGGATTTGCAACCCACCGCCAACTCGAGCTGAATAATGGTAAGTCATCGAGAGATTTTTTTTAAATATGGGGGAAAAATAATTGTAAAAGGGTCGAAATTTGTCTGCTGAACCCTATATGCGCAAAGCATTGGAGGAATATGAAAAAGAATACTGAATATAGAAATTTAAATGGGGAAAAATACAGCTAAAAATGAGAAAATCCTCAAAAAAAAAAAAAAAAATTACAAAAATAATAAAGGTTGAACATTAAAGACTAAATAATAAATAATTTAAAAAATTAAAAGTAGGGATTTAGTCATGATTTCCTCCTTTTTTAATTTTTTTTTAAATATTTTCTGAAAATTACTTTTTGAAATTTTTAATACATTTTTTATAAATGGGGGGGAAAATAATTGTAAAAGGGTCGAAATCTGTCTGCTGAGCCCTATGCGCAAAGCATTGGAGGAATATGAAAAAGAATACTGAATAAAGAAATTTAAATGGGGAAAATACAGCTAAAAATGAGAAAATCCTCAAATTTAAAAAAATGATTAAAAAAAATATTTTACAAAAAAATAATAAAGGAGCATTAAAGACCAATTAATAGTAATAATTTTTAAAAAATTAAAAGTAGGAATTTATTCATAATTTCCTCCTTTTTTAATTTTTTAAAAAATATTTTCTGAAAATTACTTTTTGAAATTTTTCATACATTTTTTATATTGACCTTTATTTCGTTTTATCTTTTTTTTTTTTTTTTTACTAAGGATTTTCCAATATTTACTTGTATATTTCGATTTACATTTTTTTTTTTTATTTTTTATTTTTTTTTTTTTTAATGTACTTATGTATTCCCCAAATGCTTTTTTGACATTTATATCATAAGCATCCATTGACGGCGCTAGACGTCCAATCCATTCTGACCAGTAGATGCGACTGAATGAATGTTTCGACGTCCACCGTCGTCAATGGCAGCCAATGAACTAAATGTAAGGCATCACGCGGTTAAGGCCACCAATGATAATGATAGACGTCCAATCCATTTGAACTGGGAGAGACTATAGCAGCGAATAATCCTACATTTGAATCAGTTCAAGCAACATTTAATTGTTGATTTAATTCATTTTATTTTATCCTAAAATATAAAATGATTGATTACACTTTTAGAAAAGAAAAAATTGGATTCATGCAAACATCTGTTCTGCGTAAAGTAACAATTTACAGCAAAATAATACTTGTTTTGCCATGTTATGAACTTCTTCAGACACAGGAGACCAACAATAGGGACAATGTGACACACTTTGCTATATGTGAAAATTAGTGACAAGCTAATATTGACCACCATTGGTTAATACAATAATATTAAAAATTTAAAAACTAAAGCATACATTAATAAAAACGGATGAAATCAGTGGCCAAAATTTGTACTGAATTATTTCAAGAAAAATGCAAATGAAAATGAAAAAAATGTGACGGCAAGTGAAATTATCAGTCACCATACTTGTTCAAACTGATAAAAGCGAAGTAAGGTTTGTTGCTGTTATGAATCTGAATGTATAGATTAAAAAAAGGCATTTAAGAATTCATGCAACAGAGCAGCTATTAGCCTATATAAAACTGTGTAATTGTTTTAAAATGTGAAATTTGGCTGGAGCATGTTATTTATTGTATTTATTGATTTGTATGTACACTAAAAAAATAACTGGTGTATTTACTTGATAAAAGCTTTGTGACAATTTGCACTTCTATTAAGTAAATTTTACTATCTGTGAACTGGACTTAATATTGCAAGCAGTAAACGTACTTAATGGAAGTAAGTGCAAATTGTCACAATTATTTTATCAAGTAAATCCACCATTTATTATTTTTTCAGCGTATTAATATTTGTAAATAGTTAATTATACTAACAATAGTACTATGTTAAATGTGATAACAAATGTGCTCATTGCAGATAGCTAATTATGACAACAAAAATAACATTTGTATATCCATATGATGTTAAAGAGCTCTTTTTTAAAAATGTCATCAAAAAAATCATATTATTAATAATAACTATATAACTTTACTATTTTTATTCACTATTAACATTCTGTCATACTTTTCTATCACTCAAAAGACTAACTTATATTTGATATGTTGTATATATCCTTCTCATACACACAATCCGATAATGAATTCAAAAGTATTATTTGGAAAATGTTATCAGAAAAATTCAAAATAAATGTGTATTTCAAGTAAGGCTGGACAAAGATAGCACCTTTTAATCGCGATTAATCACAAGATTAACTGCGATTAATTGCATTATCATACAATGAGATACTGAATTCAAAAAGTAGTATTAAGCACACTTTTATTTTAAAAGAATATTAAAAGAAACATTCATTCATATTGAGTTACAGCGCAGTTGCAATAATTAACAGTATTAATTTAACTCTGAGTTTACTTCCAAAACTTTAGTAAAAATCATAATAAGAATAAATAAACATTACAGACATGCCGGTTTCTTGTATATTTTATTGTACGACAGTATTTTAACATTTTTATCAAACAAGAACATTTGTTAAGTACAGTACAGTTTAAAAATTTTTTTTTTTTTTTAAGTAAACGAGTCCTAATGTTTCAAACCTTGACATGATTGCGAAAACCTGAGACCAGAGTTAGGGTGAGTTAAAATAGCCGTCAGACCTAAAACAACAAAAATGATCTTCCCCGTATAATTTCTATGCCATTGACAGTGTTAGACGTCCAAACCATTTTGACTGTGAGGGGCTCGCCCCAAAATCGATTGGAGTTAACTTGCCAGGCATTAGTAAAAAGATAATAACAATAATCATTGCAGTCATGCCTGTTTCTTATATATTTCATTGTATGATGACATTTTAACATTTTTATAAAGTAATAACATACGCTAAATACGGTATTTTTCATATTTTTAAAAGTAAACAAGAATCATAAAGTTCCAAAACTTGACGTAATTGCGAAAAACTGAGACTAAGGTGAGTTAAAATAGCCGTCAGACCTAATACAACAAAAATTATCTTCCTTTCTATGCCATTGACGTCAATAGACGTCCAAACCATTTTGACTGCGAGGGGCTCACCCCAAAATGCTTTGGAGTGAACTCAGAGTTAACTTGCCAGGCATTGGTAAAAACATAAAAACAATAAATAATCATTGCAGTCATGCTTTTTTCGATTATATTTCATTGTATGATGACATTTTAACACTTTTATAAATCAAGAACATATGTTAAGTACAGTATTTTTATATTTTTTTAAGAGGACAAAATACAAAAGTTCCAAAACTTTACGTGATTGCGAAAAACTAAGACCAAAGTTAGGGTTAGCTAAAACAGCTGTCTGACCTAAAACAACAAAAATGATTTTCCCCATGTAATTTCTATGCCATTAACACCGATAGACGTCCAAACCATTTTGACTGCGAGGGGCTCACACCAAAATGCTTTTGAGTTAACTCAGAGTTAACTTGCCAGGCATTGGTAAAAACATAAAAACAATAAATAATCATTGCAGTCATGCCTGTTTGGATTATAATTCTGACTGCCTGTTTGGATTATATTTCATTGTATGATGACATTTTAACATTTTTATAAATCAAGTATTTATATATTTTTTGAGTCAACATAATACAAAAGTTCCAAAACTTGGCATGAATGTGAAAAACCAAGACCAAAGTTAGGATTTTATAAAATTGCCGTCAGACCAATATTAACAAAAATGATCTTCCCACTTGTGTTATTTCTATGCCATTGACGGCGATAGATGTCCAAACCATTTTGACTGCGAGGGGCTCGCCCTAAAATGGTTTGGAGTTAACTCAGAGTTAACTAGCCCTGCTTTGGTAAAAATATAGTAACAATAAATAATCATTGCAGTCATGCCTGTTTCGTACATATTTTACTGTTTGATGACATAGTCACATTTGTATAATCAAGAACATATGTTAAGTACAGTATTTTTATATTTTTTAAGTAAACAAAACACAAAAGTTCCGAAACTTGACATGATTGTGAAAAACAGACCAGCTTCAGGGTTGGTTAAAACAGCTTTTCGACCTAATACAACAAAAATGATCTTCCCCCGTGTATTTTCAATGCCATTTAAGGCAATAGACGTCCAAACCATTTTAACTGCGACAGGCTCACCTCAAAAAGGTTTGGAATTAACTCAGAGTTAACTTGCCAGGCATTAGTAAAAACATAATTTAAAAAAATTTTTAAAATCATTGCAGTCATGCCTGTTGTTCATTTTTATTTAATTGTTTCATGACATTGTAACATTTTTATAAATCAAGAACATATGTTAAGTACAGTATTTTTATATTTTTTAAGACCAGAGTTAGGGTTAGTTAAAACAGCTGTCTGACCTAAAACAACAAAAATAATTTTTCCCCATGTAATTTCTATGCTATTGACGCCGATAGACGACCAAACCATTTTAACTGCGAGGGACTCGTCCCAAAATGGTTTCGAGTTAACTCTGAATTAACATGCCAGGCATTGGTAAAAACATAAAAACAATAAATAATCATTGCAGGCATGACTGTTTCAATTATATTTCATTGTATGATGGCAATTTAACATTTTTATAAATCAAGAACAAATGTTAAGTGCTGTATTTTTGTATTTTTTAAGTAAACAAAATAAAAAAGTTCCAAAACTTGACGTGATTGTGAAAAACTGAGACTAGAGTTAGGGTTAGTTAAAATTGCCGTCAAACCTAAAACAACAAAAATGATCTTTCCACGTGTAATCTCGACGCCATTGACGGCGATAGACGTCCAAACCATTTTGACTGAGAGGGGATGGCCCCAGAATGCTTTGGAGTTAACTCAGAGTTAACTTGCCAGTCATTGGTAAAAACATAAAAACAAAAAATTAACATTGCAGTCATGCCTGTTTCGATTATATTGCATTTAGGGCTGTCAAAATTATCGCGTTAACGGGCGGTAATTAATTTTTTTAATTAATCACGTTAAAATATTTGACGCAATTAACGCACATGCCCTGCTCAAACAGATTAAAATGACAGTGTCCACTTGTTCCTTGTGTTTTTTGGAGTTTTGTCACCCTCTGCTGTCGCTTGGGTGCGACTGATTTTATGGGCTTCAGCACCCATGAGCATTGTGTAATTATTGACATCAACAATGGTGGGCTACTAGTTTATTTTTTGATTGAAATTTTTACAAATTTTATTAAAACGAAAACATTAAGAGGGTTTTTAATATAAAATTTCTGTAACTTGTACTAACATTTATCTTTTAAGAACTACAAGTATTTCTATCCATGGATCGCTTTGACAGAATGTTAATAATGTTAATGCCATCTTGTTGATTTATTGTTATAATAAACAAATACAGTACTTATGTACCATATTTTGAATGTATATATCCGTCTTGTGTCTTATCTTTCCATTCCAACAATAATTTACAGAAAAATATGGCATATTTTATCGATGGTTTGAATTGTGATTCATTACAATTAATTAATTTTTAAGCTGTAATTAACTCGATTAAAAAATTTAAACGTTTGACAGCCCTAATTTCATTGTATGATGACATTTTAACATTTTTATAAATCAAGAACATATGCTAAGTACAGTATTTTTATATTTTCTAAGCAAACGAAATACAAAAGTTACAAAACTTGCGAAAAACTAAGACCAGAGTTAGGGTTAGTTAAAACAGCTGTCTGACCTAAAACAACAAAAATGATTTTCCCCATGTAATTTCTATGCCATTGACGACGTTAGACGTCCAAACCATTTTGACTGCGAGGGGGCTTGCCCCAAAATGGTTTAGAGTTAACTCTGAGTTAACTTGCTAGGCATTGGTAAAAACATAATAACGATAAATAAACATTGCAGTTATGCCTGTTTCGATTATATTTGAATTGTATGGTGACATTTTAAGATTTTTATAAATCAAGAACATATGTTAAGTTCAGTATTTATGTTTTAAGTAAAGAAAATACAAAAGTTCCAAAACTGAGAGGAACTCTTCCTAAAATTAATTTGAGTTAACTCAGACTTAACCTGTCCAGCCTTGGTAAAAACATAATATCAACTAGTCTTGCATGCAGGACTGAACAGGTTCTTACAATTTGGCGCAACTTGGACAGCACGCAGGTCAGGGAGGTGGCATATCGTCCCTCTCTCACCATCTCATGAGACCCTAACTTGCTCGAAATAAGCCTCTTTTCTTGGGATTAGAAATACAATCACACACCTAGGAGAAAAAAACCCTATTGAAGAGGGTCCTACATGGTGAGTTTTCATGCATGTTAAGGCCTCCATAATCCTACAGTATGGTTTTTTCATATTTTTAAGTAAACAAGAATCCTAATATTCCAATCCTTGATATTTTAATATTAGGATTGTTCCGATCATGTTTTTTTTTTTGCTCCCGATCCGATCCCGATTGTTTTAGTTTGAGTATCTGCCGATCCCGATATTTCCCGATCCATTGCTTTTTTTTTTTCTCCCGATTCAATTCCAATCATTCCCGATAATTTTTCCCGATCATATACATTTTGGCAATGCATTAAGAAAAAATAAATAAAATTTATAATAAAACTCGGACGAATATATATTCAACAAACAGTACATAAGTACTGTATTTGTTTATTATGACAATAAATCCTCAAGATGGCATTTACATTATTAACATTCTGTGAGAAGGATCCACGGATAGAAAGGATCCTTTAATTCTTAAAGGATAAATGTGACTTTGTATATTGTGACTAAATATTGCCATCTAGTGTATTTGTTGAGCTTTCAGTAAATGATACTGTAGCCATGCCCAAATGCATGATGGGAAGTGGAACCATGACTGTGCGTAGTGCTACCAATTGATATATCTTCTCTGCATTGGGAAATAACATAAGGTGTTAAGAAAAAAAATCTAATGCTACCTTGCTTCCCCACATTACTTCCCATGATATTTCTAATCATAGGGAGAGGGATTGTATGGCTTTAGCCAATTAAAAAAAGGCTCCAAAGGCTGCCAAAATTCACTCTACTCATTTTACGCTGCCTTTTATCTCTCTATATAGATAAAACGGCGCCATTACAGATTGAGCACGACAATGCGTGAGTGGGTCGTGCAGCGCATGCATTAATTGCGTTAAATATTTTAATGTGATACATTTTTTTAAAAATTAATTACCGCCGTTATCGGGATAAATTTGATAACCCTACCTTAAGCCTAAACTAAAGACTCTGGATGAGTGTAACTTATTTATGTCTGTAACGTTATATACAATTAGAAAACGATTTAATTAAAAAAAATATATATATATATATATATATATATTTAAAAAAGGCATGGCCGATACTTTTTTGCCGATTACGATACTTTGAAAATGACGTGATCGGACCCGATCGATCGGCATCTCTAGTTAATATAGTTTAAAATAGCCTTCAGACCTAAAAAAAATAAATAAATAAAAATGACCTTCTTATGTGTAATTTCTCTGCCGTTGACAAAAATAAACGTCCAAACCGCCCCTCACAGTCAAAATGATTTGGACGTCTATTGTCGTCAATGGCACCGAACTTATTAAAACGGAAAAAATTTGCAAATTCCTTTGCATAAGCAGTTGTAGTATGACATTCGTCTGTTTTAACTCTCTAGTTGTGGGAAGTCCAAATAGCCGAGGTGTTAGTCGGCCACTGTTTGATTTAGGGTTGTGGTTTGTCTCCTAATAACATCAGGCCTCAAGTTTATGGACTCTGCAGCAGGACACCCCCCCGATTACTCCCCTAACCCTCCACGGTTCTTATAAGCAGCTCTAATAAATTGTGAATAAGCCGGCGAAAAAGTCAGCTGCCGGGAGAATTCCCCATCCTGTAAGACGCCCCCCACCCCCGAAGAAAACACAAATTAATTCCAAAGCCGTCTGTAAGTCAAGCCTTTGTGGAATGATAAATATTTTCACAGGGAGCTCACGCTTCCTCGTTTCTTTTACGTCTCACTTGACTCGCTGTATTGATTGGGCGTGACTCATTGCTGTGGATCGTTCACTCCCGACTTAGATTTAGTGAGTTATACTTTTGGGGGGGTTTTTTTGCAATTGAATCAGCGGAATTTTGAATATGAAAATGACATTAGGTCAGGTTTTTATGCTAACAACGATTTGTTTACAGCAGATATGAATGGTTTAGACGAGAACAGGGTGTGTCGAATTCATCTTTGTCGAAGACCTCATCGTGGTTACGGTTTCTATCAGATTTCCATTATGGTTCAATTTCAACAACTAATCAATTATCAAATAAATCAATAACCACAAGACATTTGCCGGGTTTACACGGAGCCAAATATTCCAGTTACAATCACAATATAAGACCAAATCGAATAAAAATACTCCATATAAACGCCTCAATCGGAATAAACAAGCCGAATCCGAATTAAATTTCATTCCGATTCACAGGGGTGGAATAATTCGTTTTCCCAAACCGATTAAAAGTAAAATGGTCTTATGCATACATTGTATATATTTGTGCTGTAGAGACATTTATTCCAATATATTTCTTCTTGGGCTGTCAAACGATTAGAATTTTTAATCGAGTTAATTACAGCTTAAAAATTAATTAATCGTTAATTATTTGTTTTATATAAGTATACCAAAACTAAAAATGGCTTGAAAATTCTCAAATTTTACTAGTGCTGCAACGATTAATCGATTAACTCGAGTATTCGATTAGAAAAAAATATTCGGATTAAATTTTGCTGCCTCGAGTATTCGTTTAATTAAAGAGGGGTTGTAATGGTTTATTTTGAAAGTGTTTGCATTGAGTTTTATTGATTTGGGTGGCTACACTGCCCTCTTGTCTGCCTCAATTCACATGGCTGAATCCAGCTGGTCCATGTTAAGACCAACATAAGCTAAGTTTTTGTTTGAGCTAATGTTTTCTAATGCATTCGGAATATGGTTTGCAGGTATATTTCACCATTTTCTGTTGGAATATGTGTCCGAACAATTTGCTAAGAGCATTGTTAAAAAAATAAAAATAAAAAAAAAAGTGAGCGTTTTATAGCATTTAAGCAAGCAGACTTTTGCTGTTTAAGTTAGCCAATTGTTCTTTTGTAGTACATAAATCCTTTTTTATTTTATTATTTTTTATAACATTTGAGGCTAAGCTCGGGTATTTTAATTTTTCATTTTCCTTATCCGATTACTCGATTATTCGAAATAACTAGTTCATCGATTAATCGACTACTAAAATAATCGATAGCTGCAGCCCTAAATTTTACGCTAGATGCACAAAAATCACCAAATGCAGAGATAATCGCTAATATTTTCAAGATCAATAGCAATATTTAGTTGTTGTTTTTTTTAGTTTTTGCCCAAAATAGTGACTATTTATTTATTTAGTGCAAGTTTTCAACAGCTAATAAATCACTCAACTTTCACATCAGAAACTTAATACTTGAGGAAAGCATGCAGAATCATCTTAATTTTACTCCACAAAACAAAAATTTGTATTTTTCTATATACAATTACAACTTATTTAGGTTTAATGCCGATGTTGCTATTGTTACAGAACGTCTTGCAAGCTATCTGGCCATCGTCGTTTTTAGATTAAAATGTTACAGCAAATAAAATTTTAGAATTTTTTGTGTATGGATGCAAAAATGTCTAAATTACAATGTTTTTGTTTTTTTTGCCAAAAAACGGACAGTTGGCTGAAAATTACCTGATCGTTTGAATGGAAAATTACGCTATTCTGTATGGATACAACATGGCGGCTATCACAAAACAAAGAGTTTTTTAGGTTGAAAATTCTTGTATATAAATTAGGGCTGTCAAACGATTAAAATGTTTAATCGAGTTCAATACGGCTTAAAAATTAATTGATCGTAATTCATCGCAATTCAAACCATCTATAAAATATACCATATTTTTCTGTAAATTATCGTTGGAATGGAAAGATAAGACACAAGACGGATATATACATTCAACATACAGTACATAAGTACTGTATTTGTTTATTATAACAATAAATCAACAAGATGGCATTAACATTATTAACATTCTGTTCAAGCAATCCATGGATAGAAAGAGTTCTTAAAAGATAAATATTAGTACAAGTTATAGAAATTTTATATTAAAACCCCTCTTAATGTTTCCGTTTTAATAAAATTTGTAAAATTTTCGATCAAAAAATAAACTAGTAGGTCGCCATTGTTGATGTCAATAATTACACAATGCTCATGGTGCTGAAACCCATAAAATCAGTCGCACCCAAGTGTCTGCAGAGGGCGACAAAACACCAAAAAGCACAAGTAACAAGTGGACATTACACTGTGCTGTCATTTTAATCTGTTTGAGCGGGGCATGTGCTTTAAATGCGTCCAATATTTTAACGTGATTAAATAATAAAATTAATTACCACCCGTTAACGCGATAAATTTGACAGCACTAATTTGTTCATTTTATTTGATACATTCATTTCTATATTTATGTCTTGATGTCTTTTTACATTACTTACAGTCGCTGCTGCTGGCCAAAAAAAACACAAAACGAACGTCAACTTGGTGTTGATAATACACGTTCAGCGGGAAAACAGTACATAATGTTCGTCCACCTGGACGCCGTGAACTGTATGTAAAAAAAAATTTCCTCCACAACATTGAGAACAAGAGGACGCTCGCCATTAGCATTCGCCTAATGCGAACGTGAATGCTATGCTAACGTTACAAATTTCATTTAGAGCATGATGATCACTCAGCATGGACCTTTAAAGGCTAAAAGAACATTGCATATTCATTCTTGCCAAGGTAAGAAAACTTCATGATTATATTGGCGGCCGATTCATAGTGGGTTTTTCTCCGTCAAAGCTGACCGCGTGTAAACACAAAAAAAAGCTTTTTACGTTGAAAATTCTTGTGAATAAATGCTTAAATCCCGAATTCTTTAGAGATATGGATATAAAACAGTCTCGATTCTTGGTTGAAAGCAAAAAAAAAAAAACGGGCAGTTAGCATTTATTTTACGTAAATATGTTGAATGTGCGGCTAGTCTTATCCGCCTTATCATCACAAAGAGCTTTTTACGTTGAAAATTCTTGTGAATAAATGCTTAAATCCCTGAATTCTTTATAGATATGGACGTAAAACAGTCTCGATTCTTGGTTAAAAGCAAAAAAACGGGCAGTTAGCATTTATTTATCGTAAATATGTCGAATGTGCTGTTTAAGTCACTGTGGCGCAGCCTTATCACCACAAAGGGCTTTTTACGTTGAAAATTATTGTGGATAAATGCTTAAATCCCCAAATTTTTTATAGATATGGATGTAAAACATTCTCGATTCTTGGTTAAAAGCAAAAATCCGGGTGGTTAGCATTTATTTAAAGTAAATATTGTGAATTATAACGCCAATGCTACAGCGGCTAATTTCTCCCTTTGATTTTTTTCACAACATTTCAAAATGCATGCATGGTACGAAAAATATAATAATTACCTTGAATTCTTGAACAAATCACTCCTGAGACAATCCTTCCTGTTTGTATGCGGAACAGCTTTCGCACTTTTTCAACCTAAATCCGGCATTTGATTGCTGCATGCGTGTGTTTGAGAATAACTCCTCTCGATGCTGGGTGTGGGCAGGCCCCCTACGCGAAGGCGTGGCGCAGTGTCTGAGTGATGTGACCCGTCAATATACCGTATTGGCCCGAATATAAGACGGTGTTTTTCGCATTGAAATAAAACTGAAAAAAAGGGGGTCGTCTTATATTCGCGGTCTAGACATTATACCCATTCACAACGCTAGATGGCGCCAGATATCATTGAAGCGATGTTCTGACACGACAGATTTCAGCTACTAGTTTAACCAGTTAGCATGATTTTATTGTAGGGCTGTCAAAATTGTCGTGTTAACAGGCGGTAATTAATTTTTTAATTAAATACGTTAAAATATTTGACGCAATTAACGCACATGCCCCGCTTAAACAGATTAAAGTGACAGCACAGTGCAATGCCAACTTGTTGCTTGTGTTTTTTTGGAGTTTTGTCGCCCTCTGCTGGCGCTTTGGTACGACTGATTTTATGGGCTTAAGCACCCATGAACATTGTGTAATTATTGACATCAACAATGGTGGGCTACTAGTTTATTTTTTGATTGAAAATTTTACAAATTTTATTAAAACGAAAACATTAAGAGGGGTTTTAATATAAAATTTCTATAACTTGTACTAACATTTATCTTTTAAGCACTACAAGTCTTTCTATCCATGGATCACTTTAACAGAATGTTAATAATGTTAATGCCATCTTGTTGATTTATTGTTATAATAAACAAATACAGTACTTATGTAGGTTATGTTGAATGTATATATCCATCTTGTGTCTTATCTTTTCATTCCAACAATAATTTACAGAAAAATATGGCATATTTTATAGATGGTTTGAACTGCGATTAATTACGATTAATTAATTTTTAAGCTGTAATTAACTCAATTAAAAATTTTTGTTTGACAGCCCTATTTTATTGCAATGTTTTTACTTATTCAGATTTGTTTCAAGACTACAGTTACAGTAGTTAATGCAATTATTACAATTTTGTTGCTTTATCACAATAGATTGGTTTATTTACATTTCAAAAAACAGAAGCCATTCATTTACGAATTTGATTGCACTTTAGTTTACATATTTAAATGTTCAGATATTAAGATTTGAATGAGGCAAAATAACATGCTTTTTCTCTCAAATATATTGTTATAATCATTTGTTTCGGATGTAGTGTAATTATTTTCTGTATAAAAATTCATTTGGTGTTCAAAAAGTCTTTTTTCAGACTTGAATCTTGAAAAAGATGGGGTCATCTTATAATCAGGGCCGTCTTATATTCGGGCCAATACGGTAATTATGAAGTCCATGACAAATCTTACCATGCTTGTTTCAAAATAAGCAAGCCTGGAGAGGACACTGGTGACCGGCGCAGCACGTCACATGAGTGACACAACTAACACTGCTAACTACACATACAAATGTCACACAATGTGAAAATGTGACGGAAACTATGGCGCATTTTCATCTCATTCTCATCAGACCAAAACTGGCATTCATCTCATTACGTTTTAGTCTCCCAAGACACGTTTTTAGCTCGTTACCGGCTCGTCATTGTCATGACAAAAATGTTCGTGGACGAAATATTTTCATTCTAGTCATCACTGATGAGAAAAACAGTGTTATCTATTTTCTTTTTAGTTTTCCGGATTATTTAAAGGTCATGATTAGTAAAATTATCCCGAGATTCAAATTTACTGTGTATTGTCTCAAAATAGCTCAATTTGATGTGACAAAAAGTAAAGTTTCACATTTATTAGCTCTGGTTCAAGAGTTAGCTTCATTCCATTCAAAATCCCATTCACTGCTTAGTTACCGGCCTGCATAGTTGACTCCCATATCAGATAAAAAATACAGAACACTCCTCCTCTGTATGGTTGGGAGCAAGTACCAAAACCGAGTCGATGTTAGAGAGCAGCTCGCCAGACTCGGACAGCATAAAGTATGTGAAACGCGTCGTAAAAAGATCAGACTGCGCTTTAATTTACGTCTTGAATGAAAGTTAGCAGGCTTGATTCTGTCAAAGTG
This sequence comes from Corythoichthys intestinalis, assembly GCF_030265065.1. Classification (NCBI taxonomy): domain Eukaryota; kingdom Metazoa; phylum Chordata; class Actinopteri; order Syngnathiformes; family Syngnathidae; genus Corythoichthys; species Corythoichthys intestinalis. The sequence continues at coordinate 54,411,229 of NC_080403.1, forward strand.
GTAAATAATACGCACGTTGTAAGAGTTATGTTAATATTTGAGAATATGATGGTTGCTTTTTTGTGTTATCGCCTATTCTGAATGAATATTTTTTTTTAAAGTTGAACACGACAGCTGTGACGCCACACACGTCGCGGCACCCCTTTTTGCTTTTTCCTCGCACACACACACCACCGATAATAATCTTGACTTTCCACTGAAATGTAATAAGAGGCTGCGGCCGCGGAACTGTTTTGTTAGGTGTCTGAATTTTGCTTCGGTGTTTTTCCGTCTTGGATTTTAGAGCCTCTCTCTTACACGTTTGTAATTATGAAATGCTACGACGCTAGTGTTTTTGTGTAGGGCTGCAGCTAACGAATATTTTATTAATCGAGTATTCTACTACAAATTCCATGTATTAATTGAGTATCGGATTAAAAAAATTTTTAGGTAAAGAGCAATTGAAAATATACATGAGAAAACAAGACATTTCACCTAATATTGAACCATTTTTTAGACAATAAATGTGTTTATTTGAGATGTACAGTGTGGAAAACAGCCAACAATTGCAGCTCAGATGTGACTAGGAAAAAAAAAACATTCACTGTTTTCACTGTTAAAACTTAAGATCTTATAAAAAAGAAAGACATTCTTAGTTCTTACCTAAAAATGTCATTACGCTTGATAACAGACATCACTCATAAGCTAGGTGCTTTCTCCATGTGTTTCAATTAAATTGCCATTTGTGTCAAGCTAATTTTAAGTTCAAGTAAAGTTTTAAGTAGGGCTGTCAAACGATTAAAATTTTTAATCGAGTTAATTACAGCTTAAAAGTCAATTAATCGTAATTAATCGCAATTCAACCCATCTATAAAATATGCCATTTTTTCCGTAAATTATTGTTGGAATGGAAAGATAAGACACAAGATGGATATATACATTAAACATATGGTGCATAAGTACTGTATTTGTTTATTATAACAATAAATCAGCAAGATGGCATTAACAATATTAACATTCCATTAAAGCGATCCATGGATAGAAAGACTTGTAGTTCTTAAAAGATAAATGTTAGTACAAGTTATAGAAATTTTATATTAAAACCCCTCTTAACGTTTTCGTTTTAATAAAATTTGTAAAGTTTTCGATCAAAAAATAAACTAGTAGCTCGCCATTGTTGATGTCAATAATTACACAATGCTCATGGTGCTGAAAACCATAAAATCAATCGCACCCAAGTGCCAGCAGAGGGCAACAAAACACCAAAAAGCACAAGTAACAAGTGGACAAGACACTGTGCTGTCATTTTAATCTGTTTCAGCCGGGCATGTGCTTTAAAATGCGTCCAATATTTTAACATTATTGAAACCCCTCTTAATGTTTTCGTTTTAATAAAATTTGTAAAATTTTCAATCAAAAAATAAACTATTAGCCCGCCATTGTTGATGTCAATAATTATGCAATGCTCATGGTGCTTAAACCCATAAAATCAGTCGCACCCAAGCGCCAGCAGAGGGCGACAAAACTCCAAAAAACACAAGTAACAAATTGGCATTGCACTGTGCTGTCATTTTAATCTGTTTGAGCCGGGCATGTGCGTTAATTGTGTCAAATATTTATCGTTTTAAGTTAGCGTAATTTTCGGACTATAAGCTGCTTTTTCCCTTCATTTGGAATACTGCGGCTTACAGTCCAGTGCGGCTTTTGTGTTGATTTAATTGGGTTAATAGGTACACTTTATTTGACATTGGCGTCTTAAGACTGTCATAAGTCCATCATAATTATGACATGACACTGTCATGGGCATTACTGAACACGTATGACTGATGTCATTAAGTGTCATCCGGCAAATTACCTCACTAACTCCATTTATGTCCATCTTGGAAGTTTTACATCAATTCAAAAGGGAGATAATTTGCTAGATAACACTAAATGACATCTGTTATAAGCATTCATTAATGCTCATGACAGTGTCATGTCGTAATTATGATTGTCTAATGACACTCTTATGACGCCAATGTCAAATAAAGTGTTATCAAATACCATAACTAGCCATTAATAAAACAACCGGAAAAGTAACTGAAGAAATAATTTGCACAGAACATGAATTTTCATCTTTAGTGCTGCAATGCATACTAGGAGGCATGTTGGACGACATCAGTGTTGACAGCAGATGTTGATTGTCTCCCCCAAGCAATGAAGCTTTGTAGCCAATTGGTTCAAAGCTTCATGGTGGTTCATTTGACTGTTGTATGATACTCCTGTCAAATAATGTGTTTCCAGTTAATATCTTTTGGTGCAAATATCCCATACTACAGTGAGGAGAGTTGCGGCTTATAGTCCAGTGCGGCTTATATATGAACAAATGCCGTTTTTGTGTGAAATTTGGTGGTTGGCGGATGTTACGAAATGTACATGTAATTACAGTCAAGTGCGAAAATTACGGTAGTCTAAATTGCTTAATGCTTAACTTGATGCTTGTAATCTACAGAATGTGATTTTCTTTTCGGTGCCCTTTTGTTACTCCTTATTTGTTGTTTTAGTAAGTTACCTATAACCTGTGTTTTATTGTACTTTGGTTTTAGGTGAGGCACGTGGTGAAGCTTTAAATCTCAGTTTACCTCTGTACAATACAATAAAGCCTTTTTATTTTATTTTATTCAACAAAATGTCTTACGAAAAAGGCAGAGTCTTGAAAAACAGTTGTAACAAATAAACAAAAATACAATGCAATTCAGTGCAATGGCAGAGAGCTGGGACAGATTTGACACTACTAATAGACACCCAATTAAAAACTATACACCTTTTAATGTAAACGCGTTTAAAGCACATGTGCGTCGTTGCCTAATATCTTCAACTATGCAAAAAAATGTTGCAATGACTCTAATTGGTCAGTCTGTCTGCTTGGGTTTCTTCAAATTGTTGGCATCGGGGTTAATAATGGAGCGTGCGCAATTTTAAGTGATTTCGAGTGAGTGCGCGTGCGACCTGGCTCGCCATCTGACTGCAGCAGATGTTGTTCACCTGGGAGCGGGACCACCATCTGACTGGGGTCAGCCCGCTCCTGCAGACCCTCCAGGCTGCTAAGGGGGGCCGTGGGGGGCTACCAGCTGGTCGACCATCGCCGCCAGTGACCCCGTCACAAGGGTGATGGTCCTGCTCTTTCACCTGGGTGTAGGTGGTCTTTTTTTTTGGATGACAAAACAAAAGGAGGCTTTATCTTAAACTCAGTTTTAGTTGAAAAACAATTCTAAGAAGTTATTGGCTTCCATTGACGACGATAGACGTCCAGTCCATTTGAGCCTAGCAGTTGAAATGGATTGGCAGTCATTTTAATTTTTAAGTCATTCGCTACCATATATTACGTCTTAAAGGGATCCTCTATTTTTAAGACAAGTAATTCTCAAAAGATAAATGTTAGTATGAGTTATAATAATTTGATATAAAAATCCCTCTAAATGGTTTTGTTTTAATAAAGTTTGTAAAATTATTTTAAGTGATAGGTCGCCATTCTTGTTACGTTACCGGTCCCGTTGCCGAAATTCCAGCGTGTCACTCGTTAGCTTTCCCAACATGTCATCAGTTCTACCCTTCCTATTTGAACAAGATCTGAAAAGTGAAGAGCAGGCCAGCACTGTCGGTCGTTCACAAGACGAGCTTCAGGGAAAAATTCGTGCAGCAAATACCTGATAAGACAAAAGTTGGGCAAAACTGGTGATGCGAGAGTGTATGCTGTTTGGAACTCCGGTTGGGAGCGAGAGTGTATGCTGTTTGGAACTCCGGTTTTATTAGCAGATATTCAAGGTAAGCATATTGCGTTTTCAAACTTATCCCAATATAATTATGTAGATTGTTAGCATCCAGAGCTGTCGTGTGCTTTATATACAGTACAGGCCAAAGAGCACACCTTGTGTAATCCATGTCTTGTACATTGTAACGCGTGGTAGCTAGGATACGTGTATAAAAGTACCAAAAAGGGGAGAAGCTTCCACTATGCGAATTCATTCACAAAAAATAATATTTCCACCTTGACCACTCTTCACTCGAGAGCTCAGCAGTACGCAAACACGCGTTCCCTGACAAACATTGTTGTGAGGTCCACGTCCGAGTCGCTGTCATCACTGTAGCGTGCCATAGTGCTTTAATTATTTAGTATCATTTGGGGAAAACTCCCACAAAGAATAGTCAACATAAAAGATAGCAATCGTAATCCAAATCCGCGTTTTTTACTCACTCGAAGATCCAGGAATTAGACCGATCCCATGGCAATGTCGCAGCCGTCGACTCCACAAAATAAACTGATCCGAAAAGCCGCTGTGGGACCGACGAATCAAAAAAATGGACAGATCCGAAACCAATAATGCAGACGCGGTAGGACCGTCGGATCCAGAAAATAGACGGATCCCTTACTTGACTGAGGATCCAGGAAAAATGTTCGGGCGCCAGTTGTAACGCATGGTGGGTAGGGTACGTGCATACAGGGACCAAAAACGGGGAGAAGCTTCCACTTAAGCACATTTATTCACGAAAAATAATAATTCCACCTTGACCACTCACTTCACTCCCCTTGTTTCCATTTGACCGGAAATTGCATCCAAAAGCAGCACATCGTGGCATTTTACTTCGCGAGTTTAGGCAGCAATAAGCAATTGTTTAGCACGCTACACCAGGGGTCGCGTTAACCGAATATTTTCCGTCGTTGACCGTTTTTTTTTTAAACGGTGACAGAAAAAACTGAAGTCCATCTGTCATTTTGACAGGTTGCAATTCACACCCCAGACCACAGGGTGGCGAGTGAGCATATTAATTAGCTATTGTCTTTCTTGATGCATGACGTCGTTGGCCTTACTCGGAAAAATGTCAAGGCAACTGAGTGTTTGCCTGGCACGGCCAGACTGTTCTCCCTGTATTTTTCAAACACTGAGAGAAAAGTCTGGGACACAGCCTCTCGAGTAGATACAAAATCAATCAACAAATCAGATTTGTTTATTTGCGTGACGTGTTCTTCACGAGCAACGTCACTCTTGCGCGCCGAAAGTCGTCCCTACAACAACACGGATGGCGAACGGGAGAGCCGAGAATATGTTCCAGTCCGCGGTAAATTCAGTTTTAAATGAGCTAAAACACATCGACACGAGTCATTGACAACATTCTGTCTCGCGCTAGCCATGTTGAATAAACTCCGTTCTCCTCGTATGTTTACTTCCGCGCGCAAGTCCCTCGTCCTGCCCTCGTCGCTTTGCTAACGGCACGTCTGCCCGTCGCTGATTGGTGCACTCCGCTGTCTGTTTGCCTCTTGTTAAGCTTGTTCGGACGGAATATTAATTAAAAATGAATGAAAACTAAATACTATTGAATATGTCATTATTATCATTTTAAAAATGTAAGTGACGGGTAAAAATAGATTATGACCGGATTTTTATGACACTGTCAGTCAAAATGACAGACAACGAAAAAGTCTAGCGCAACCTCTACGCTACACATTTGGAAAGATACCAATTACGTCATCACTGCGAGCCCGCAAACCACGGCGCCAACTAACAGTCAAAATATGGACTAAATATTATAAAATATTGCCATTGATTTAACATTTTATGTGTATTTAGCAACATATTTTTGTACAAGAGAACAATTGTGGTTTATTAGTGCCTACATGTATTTAAGTTAGAGGGTCACTGTAAGACATGTCCTTCTTAAAAGCGCAACAGAATTGATAGTAGATTGAGAATAGGTGACAGCGACAGAAATAGAACCAAATTCCCATGTTAACCCAATTTTAAAGCAGCATACTGGTTGATGTCAAAACTCCACCTGCACAATATATCGTTTGAACATTGCCATCGCAATGTGTGCTTGAACAATAGTCCCATCGCAGGACGTGTGATTGTTTATTAATAAATTTATTTTTTTTCATGTAAACTTTTGTTTTTCTTCATACAATCAGCAATTGTACAGAGACATGGCTTTCTGGATCCCTTTTATATACACCAATATTCATCATTTACAGATAAACCCACTTAACCGGGATTAAATGGTATTACAGGTAGTCCCTAGGTTATGAATGAGTTCCATTCGTACGCTGGCGACGTAACCTGAATTTCCTCGTGAATCGGAATTAACCCTTTAAGTCCACCCCTACAAAAAAAACTATCTAAAAAACCAAAATAACTATCCCAAAAGTCCAAAAGTATTGTATTTTGTCTAATAATGGAGGATACACTGCCCTCTGGTGGCAGCGTTGGGTCTGGCTGAACTGTCACCTTGCATGGACGAATAATGCTTAATTTCGGTAGATTTTTTTTCTCAGTGTTTTGAGGTTTTTTTGTATTTATTTGGCTTTATGTGGTTATGTAATATGATAAATAGTACAGTATAATAATAAAAGTACATACAGATAACTTTGTGCTGAGAAAAAAAATACCATTGTGTTAGGAAAAAAAAATCCAACTTGTTAAAGTGGAAGTTCAGGATTTTTTTAGGACTGTCAAAATGATCACGATAACGGGCGGTAATTAATTTTTTTAATTAATCACGTTAAAATATTTGACGCAATTAACGCACATGCCCGCTCAAACAGATTAAAATGACAGCAGAGTCATGTCCACTTGTTACTTGTGTTTTTTGGTGTTTTGTCGCCCTCTGCTGGCGCTTGGGTGCGACTGATTTTATGGTTTTAAGCACCATGAGTATTGTGTAATTATTGACATCAACAATGGCGAGCTACTAGTTTATTTTTTGATTGAAAATTTTACAAATTTTATTAAACGGAAAACATTAAGAGGGGTTTTAATATGAATGTTTTATACTTTGTAGTAACATTTATCTTTTAAGAACTAAGTCTTTCTATCCATGGATCGCTTTAACAAAATGTTAATAATCTTCAAGCCATCTTGTTGATTGATTGTTATGATAAACAAATACAGTACTTACGTACAGTTTGTTGAATGTATATATCCATCTTGTGTCTTATCTTTCCATTCCAACAATAATTTACAGAAAAATATGGCATATTTTATAGATGGTTTGAATTGCGATTAATTACGATTAATTAATTTTTAAGCTGTGATTAACTCGATTAAAAATTTTAATCGTTTGACAACCCTAGATTTTTTTACATTAGGCTTAATCTTCAAGTTAGCAGGGGTTTAGTTTAGGGCTGCAGCTATCGATTATTTTGGTAGTCGATTAATCGATGAACTACTTAGTTCGAATAATTGAGTAATCAGATAAGGAACATAAAAAATTAAAATACCTTAGCTGAGCCTCAAACCTCATAGCCTTCAGTAGAAAAAAATAAATAAATGAGGATCTATGTACAACAAAAGAACAATGTGCTAACTTACATAGCAAAAGTCCACTAGCTTGAATGCTAAAAAAATGGCAACTTTTTGTTTTGCTTTTTACTTCAGACAAAACGGCGAACGAGACTCCAGCGTCATAAAGTCAAAATCCTGTAAGTCGAGTGCGTCGTAACCCGGAGACTACGTGTATTCTTTTCACTAAATACTTTTTTATTTGTTCTTATGTACATTTTTTGGATGACTACTTTTACTGTTACTTGAGTAATATTATTTTGAAGTAACGCTACTCCTTAGTAAAGATTTTGGCCACTCCACCCACCTCTGTTAAGAAGAATGTAGAAATGACAAAAATCTGCTTTGACACCAATAACATCAAACTAAGATTTACATTGGATTTAGTCTGTTTTTTTCCCTCTTCAAATATGTTCACCTGCTAAGCATATATTGACTTACAGAACATTGAATCGGCACTAGCATGTTTAATAAACACAAGACGAAGTGGGCCTCCTTCTCCATTCATTTTTTTTCCTCAGCGGAAAAAGTTTGCGCACCCCAGATCGACACCATCAGCAAAAGCGCCTTTCAAAACCTCTCAATAAAAAATCATGCTCTCTTAAAAACAAATGCTAGTTAAAATGTGCCTATTTTCGGCCTTGAACTAAAGGAAAAAGTACCGTAAACTAGAAATGATATACTATATATAAGTAGTACAAAATCCTACTAAATTATCTCAACGAGGGAAAACTTGAGCGGCCCGAGAGGTGTCAAATCCCTCGGCCTCGCCAAGTAGGCTCGTAGGGGAGGTGTGGAGGGGCTAATGCCTCTCACCGCCAGGACAGATGCCGACAAAACGCTCGGAAAGACGACCGACTCGGACGAGAGCCAATAAATCTATGGCGGGCTGAACCTGCTAGGGTGTCACTTTACCTCCCCCCTTCCACCCTTTTCCACTTGACTAACTCCCACAAGCCCCCCCGCCGCACCCACTAATGACATGCTCTTTATTGGACAATGCCCCATGCTTTTATCTCCTTGTGCCTTTCTAAATGAATTTTTCCAATCACTCACTAATAAACGAGTTCCTGTAAATAACAACTACTTTGTACAACCCTCATACAGTTGTGGTCAAAAGTTTACATACACTTGTGAAGAACATAATGTCATGGCTCTCTTGAGTTTCCAGTTATTTTTACAACTCTTATTTTTCTCCGATAGAGTGATTGGAACAGATACTTCTTTGTCACTAAAAACATTCATGAAGTTTGGTTCTTTTATGACTTGATTATGGGTTAACAGAAAAAGTGATCAAATCTGCTGGGTCAAAAATATACATACATGGATCTGAAAAAGCGAATCATTGACTTGAACAAGTCAGGAAAGTCACTTGGAGCCATTTCAAAGCAGCTGCAGGTCCCAAGAGCAACAGTGCAAACAATTGTTTGTAAGTATAAAGTGCATGGCACCGTTTTGTCACTGCCACGATCAGGAAGAAAACGCAAGCTATCAGCTGCTGCTGAGAGAAAATTGGTCAGGAGGGTGAAGATTCAACCGAGAAACACCAAAAAGCAGATCTGCCAAGAATTAGAAGCTGCTGGAACACAGGTGTCAGTGTCTACAGTCAAGCGTGTTTTGCATCTCCATGGAATCAGAGGCTGCCGTGCAAGAAGGAAGCCCTTGCTCCAAAAGCGGCACCTTAAGGCTCGACTGAAGTTTGCTGCTGATCACATGGACAAAGATAAGACCTTCTGGAGGAAACTTATGTGGTCAGACGAAACAAAAATCGAGCTGTTTGGCCACAATGCCCAGCATTATGTTTGGAGGAGAAAAGGTGAGGCCTTTAACCCCAAGTACACCATGCCTACCGTCAAGCACGGTGGTGGTAGTATTATGCTGTGGGGCTGTTTTGCTGCCACTGGAACTGGTGCTTTACAGAGAGTAAATGGGATAATGAAGAAGGAGGATCACCTTCAAATTCTTCAAGATAATCTAACGTCATCAGCCCGAAGATTGGGTCTTGGGCGCAGTTGGGTGTTCCAACAGGACAATGACCCCAAACACACATCAAAAGTGGTAATTGAATGGCTAAATCAGGCTAGAATTAAGGTTTTCGAATGGCCTTCCAAAAGTCCCATTGAGAACTTGTGGACAATGCTGAAGAAACAAGTCCATGTCAGAAAGCCATCAAATTTAACTGAACTGCACCAATTCTGTCAAGAGGAGTGGTCAAAGATTCAACCAGAAGCTTGCCAGAAGCTTGTGGATGGCTACCAAAAGCGCCTAATTGAAGTGAAAATGGCCAAGGGACATGTTACCAAATATTAGCGCTGCTGTATGTATATTTTTGACCCAGCAGATTTGATCACTTTTTTCTGTTCATCCATAATAAAGTCATAAAAGAACCAAACTTCATGAATGTTTTTTGTGACAAAGAAGTATCTGTTCCAATCACTCTATCAGAGAAAAATCAGAGTTGTAGAAATAACTGGAAACTCAAGAGAGCCATGACATTATGTTCTTCACAAGTGTATGTAAACTTTTGACCACAACTGTATATACTAGTAGATGTACAGTGCTGGCCAAAAGTATTCGCACTAGGGTTGGGAATCTCTGGCATGAAGCCGATTCGATATGTATCTAGTAAGGGTGTAACGATACATGTATTTGTATTGAACCGTTTCGGTACGGGGTCCTCGGTTTGGAACAGAGGCGTACCGAACGAGTTTCTAACGTATTCACAAAAGTCGAACTCGCAATGAACAAAATCCGGTAGAAGCTGGCTTCAGCATAAGCCCAGGCCAAAACAACAGACAAAATGAAACTACACTTAAACCCCACCCGCTAAGTAAACCCTGAGCGTAAAAAAGAAAAAACAATACAGCCACTACCCTGGCTTCTACACTAAACAAAACAGGTTGAACGAAAACGGCAGTTTACCTCTACTGCTGCGGTGCTCTTATTTAGTGGTGAACTCTGAGTGTTGACTGTAAAATGACAAGCGGTCAGATGACTTTTGTTAACGCTGCCTTCATTTGGTTAACAAGACTCAGGCACAATACAACCCACACGCGGGTATGCAAGCTCAAACAACGGCCTAATAGTACTACCGTGTATCGGATTAGCTGCCGTAAAGCAAGTGTCGTTATTGCCGCAAATGTAAACAAAGCGCTGCATAATGGATACATGTCAGACAGCGGCTAGTTCGTGTGGCCCATCAGCGGCGGTGACGTCGTCTGCCCGTCTGGCTTCAATCAGAGTACGCCACGTTGGGTGGGGAGGCAGCCAGCTGGCGGACGCGGCGATCAGATGACTGACAGTCTCAAAAAAGATAACAATTAAGCGGCCAGGGCCGTCGCACCACTCAGAAGTGTAGTGAGCAGCGTGGGTAACGGTTAAATATAAGCATGAAAGCAGGTTGGCCCTTTGGGTGGGGAATTCAAATTAAAAAAGAATACAGATGGAACAATTCTCAGAAAATGTAAATAAGTTGGTTTGCCTCAGCAATTGGCTAGAGGATGAGTAGGGATGAGGGCCACATTTTCAGTATGTGTACACTACATACACTTTGCACACATTATAAATAATACTGTTTCCAGTGGTGCCACCAGGGGGTGGCCACGGCTACCCCTATAAATTGGTTGGCCACCCCGCTTGCCAGTATGTCGTTAGATTGTTGTAGCATCAGTTATGCATTTCATCCCAAATGAATGCATTTATTTTGTTTTGTTAAATGTAGGGCTGTCAAATTTATCGCATTAACGGGCTGTAATTTTTTTTTTTTTAATTAATCACATGAAAATATTTATCGCAATTAACACATTCGCGGTACGACTCATTCATGCAATGCCGCAAACAGCCTACAATGAATTGTTGTGGAACTCAAAGTGTTGACTGGACAGTTATGAACTATACACATTAAATCATTAGTAACATGAAATATTACACAATACACCAAAGTATATCAGTAGCCGTGTCCTTAAGTCTTTCTGATAGTTTTCCCCTGACCTTTTTACTGCAATAATATGATGAAAACCTGAAATTATGGCTTTTAGTTTTGGCCACCCCAAGATTTTAAGTGGCACAAGATTTTAAGACACAAGATGGATATATACATTCAACATACGGTACATAAGGACTGTATTTGTTTATTATAACAATAAATTAACAAGATGGCATTAACATTATTAACATTCTGTGAAAGCGATCCATGGATAAAAAGACTTGTAGTTCTTAAAAGAAAAATGTTAGTACAAGTTAGAGAAATTTTATATTAAAATCCCTCTTAATGTTTTCGTTTCAATAAAATCTGTGAAATTTTCAAAAAATAAACTAGAAGCCCGCCATTGTTGATGTCAATAATTACTTACACAATGCTCATGGGTGCTGAAGCCTATAAAATCAGTCGTGCCCAAGCGCCAGCAGAGAGCGCCAAACACCAAAAAACAAGTAACAAGCGGGCATTACACTGTACTGTCATTTTAATCTGTTTGAGCGGGGCATGTGTGTTAATTGCGTAAAATATTTTAATGTGACTAATCTGAAAAAATAATTACCGGCCGTTAACGCGATAATTTTGACAGGCCTAATAAAAATACAATAGAGAACAACATGCTGAATAAATGTACAGTGTACAGTGCATGAACAACGAAATGCGGATATACTGTCCTCCCCAGGACGCAACGGCTCGGTCCTGGTTATACAGTGAACTCCCAAAAGACAATGCTGGGCGTCCGTATAATTTGCTGAATCAATTTGGTCCTCGATAGCAAACAGGTTCGCATCAACGTGAATAAATGATAATTAGGTACTATTACAGCAATAACGTAACAGGTTAGCATACGTTCGCTAGCATTAGCACATCGTTCAAACAACCACACAACTGGCTCTAAGTTTCCAATCGCGGGTGGAAAACACAACAACAACAGAAAAGATGATACACGAAGGCGTTGCCTCTGTAGAGATATTTTAAAAGCATAAACAATGAACGTAGGTTCGCAGCCGCCTTTCTCTCTCGCTAACTCGCCCACTCACTCAATCAGAGCTACGTAGCTGTCCGTCTTCTCCTGGCATGTGAGCGCTCTTCTTCACGTAAACAAGTGCGAGTGCGCTCTCACGTGGGCGTGAAAGCGCCACAAACTATATGCATCCATTTTAATATAAAAAAGTCAATAATACAATTGAACATGCATTGCCAAAGGCAGAACGCGAACGTGGCCATAGCTATTAAGAGTTATTCAGATAACTATAGCATAAGAACATGCTAACAAGTTTACAAAACCATCAGTGTCACTCCAAAACACCAAAATAACATGTGAAATTACCCTAATTTTCGGACTATAAGCCGCTACTTTTTTCCCTCATTTCGAATCCTGCGGCTTATAGTCCAGTGTGGCTTTTTTTTTTTTTTTTCGGGGTTAATAGTTAACACTTTATTTAACAGCGGCATCATACGACTGTCATAAGAACATCATAATGATGACATGACACTATCATGGGCATTACTGAATGCTTATAACAGATGTCAATATGTGTCATGTGGCATATTATGTCACTAAATCCATTTATGTCCAGCTCAGATCTTTTACGTCCATTCAAAAGTGAGATAATTTGCTGGATGACACTAACCACGTCTATTATAAGCATTCATTAATGCTTATGACAGTGTCATGTAAAAATTATGACTGTCATATGACAGTATTATGGCACCACTATCCAAGAAAATGTTACCAAATACCATAACTAGCAATTATTGAAACAACTGGAACAGTAACTGAAGAAATAATTAGCACAGAACATTACTGTTATTTACATCTGTAGCGCCGCCATGCATGCTAGGAGGAATGTTGGATGACAACAGTGTTGAGAGCAGGTGGCAGCAGAGGTTGACTGTCTACCCCAAGGAAGTAGTGATGGCCAAATGAAGCTTTTAGTGACAATAAGGCTTTGCAGCCAATTGGTTCAAAGCTTAATGGTGGTTCATTTGGTCTCGTGACAGTTTTATGGTGCCATTGTCAAATGAAGCGTTACCACTTAATATCTTTCGGTGTAAATATCCCATAATACAAAGAGGACAACTGCGGCTTATAGTCCAGTGTGGCTTATCTATGAACAAATGCCGTTTTCATGTCAAATTTTGTGGCTGGCGGCTTATAGTCAGGTGCGTTTTATAGTCCAGAAATTTCGGTATATCATAATTAGAAGTGTGCAAAATTTCCGATTCTTAGATTATTTGCGATTCGGCCGTGAAAGACTCGAGAACGATTCACCAACATCCAAATTCCGATTGTTGAAACATGCCAAGTAAAGCGGAAGTACAACACACTCAGCGTGCCGCGCGGTCTTCGGGACGCAATGAGTAACGAAGCGAGAGTAGCTAAACATCATGCTTCTCATTACCCGGCCCCTCGGGTAATGCCAATGCTCAACTCATGGCTCTAGCTCAACTCATGCCACGAGATAAAAAAACACAACAACATACCTGACTGCTGCCGAAAAGCTGCTACAAAGTACATCCACATAATGTTACGGTAGATATCATTTATATAGGACTAGATGCCATATAGATTCGGTAGCGTTAACAGCACATCTACAAAAAGCTAGATGTAGGCGTTAGTAAACGGCCGCCATCTTAAAGCATTACACTTCTCTGCAAGGCTGTTGTAGCGAACCTTCCAAGGGAACCTAATTAACGTTTTATCTAAAATACTTCTAAATCGGTAAAATATTGACTTGAATCTATCTTTAAAATAGTTTTAAAGCATTCACATGTCGAAAGTTGACAAAAGGGAAAATATGGAATAACGGGAGCAATTTTAACAACTTTAACGGTTGATTCACAACATTAAATTAATTGAATGTAGTTTAAAGCTGCTGATACAGAATGGGGACTGGAGTTTTTTTATTTACTGTTATTTTTGTATATTTGTTTACTGCTATATATTAACTTGATACTGAAATAGTAGTTTGGTTTAGCCTGAGAGTATTTTTGAACAATTTTGGAACTAATGTACAAAACATTTATATTTAAAAAAAAAAAAAAAAAAGGAGGGGGGTGCATCAATTATCGTTTTATAATCGAATCGGAGCCTCTGAATCGTAATCGTAATCGAATCGTTATATGCCCAAAGATTCCCAGCTCTAATCATAATGTGTTAATAATTTCACACATAAGTCGCTCCTGAGTATAAGTCGCAACCCCAACCAAAATATGAAGAAAAACCTGACTTATGGTCCAAAAAATACGTTACTTATTTTTACGGTGCTTTAAAGACGCCGCATGATTGAACAGGCTTGTGTGATCATAGTGATCAGGCTTGATTGCAAGCAAGACTGGTATCATAGAGTCATGTGATTATTGTTGCAATGTCCCATTGATGAAACTGGTTGAAACTGGCTGGCGTGTGGCAAAAAAAAAAAGTTAAATCTAATACGTAGAATAAAGAGGAAAAATGTAACAACTAGTGTAAAGTAGCGGAGTAAGAATAGCATTTCTTCTTCACAAATCTACTCAAGTAAAAGTAACTGAGTAAATGTAACACGTTACTACACACTTCTGGTTCTCAATGATATCTACCTTACACTTTAGTTTTAAAAAAAAGTGAATGTGGTGACACAACTTTCAACTTGGGTTACTTTTTTAATGATGATTTAACCCAAAATGTGTGTCCATCTTTTAAAGCTTTTAACATTTCCTCACTACCCTTTGATGCGGACCTTGTTAAGTTTTGCGGCCAGCTAATAAAAAACACTCAGCGGGCAACAAGCGGTGGAATTGTGTGAGGGTGTGCGTAATTAGCTCATTGGCTGCTACTAACAGCGATAAACATCCAATCTGTTTGAAGTGGGAGGGCTGTAAAATGTCGACAGAACGTTATATATCGTTTTGGCTACCGTTAACAGCAAATGAACGAATGTTCGCCCTCCTGCTTCAAATGGATTGCGCATAAACTAGAAATAAACACATTTAAAGAGTTTTAATTTTAGTTTAAATGAGTTTTGATTAGGGCTGTCAAAATTATCGCGTTAACGGGCGGTAATTAATTTTTTAAAATTAATCACGTTAAAATATTTGACGCAATTAACGCACATGCCCCGCTCAAACAGATTAAAATGACAGCAGTGTCATGTCCACTTCTTACTTGTGTTTTTTGTCTCCCTCTGCTGGCGCTTTGGTGCGACTGATTTTATGGACCATGAGCATTGTGTAATTATTGACATCAACAATGGCGAGCTACTAGTTTATTTTTTGATTGAAAATTTTTACAAATGTTATTAAAACGAAAACATTAAGTGGGGTTTGATATAAAATTTCTATAACTTGTACTAACATTTATCTTTTAAGAACTGCAAGTCTTTCTATCCATGGATCGCTTTATCAGAATGTTAATAATCTTAATGCCATCTTGTTGATTTATTGTTATAATAAACAAATATAGTACTTATGTACCGTATGTTGAATGTATATATCCAGCTTGTGTCTTATCTTTCCATTCCAACAATAATTTACAGAAAAATATGGCATATTTTATCGATGGTTTGAATTGCGATTAATTACGATTAATTAATTTTTAAGCTGTAATTAACTCGATTAAAAATTTTAATCGTTTGACAGTCCTAATTTTTATATTAAATTGCCTTTCAAGATGACATATCTGTTCTATGTGTTGGATTTTATCAAGTAAATTTCCCCCAAAAATGCGACTTATACTCCGGTTCGACTTGTATATGTTTTTTTTCTCTTCGTTGGGCATTTTATGGCTTGTGCGACTAATACTCAGGTGCGAATTGTAGTCCCAAAAATACGGTATTTGACATTTTAATCTCTCTCCCAGTTTTTATTTGTCACTGATTGACCACGGAAAACCGGAGATATATGTTTTTTCCACTAGAGGGCACTCATGCTCATTGAACAAATATTGCTTAATTTCTGTAGATTTTTTTTCTTTCGCCGGAATTCATGGTTTATTATTATGGGTTTTAATATTAAATTTCTATAACTTGTACGAACATTTATCGTTTAAGGCAAGGCAAGGCAAATTTATTTATATAGCACAATTCAACACAAGGCAATTCAAAGTGCTTTACATCACATGAAGATCATAAAAATCACATTTAAATCAACACAACGTAAAAACCAAGACAAAAGATCGCATTTAAACACAGAATAAAAATAAATAAATAAAAATAAAACAACAATACAAATAAAACAAAAACTACTAATAATAATAATTGAAATCAGCAATGGAGATAAGCACAAGAGGAATAGAGGGCAGGTAGATTGAAATATATAGACAGTTATGGATATGCAGTGCTAAACAAAAGCGTTTTTAGCCCTGATTTAAAAGAGCTAACAGTTTGAGCATACTTCAGACGTTCGGGTAACTTGTTCCAGAGGTGAGGAGCATAATAACTAAATGCTGCCTCACCCTGCTTGGTTCTTGCTCTTGGAACATGCAGAGGACCGGTTCCAGACGACCTTAGGGGTCTAGATGTCTCATAGGAATCTAACAAGTCAAGCATGTATTTTGGTCCAAGGCCATTAAGTGTTTTGTAGACGAGCAGTAGTATTTTATAGTCTATCCTTTGACTCACTGGAAGCCGGTGTAATGTGGTCCAGCTTCCTTGTATTTGTGAGGACTCTGGCTGCAGCATTCTGTACTAGCTGCAGCTTCCTGACTGATTTTTAATCAAGACCTGTAAATATACCGTTGCAATAGTCCAATCTGCTGAAAATGAATGCATGCATAAGTTTTTCCATGTCTTGTTGAGTCAGAAGCCCCTTAATTCTGATCATATTTTTTAGGTGGTAATAAGCGGATTTAGTGACGGACTTTAGATGGCTATCAAATTTTAGGTCTGAGTCAATAATTACGCCAAGGTTTCTGACTTGATTTGTAGCTGTAAGTGACATTGTGCTAAGTTGGCTGCTTATCTTTGACCTTTCCTTTTTTGGCCCAAAAATGATCACCTCTGTCTTCTCCACATTTAACAGGAGAAAATTCTGGCACATCCATTCGTTGATTTGATGAATGCATTTGCTCAGGGAGACTAAGGGACTATAATCATGCGGGGACACAGAAATGTACAGTTGTGTGTCATCTGCATAGGTGTGATAGGAAATGTCATACTGTTCCATTATCTGAGCTAACGGAAGCATATAGATGTTAAATAAGAGTGGTCCAAGAATTGAACCTTGAGGGACTCCACACGTGAATTTGGTTCGTTCTGACTGATAGTTTCCGATTGACACAAAGAAATCCCTATCATGTAAATAGGATGTGAACCACTGAAGAATAGTGTCAGTGAGCCCTACCCACTACAAGTTTACAAGTTTAAGAACTACAAGTCTTTCTATCCATGGATTGCTTTAAAAGAATGTTAATGTTAATGCCATCTTGTTGATTTATTGTTACAATAAACACATGCAGTACTTATGTACAGTATGTTGAATGTAAATATCTGTCTTGTGTCTTATCTTTCCATTCCAACAATAATTTACAGAAAAATATGGCATATTTTATCGATGGTTTGAATTCCGATTAATTACGATTGATTAATTAATTTTCAAGCTGTGATTAACTCGATTAAAAATGTTATTCATTTGACAGCCGTAATCTTTACATATGGAAGTTACTGTGCTGCTTGTTTGCACTGGACAGTTTTAGGTTGCAGCACTACTTAATACGTTTTAATACGTAATTTAACATTTGTGAGTGAATGAATAAATGTAGTTTAATTTAAATTCCAAAATAAAGGCGGGAAAAGTCATAATTGTTGAACAATTCATCACAAAATCATTAAAACTGTATTACTGTACATCGTGAAATAAAATGGCCTATATCAGGATAGGAGATACTTTCCATATCACACAGTACTACTTGTAAGTCAAGGTTTTTTTTTTTAAGCTTTCCCTTCCATTGTCGCATTGTTTCACAGTAAGCCTGGTGGTGACAGAAAACAGTGGGTAGCAACTGAGGGCAATTTCCACAAGGAAGAAAGACACTTGTATTGTTCTTTGTTTGTTATCAACCATACAAAGAACGGCTGTGTTCACACTAGGGAACTCATGCACCCTGAGCACCCCCCCGACCCGAGGCCTCCAGGTGGGCTTCCATATGGCCCGCGTGGGTTCACCTTGTCAGGCCATTGATGGAGACACCTCAATAAAAAAAAGGTCAAAGTATCACCGGGGTCAGAGAGTTGCCGATCGGAAAGAAACCGACGTGCGCGTTGACACTGTAAACACAGTAAAAGCAAAATGACTAATCACTCCCCCGCGGGAGACACGGTTGACTAAAATGAGGAAAGTCTGGAGCCGACAAGTGGAAGGGTTTTTAAATATGTCCGTGATTGACAGCTTATTGGAAATAGACGGTAATTATCGAGTGAATATGTTCTACGTGTGGAGACAGACTTGAAATATTGTCAAAAGCATGCCAGAGCAGTAGCTGTCAAGAAAAGTTACATTGGAGCCTTGATTTACGACTTTAATTTGTTCCACGACTAAGATCATAATTTATTTGACTCATAATTAATTTTCTGGAGTGAAATTCACTTAAATCCACTAATCTGATCCAGCCCTCAAAAACAGTGAAATTGAAATAGGACTAGGCCTGCACTATAAAAATACTTTGATTGAATTAGTTCAGTTCTTGTTGCGTATGGTTTATAAAAATAAAAAATACAAAAAAATTTGGGGGCGGGGTCAAAATTTCTCGCAGCCAGTTAGTCAATATGTTTGTAACATATTTATGTCACACTGCTGATGCCATAGTTGTGCGTTCCCTGTTGTTGTTGTTGTATTACGGTAAAAGGGAACCTAAGTGATGCGTCGTGTGCACATGTGATGAGAAGTTGTTCCATGTTGTTCCACTTAGAGATGTCCGATCACGTCATTTTCAAAGTATCGGAATCAGCAAAAAAATATCGGACATGCCTTTTTATAATATATAGAGATTTTTTAATTAAATCGTTTTCTAATTGTATTTAATATTACAGACATAATATGTTACACTCATCCAAAGTCTTTAGTTTGGGCTTAAGGTAGGGTTATCAAATGTATCCCGTTTGCGGCAATAATTATTTTTTTTTTTAAATCACGTTAAAATATTTAACGCAATTAACGCATGCGCTGCACGACCCACTCACGCATTATCGCGTTCAATCTGTAATGCCGCCGTTTTACATATATATAGAGCTAAAAGGCAGCGTCAAATGAGTAGAGTGAATTTTGGCAGCCTTTGGAGCCTTTTTTTTAATTGGCTAAAGCCTTACAATACCCCTCTCCCTACGATTAGAAATATTGTGGGAAGCAATGTGGGGAAGAAAGGTAGCAATTGATCTTTTTCTTAACACCCAATGTTACTTCCCAACGCAGAGTATATCAAATTGGTACCACTGCGCACAGTCATGGTTGCACTTCCCATCATGCATTTGGGCAGAAGTTAAATGGCTACAGTATCATTTACTGAAAGCTCAACAAATACACTTGATGGCAATATTTAGTCACAATATACAAAGTCACATTTATCCTTTAAGAATTACAAGTCTTTCTATCTGTGGATCCCTCTCACAGAAAGAATGTTAATAATGTAAATGCCATCTTGAGGATTTATTGTCATAATAAACAAATACAGTACTTATGTACTGTATGTTGAATGTATATATTCGTCCGAGTTTTATTCATTTTTTCCTTGATGCATTGCCAAAATGTATATGATCGGGAAAAATTATCGGGAATGATTGGAATTGAATCGGGAGCAATAAAAAAAAAGCAATCGGATTGGGAAATATCAGGATCGGCAGATACTCAAACTAAAACGATCGGGATCGGATCGGGAGCAAAAATCGGAACAACCCTAGTTACTACCCAACAGTGAAGAACAACTCACAGTCGAGTTTTCAATAAACTTAATGTCTAAGTTTTGGGCAAATCAGAAGCGTGACTCTTAGGTGAAGCATTGCGGGGTTTAGCCCGGTGGCCCCAAGTGACCCCAAATGTGACCCCACTCCGCCTGGCCGTGTCCCTGCTGAGTTTGTTTTAGCTTGGGTTTCATCACATCTCCGCTGAGCTTACACTCGTCTTCCCTCCGGTGTCCCGCCGTTCTCATGGCTTCTCGCAGGACTCGCCCTCAACCAGGAAGTGCCTAGCGTATCCGTGTGTTGCTTGTGTCAAGAGGTTTCGCAGCAGACGTCGTTTCGTTTTAGATTCCAGGGAAGTCAATGTGAAAAATCAGTTCCGGCGCTGTTGACAGCGATAGACGTCCAATCCTTTTTGACCGGGAGGGGTTAATGAACTTTCGTTAATGTCACCCAATGGGGCAAGGGGTGCCCTGTAAGGGTTTGGAATAAGATAAAATTCTAAAATGTTTACCATATTTTTCGCACTATAAGTCGCACCTGAGTATAAGTCACACCAGCCATAAAATGCCCAATGAAGAGGAAAAAAACATATACCGTATTTTTCGGACTATAAGTCGCACCTGAGTATAAGTCGCACCAGCCATAAAATGCCTAATGAAGAGGAAAAAACATATATAAGTCGCACTGGAGTATAAGTCGCATGTTTGGGGGAAATATACTTGATAAAATCCAGCACATTGAACAGATATTTCATCTTTAAAGGCAATTTAAAATAAAAAATACAATATAAAACAATATGCTGAATAAGTGTACAGTATGATAATGTTACATGATGCATGAACAACAAAATGCGAACGTGGCCAGTATGTTAACGTAACATAGCTATTAAGAGTTATTCAGATAACTATAGCATAAAGAACATTTAAACAAGTTTAGCAAACCATCAGTTTCACTCCAAAACACCAAAATAACATGTGAAATGATATAAAAAATGTGTTAATAATTTCACACATAAGTCGCTCCTGAGTATAAGTCGCACCCCCAGCCAAAGTATGAAAAAAACTGCGACTTATAGTCCGAAAAATACGGTAAGTCGCACCGGAGTACAAGTCGCATTTTT
Organism: Corythoichthys intestinalis; assembly: GCF_030265065.1. NCBI lineage: Eukaryota > Metazoa > Chordata > Actinopteri > Syngnathiformes > Syngnathidae > Corythoichthys > Corythoichthys intestinalis. The sequence continues at coordinate 54,432,487 of NC_080403.1, forward strand.
GGGGGATATTTACTTGATAAAATCCAACATATAGAACAGATACAGTATGTCATCTTGAAAGGCAATTTAAAATGAAAATTAGGGATGGGCGGATCGATACCAAAATATCGATATTTCGATCCAGCGCGTTAAGCAAAAGTATCGATATTTGGAATAAATATATTATATTTTCTTTGTCTATTTTTTGGGTATATTTTTGTGCACACTTTTTTGTACTACTTTTCCCTCAGGCTCACACAAATTGGGAATTATTATTTTCCTGTCCAAACTCAAAAATACAAAATACATATTTTATCTTATTCCACAAAAAAACAGGTATAGGGACTTTAATAAAAGTGTTAAGTGAATGGTTTGTTAAATATTTAGAGATTTAAACTATCCTGCTGCAGACTTCAAGATTCTCAAGGAAACTGACCTAATGCTTTACTTGACCTTATTATTATTTCTTATTCATTTATTATTATTTCCTGTTAATTTATGTTTAGTATTTATTTTGTTTAATATTTTATTTATTTTTCCGTGAAATATATTTTTCCATATTGTTTTGTTTCAAACAATTAAATGCTTGATTTCTTATGTTTTGTTGCTATTTATTTTTATTTTGTTAAAGGTCTGTTTCAAATTATTTCAAAATCTGTTTGAAAATTGTGTTAGTAGAATAAAATTCAAAAACGGCAAGTGACTTGTTTATTGGATTTGTTTTCAATGATCAATCTCTAGAGGGCGGTAACTTGCTACTATAAATTCGTTCTTTAATTAGATCAAAAATATTTAACTTGGGTAGATTAAAATTTGATCAAATACAACGTGTAGCAGGGAAATGTTCTGTGCATATGAATTTAAGGGTCATGGTTAATGAGTGAGACTGACTAATCAGATTTTGTTGATAATGGATTGGTTTGTGAGTTTGTAGGGAAACTGCTTTGCTAGTTATTAAAAGCAGCAGTTTTTTCATTGCAATGTATATTTGACACAAAGGGACTTTTAATAGCTTTTGAGTGCTTGCAGTAGTTGTATATTGGATATCATCAGAATGGCTGAGAACTCTGCAGGGTTGTGTGTATATATAATATGTATAAAATATCAACTTCCAGTATCGATATCGGATCGGGATCACAATATTTGGCCTAGGTATTCCTTGGTATCGGATCGAATCCAAAATCACTGGTATCGCCCATCCTTAATGAAAATACAATACAGAACAACATGCTGAATAAGTCTACAGTATGATAATGTTACATGATGCATGAACAACGAAATGCGAACGTGGCCGGTATGTTAACGTAACATAGCTATTAAGAGTTATTAAGATAACTATAGATTAAAAAACATGCTAACAAGTTTACCAAACCATCAATGTCACTCCTAAACACCAAAATAACTTATGAAATGATACAATAATGTGTTAATAATAATTTTACACATAAGTCGCTCCTGAGTATAAGTCGCACCCCCAGCCAAACTATGAAAAAAACTGCGACTTATAGTCTGAAAAATAGGGTAATTGAAAATCTATCCTTGTCAATGGAAGGCAAAGAATAAAATAATGATGGGGGGGGCTTTGGATTATTACTTGGGGCTGTAACCAGTGTGTATATTTGTTTTTATTAGGGCTGTCAAAATTATCGCGTTGACAGGTGGTAATTAATTTTTTCAATTAATCACGTTAAAATATTTGACGCAATTAACGCACATGCCCCGCTCAAATAGATTAAAATGAAAGCCCAGTGTCATGTCCACTTGTTACTTGTGTTTTTTTTGTCTCACTCTGCTGGCGCTTTGGTGCGACTGATTTTATGGGTTTAAGCACAATGTGTAATTATTGACATCAACAATGGTGAGCTACTAGTTTATTTTTTGATTGAAAATTTTACAAATTTTATTAAAACGAAAACATGAAGAGGGGTTTTAATATAAAATTTCTATAACTTGTACTAACATTTATCTTTTAAGAACTACAAGTCTCTACAAGTCTATCCATGGGTTGCTTTAACAGAATGTTAATGTTAATGCCATCTTGTTGATTTATTGTTATGATAAACAAATACAGTACTTCTGTACAGTATGTTGAATGTATATGGCGGAAAACACACAGGTGACTTGAAGTTCCGCTCTGAGACCCTCAATTTGGCCAACTTTCCAAATTGTCCGAAATACATGTGTGATACATCATTGGAAAGCTTAAAATCTCAATTTTCTGGTGGAATAAAAATTTTGAACAGGAAGGCATTTTTGAAAAAAAAAAAAAAAAAAAAAGTAAACAGCAAAACCCTAATTGGAGGCGAGAGCACGCAAGAGCAGAAATAAAGACGCCACGATTTTAACAAGATATTATCGCGTACTTACCTTGTTTCGATCCAAAAACTCCACATAGCATTTATCACCAAGTGTCAAGACACAGATGTGAATGGCCACAGCCGGATTTTTTTTTTATTTTATGGGTGAAACATGGTGATATAACAAGGGTCGCGATGCAGAAATCGCAGACAACAAGGAGTGGTTGAGATTTTCTTTTTCATGTAGTTACCCTTTTAAATGTTATTGCCATTTTTATTCGTTTGGATCGATTATTTATCATCTAACATATCGGGGAAAATGCAACGGTAACAAAAAAAAGATACAATTAAGTGATAGTTATGAGTTAGATATCCGTGACTTTTTTACAGACGCCAAATTTTTCATTGTGACGTAATTCGTTAAAAAGTTTAAAATACGCGAGTGAATAATTTTTTTTAAGTCGTTTTTTTTTTTTTTTTTTTTTAAACCAAAATTTTGACATCAATTAATGATTCTAAGCTAAAAATGACAGAAATTTTGAAAAATATAATTACTTACCTTCTTTTTATGGCTAGGTTGAAACAAAAGTGGTTGCGCGACGTCTGTAAACGGGGGTTTTCAGAGTAAAATGGACAAATTAAAAATAGTTCAGAGGCTTAGTGCGCCATGAATCTACTATGGCAGCATATAGACTAAGGCTACGTTCATACTACAGGTCTTAATGCACGAATCCGATTTTTTCGTGTTTTTCCGACTCGAGTGAGGCATTAACTTGACGGTCTGAACGTGACAAGTCGCATAGAACGGGACCATTTCAAATCCGATCTGGGTCACTTTCGTATGTGGTCTAAATCCGATCTGGGCCACATTTTTCCAGACTGTCGCGGCGGTCTGTACTGTCCAGTCCCGCAAATCGGATTTCATGCAGCAATTACGTCATCAAATAGTGAGAGAGTCGTTACCGTAGCGATGCACCTGTGCGTTATTAGCGCCTAGCTTGCGGTGAACACGGCTTTTGAGGAAGAGCTGAGCTTGACAACAGTCATAAAAAATAAAAATGGGTTGGGGATAAGCCTGAGAATGCTCAGTTTTCTCTCTGTTCCAAGTGAGCAATATTTCAGCATTGCCTCCACGGCCGAGAGTCGGGGCAAACTGCCCGTATGTGTGTGTGACGTGCACGGACAGTGCGTGCATGCTATCGATCCATATAAACTTTGAATATTTGCCTAAACGGGGATTATTTATGTCTGTTATATGTGTCCACCTTTTGAAAAGCAAAATATGATATCCCTGGAATGACGGATGACGTCTGTCATTTGTTTTGATGGTTCTGCGCATGCGGGTCTTCTTGCTTAGCCGGTGTCGGACTGCGAATTATTGCGCATGCGTAATACTTGAACGGTCTCAATGGATAAAGGCAGTCTGAACGGGCACGCCAAAAAAACGGATATGACAAAAAATCGGATTCGTGCATTAAGACCTGTAGTATGAACGTATGAATGAATATTGTTCTATCAAACAGAACATTTGTTTTGGCTTAAAATACAGCACTTTATTTTAAAGAGGGGTGCAAGAGCAGAACCTGCTTTTTCAGTCTTGTCTGTGTTTTCCGCCATATATCCGTTTTGTGTCTTTCCATTCCAACAATAATTTACAGAAAAATATGGCATACTTTATAGATGGTTTGAATTGCGATTAATTACGATGAATTAATTTTTAAGCTGTGATTAACTTGATTAAAAATTTTAATCGTTTGACAGCCCTAGTTTTTATTCTTTTTAATTTAATTGATGTAATTTTTTTTATCATTGTATTCATTTATCAATACATTGATAATTATAATTAAAGGTCATAAGTGTCATCTTTTGAATAGCTGTCCACTGTTACGACCACTGTCCCTGAAACGGTTACAGTGTCTATGACACCTAAAATGAAATATGAAATAGCATGATTTGAAGCTCCCTCCGGATGTTGCAACGAGCACGACACGAAGTTTGATTAAAAAACAGGGTTTAATTCGCTCTTGACAACTCTTGACAAGCCTTGGCAACCCGTGAGAACTGGTCAAACACATACACAATGAAAAATACAATTAAGAAACTATACAGAGATAATTGCAAATTAAATAAAGAAAGTGCACAAACCTCGTGGGCTCACATCCACAAGGAGCTAAAAAGTTATTCTCCAAACTTCTTAATGCAGTCTTTTTAGGAGTTTGAAGAACAAAAAAGAAGCAGCACGGAGTTAGCTACCGTCCGACCGCTTGTTCGCCTTATCTTCTCCCTCGCTTAATGATTGCGTCATCCAAAAAGCATCGAGTAGAACAGTTATTCTCTAATTAAGTTCCTATTCACAAATCACCACCAGATGACGGAAAGGTGCAAGTGCAAATAAAATAAATGAGAATATGAGACACTGTAACATGATTATTGGAATTAAAATCTTATATTGAGTCGATTCAACTAGATACAACATTTGGGCAGACCACGGATCACGAGATATCTGTCTTTACATGTGCGATGTACAGTAGCTCCTCCTGTCAACATAGCGCTCTGGCGCCTCCATCTTGGTGATGATGTCACTAGGTGAACTATCTAAAGTGCCTGTGACACGAAAAAGCATGTTTATTGCATAATACACCTGGTATTTTATGCTCCTGAATGAAATGGACCGCTTGGATGTGTGTGGAAGCCATCGCTATATTTATTTAGTTTTTTGAATCCCGCGCCATGAAAATGAGTGACTTCTGGCAACAGTCTCGAGTTAAGAAAGAGGGCGCTGTGACGTGTACGGAGGAAGGAGTCCTCTTCACTACACAGCCGTACTGTTGTATGAGAAGGACTAAGGATTCAGCTGATTTTGCGGATTAATACATTTATTTTTCGCATCACTCCTGCCAAACGGCTGCAGAAAAATCTTGCTGTACGAGGCGTGTGTGCCTTTTTTGGGTTTCAAAAGGTTCCCATTCACCTGTGGATATTAGCCAAAACAAGCCCTACTACTGTGGGAAGACGTGAGTAAACATCATGTTTTGTATTATGTCAAATACTGGGATCATTTTAATATGTAGGTGGCTTGCATTTTGTGACATGCTCCTTGTCCCCTCGGCCGACGACTCTCTTCATTCAAGTGCCCTGCGGTGTTCTGTCAAATTTTTCGACTGATCAGAAATTGCAACTTTGAGTTAAAAATAGCCGCGAATGCAGCGATTACAAAGTTAACAGTATAAACTTTCTTTAAATAAAGGACTACTTACGTTTGATCATGGACTGGCATGTCATTGTCATTGTCATTGATTGGTGGCGGTCATTGTCCAGCTGCTTCCCCGGCGAGCTCCAATGTCCGTAGTAGCTGGGAAGTAGCTGTAAATTGCTCTCCCAGCGAAGACAATCGACAACCCAGTCGTTATGTGAAATTATCCGGGCTAGTTATGTGTGATTTTCCGCTTCGAAGACTTTGAAACATCACTCGGTTCGGGTTAGCATGTCGGCTAGCTGTCACGCCTCTTGGTTTGTTTACATTCTCCGAAGCCGGGGAAGGGAAATGACATAAGCCCGATTTAGGTGGCCTAAAATATCGTTCGGGAGGTGCGACAGTAAAGGTGAAGTCGACAGTTTTGACCATTATGGAGTAATTATGCCATGTCGTCTTGAATAAATGGATTTTTGTTATTTCATATTCCATTTAGCACAAAACTGTTATTTGTCATGACCATGCCATTTTATTTAGTTATTGGGGGAAAATACCGTAATTTCCCGAATATAAGGCACACCCGTGTATAATGCATATCCCAAATTTACTTGTGAAATCTAGAGAAAATTATTGTACCCGTTTATAACGCGCACCCTAATTTTAGCATCAATAAATAGAAGAATACAAGAAAACAGAGCTTGTGTACAGATACAGAAATGTCATTTTACTGACTGGTGAAACACAGCACAAGCATAGCATATTGGTAGTTCATCACGTACCGTAATGGTCGGCAACGGATCGCTGCATACGTTTCTTCAACACAACGTGGCCGTGTCAATACAAAAAAAAAAATCTGCTAATATATATATATATTAGGGCTGTCAAAATTATCGCGTTAACGGTCGGTAAATAGTGTTTTTAATTAATCACGTTAAAATATTTGACGCAATTAACGCACATGCCCCTCTCAAACAGATTAGAATGACAGCACAGTGTCATGCCCACTTGTTAATTGTGTTTTATGGAGTTTTGCCGCCCTCTGCTGGCGCTTGGGTGTGACTGATTTTATAGGCTTCAGCACCCATGAGCATTGTGTAAGTAATTATTGACATCAACAATGGCGGGCTACTAGTTTATTTTTTTGATTGAAAATTTTACAAATTTTATACAAATGAAAACATTAAGAGGGGTTTTAATATAAAATTTCTTTAACATGTACTAACATTTATCTTTTAAGAACTACAAGTCTTTCTATCCATGGATCGCTTTAAGAGAACGTTAATAATATTAATGCCATCTTGTTGATTTATTGTTATAATAAACAAATACTGTCCTTATGTACCGTATGTTGAATGTATATATCCATCTTGTGTCTTATCTTTCCATTCCAACAATTTATTTTACAGAATATATATATAATTTACAGAAAAATATGGCATATTTTATAGATGGTTTAAATTACGATTTATTGCGATTAATTACGATTAATTAATTTTTAAGTTGTAATTAACTCGATTAAAAAATTTAATCGTTTGACAGCCCTAATATATATATATATATATATATATTTCTGTCTCCATCCATGTACCCGTTTATAATGCGCACCATGATTTTACAAGTTGATTTTGGGGAAAAAAAGTGCGTGTTATATTCGAGAAATTACGGTGCTTGGACAAAAAGAATATTATATACAATATATATATAAATATTGGAGTAGAGAGACTGAAACAATGACATTTTGCAGCTCTCTTCGTCACGTTTTCCTCGTTCTGAATAATTCCCCCCTCAACGGGCTGACTGGTCCTTCTCAAGCCATTTATTTAGCTAGTGGGGAAAATACTTGGATAAAAAGAATATCCTGTAAAAATATTGGAGTAGAGAGACTGAAACAATGACATTTTGCGGCTCTCTTCATCGTGTTTTCCTCGTTGTGAATAATTCCCCCTCAATGGGCTGCATACTAAATCAGATGAAATCGTGACTCCGCTGACGTCATCCACCTGTTGAGGACGCTAGAGCCGTATAATGGTAGGCGTGGCTAACCAGCAGGGAGACAGTGGCGGACTTGGCAATTTTGGGGCCTAAGGCGAACATATCCAGGGGCCCACTTCATGGGTCAGTGGTTAAAAAGATGAGAAGGGTGTGGAGGAAATATGTTCTGGTACACTAGGGCTGTCCTAAACGACAAATTTCCCCCTGATTAGTCAGCCGACCAGTTTTACGATGAATCGACTAATCTAATAATTTTCTTTTTTTTTTTTACTAATTTAGCAATGAAATTTTTGTTGAGGCTTATTAATTCACAAAACTATTTTGGAACACCTAAATTCTTTATTAAGGTACAAATAATCATGTACATAACAATAATTAATCACAAATAAACAATGAGGTTAAATGCTGATAGCATTTACTAGTGCAAAAGAATGGAAAGTAAACAGATTCAGAACACTGACTTTGCCTTTCCAACATTATTCAAAACAATTCTTGAAAAAAATTCTAGTACTATCATTATAGTGTACTACGATATACAGTGGGGGGAACAAGTATTTGATACACTGCCGAATTTGCTGGTTTTCCCACTTGCAAGCCATGTATAGGTCTGCAATTTGTATCATAAATTCTCTTCAACTGTGAGGGACGGAATCTAATACAAAAATCCAGAAAATCACATTGTATAATTTTTAAATAATACATTTGTATTTAACTGCATGAAATAAGTATTTGATACATTACCAACTAGTAAATATTTCAGCTCTTAGTTCTTTTTTAAGAACCCCTCCTGTTCTCCACTCATTACCGGAAGTAACTGCACCTGTTTGAACTTGTTACCTGTATAAAAGACACCTGTTCACATGCTCAAACAAACAAACTCCAACCTCTCTGCAATGGCCAAGACCAAAGAGATGTGTAAGGACATCAGGGATAAAATAATAGACCTGCACAGGGCTGGGATGGGCTACAGGAAAATAAGCAAGCAGCTTGGTGAGAAGGTAACAACTGTTGGAGCGATTATTAGAAAATGGAAGAAGTTCAAGTTGACGGCCAATCTGCCTCGTTCTGGGGCTCCATGCAAGATCTCACCTCGTGGGGCATCACTGATCATGAGGAAGGTGAGGGATCAGCCCAGAACGACACGGCAGGACCTGGTCAGTGACCTGAAGAGAGCTGGAACCACAGTCTCGAAGAAAACCATCGGAAAGACATTACGCCGTCATGGATTAAAATCCTACAGCGCACGCAACGTCCCGCTGCTGAAGCCAGTGCATGTCCAGACACGTCTGAAGTTTGCCACTGACCATCTGGATGATCCAGAGGAGCAATGGGAGAAGGTCATGTGGTCGGATGAGACCAAAATTGAACTTTTTGGTCTAAACTCGGCTCGTCGTGTTTGGAGGAAAAAGAAGGATGAGTACAACCCCAAGAACACCATCCCAACCGTGAAACATGGAGGAGGAAATATCATTTTTTGGGGCTGCTTCTCTGCCAAGGGTACAGGACGACTGCACCGTATTGAGGGGAGGATGGATGGGGCTATGTATCGCCAGATCTTGGCTGACAACCTCCTTCCTTCAGTGAGAGCCCTGAAGATAGGTCTTGGCTGGGTCTTCCAGCATGACAACGACCCAAAGCACACAGCCAAGGCAACTAAAGAGTGGCTCCGTAAGAAGCATCTTAAGGTCCGGGAGTGGCCTAGCCAGTCACCAGATCTGAAGCCGATAGTAAATCTATGGAGGTGAGCTGAAAGTCCATGTTGCCCGGCAGCAGCCCCGAAACCTGAAGGCTCTGGAGAAGATCTGCATGGAGGAGTGGGCCAAAATCCCTGCTGCAGTGTGTGCAAACCTTGTCAATGACTACAGGAAACCTTTGGTATCTGTAATAGCAAACATAGGTTTCTGTACCAAATATTAAGTTCGATTTTTGTGATGTATCAAATACAGTACTTATTTCATGCAATTAAATGCAAATTTATTATTTAAAAATCATACAACGTGATTTTCTGTTTTTTTGTATTAGATTCCGTCCCTCACAGTTGAAGAAAACTTATGATACAAATTACAGACCTCTACATGCTTTGCAAGTGGGAAAGCCAGCAAAATCGGCAGTGTATCGAATACTTGTTCTCCCCACTTTATAATAGTAGTATAATAATTATAATAATTATTCATTGCCAATCATATTTGTCATAAAGTGTAATTTGAAAGCTATTCTTAGTGTAGAATCTGTATTATGTAGTATTTACTCAACATATTATAATATTAATTCTTAAGTATGTGGGATTAACTCCAGAGATCATTATTTACTGTATGTGACGAACATGACGTGATTTGCTGTTATCCAGCTGTTGAGTATTATTGTATGACTGATTGGAACTGTACCACATTGTTTCGCCACAGGGTGTGCTGTCGTGTATTTTATGTTCGGTGTGAAGAAGAAGAAAAACGTTAAAAGAGGCATTAGAGGCCTCGGGCCTGTCCTCAACTCCTCCCTAACTGCTCTTTGGCTCTCATGGAGAGCACGTTTGCTCATGTGTTCGAAATAAACGATAGCTGACGTGCAAAGTAGCAAGTGAGCTGTAAAAATAGCGAGCTAAGTGGCGTGAAAACAGCGCGAGAGCTAAGTGAAGCTAACGAACAGCTAAGCGATGCTAAACGGCGCTAAATGAAGCTAAGCGACTGATACTGTCCGTCTTCGTGGAAGAGTCCATTGCAGTGCGTGTGAGGGGGGAGAGATAATATAAATGCAGCATTTAAATGGCTTTCTTTTTTGTTTTGTTATTTGTTTGTTTGGTATGCTGACAGCGGAGTGGAGCAATCAGCGACGGGGAGACGTCACGTTAGTAAAACGACGAGGGCAGGACGAGGGACTTGCGCGCGGAAGTAAACATAGGAGGAGAGCGGAGTTTATTCAACATGGCTAGCGCGAGACAGACTGTTGTCAATGTTGTCGATGTGTTTTTGGTCATTTAAAACTGATTTTACCGTGGACTGGAACATATTCTCGGCTCTCCTGTTCACCATCTGTGTCGTTGTGGAGACAAATTCCGACGCGCGAGAGTGACGTTGCTCGTTAAGAACACGTCACGCAAATAAACGAATCTGATTTGTCGATTGATTTTGTACCTGCTCGGGAGGCCGTTAATGGGCTGGTTCCCAGACTTTTCTATCAGTGTTTGAAGAATACAGGGAGAACAGTCTGGCCGTGCCAGGCAACCAAGCCGTTGCTCGTTGGGGCAAGGGCAGCTGGTTGGGGGCCCCCTACTGGTTTGGGGCCTAAGGCGATCGTCTACTTCGCCTGAATAGTAGATCCACCTATGGCGGTAGAGCCCAAGCCGAAAATAGCGCACTCTAGGTGGACACTTGAAATTCTCTTCACATTTTTGCCTTTTATAACTGGACATCCTGTCCAAACTCTAAGCAACAAACCATTCCTATCATTTTGATTTGCGTGAACAATAAAAGTGGCGCTTCTATTTCAGTTGTAGGTTGACAGACGACCGTGTTTCCCCTTGTTTTACCTTTGCTTTATTTCTTGGAAGTTACGTGTGCTTGGCGCCGTGACAAACGCTGACTCGCGCTACTCGTAACTCAATGTGGAATGACTGGACCGGTATGTATGTGTCATTCACAAGTATTCCAGAGTACCGACGGTTTGTTTGTTTTTGTCTTCCTCGACAGGAGCGCTGAGGACACAACGGGCGCGAGAAAAGCTGAAAAAGTGCATCGTGCTCCTTTTTTTGGAAACGGGTGAGATCTTTTGTGTCAAATTTTTGTTCTGTGCTCAACCGTGCAAGCTCTATATTGCCTGCTTTTGACGGCAAGAAACGTCCAATCCATTTGAAGTACTCATTTAAACTAGTAATGAACTCATTAAACACACTTAAATATCAGTTTAGTTATTTGTTTAGAGGTGATCATTTTTTACTTCATGAATGTGGATATTTTATGATCATATTACAAGATAAATGTCATGATTTAACTTGATAAATTTCAAATGACGGTATGCTTTTCATGACTTGAAGTGATAGGTTTCTCCTTATGTGGAGGTTTCATGCTTAAAAATGTTATCGACTTAACATAAAACAAGATAAATTTTAAGATTTTATATGATAAATGACATGTTATGTGATCAGTTTTGCAACTTAATGTAATAGGTTTGACGTTAGGTCAGTGCTTCTCAATTATTTTCTGTTACGCCCCCCCAAGGAAGACGTAAATGTTTTGCGCCTCAAGCAAATTCTCTCCCGCCACTGTAAATAGTATCATTAGTCTATAATATTACTATTATAATTACGCCTCTGCCTAACATTGTGTCCTTTTTTTTCTATTAAAGAAAAAAAATAACATAGATCAACTTATAATAAAGTATAACTTCATTAACATTGTTTTGTTTGTAACAGAAAAGACTTAACACGCATCAGTTTGCCTGAATTTAAAAAAAAAAAAAGTCACATCCAAACTAAAAATACACTCGGTACATTTTTGACCATTTGATACTGAAAAATAAAATCAGTAAATAATACCAAGTTCAAATTGATTAGAAACATTAACTCATGAGGACAATATGCCAAAAAAATTGACTGAAAAAAACAAAACTGAATAGAAGAAGAAGAAGAAAAAGAGTGTCTTTGGACAGAAGGACTGTTTTTATTTTCGCTGCTCACAGTATCACATCCTTTGCAATGGTGTGGGGTTATTTTGCACCCGAGGATGTGAACAGTGCTCACTGGTTTACTGATATAACACTGACAAAGCGGGACGATTGTTGGCAATATTCGGCACGTTTTCGCTGAAAAACAATCAAGCGGCTTATCAATGAGATTGAGGTCTAATGTCTTTAAGTGGCGTCTTAATCGATTTGGCTTCCGTCCGTCCGCTATAATCATTTTTTGGCACAGTAAACAGTGTTTTTTCTCATCTCCCACTGTATTAAAAGTCAAAGGCAAAAGGCAAACGGCCCGAAAAAAGCGCATTCTCGGCGGCCGAGGGAGGAACCGTAGGTGAGGGCGGTCGTCGCGACGATCCGAGGCCGAAAATGGCACTTCTCTGGCGAACACGTGAGAACCGGAGAAGACTTTCGAAAACGGTGCACACCGCACAGCTCTTCATATCTCTTTTCTGTGTGCTCTTGCTTAGTTCAAAAATACTGCACGCACTCTGAAAATGAGAGCGCCGCTGCCACCCACTGAGTGGATGTGCATGTACACTTTATTCTAGTACGGTCCCAAAAAAAAAAAAAAAGCATGTTCCCCGAGGTCACATGCGCCACAACAGGCATCGCTCTCACTCAGAAGTACTGCGTTAGGTGAATGTTGATGTGTTTATGGTGGTGTATTTCACATTTTAACGAATGAAGTTTTACGTTTTAGTGTGATGTTGAATGTAATGTGTATTTCTTCACTTGTTTTGCGTTTTTTTGTATGTTTTTTGTTGGTTAGTTGATTTCTTTCTTTTATCACAGACAATTGTTTTAGGTTTTTATTTACCTAAGTTTCGGCGGCTACTTTCGCCTAATCGATAAGTGTAGACAATATGAATTCAATACAACTTTTTTGTTGGTTATTTAGGGATTTTTTTTGCAGTTTTTTTGCAGGATTTTTTTCATGGATTTTTGTTTACATAGCTTTGCGGTTTCTCAGGGAGGTTCAATTTTTCGTGCTTATGATTTTTTTTGTTGGGTTTTCTTGTGGTGTTTTTTTTTTGTCTCATCTTTAGGCGATTTTTGGCATTTCCCGATGTTTTCGGGGTTTTTATTTATTTATTTTTATTTTTTTTTTCTTTCTTAGTTTTTCCATACTATGTTTTTCTCATTTTTTTATGGTCCACATTGTTTTTGTGGGTTCTTGCAGGTGTTCAGTTTTGTGTGGTTTATGCAGTTTTTCGTTTTTTGTTTTTTGTTTTTTTTTTTCATTTTTGGACGGTTTTTGGCATTTCTACCATTTTTCAGGGTTTTTAGGAGGGGTTGCAGTTTTTGCGGTTTTTCGCCTTTTTTTCGTCTGCAAGGTTTTGGCTTTTTGGTAGTTTTTCTCGCTTTCTCACATTTTTTAATTCCGATTTTTTTCTGGTGTTCTTTAGCGCTTCCCCTTTTTTTTTTTTTTTTTTTTTTTTTTTTGGCTTTCTTAGTTTTTCCATGCCACGTTTTTCTCATTGTTTTTTTATGGTCCACATTGTTTTTGTAGGTTCTTGCAGGTGTTCAGTTTTGTGTGGTTTATGCTGTTTTTAGTCTTTTTTTTTTTTTGGCATTTCAAGCATTTTCAGGGTTTTTACGAGGGGTTGCGGGTTTTGTGGTTTTTCGCCTTTTTTTTTCGTCTGGAAGGTTTTGGCTTTTTGGTAGTTTTTCTCACTTTTTCACATTTTTTAATTCCGATTTTTTCTGGTTTTCTTTTGCACTTCGCCTTTTTTTTTTTTTTTTTTTTTTTTGTTTTTTTGCTGTGTACCTTTTTTTGTGCTTTTTAATTTGTGTGGTTTTTCTTGGGTTTTTGCAGTTTTTCTCAGTTTTTCAATTTTCTTTTCCTTCACAGCGTTGTGGTTTTTCGCAAGTGTTCAGTTTTTTGTTGTTCATGCAGTTTTTTGTCTTTTTTCTTCTGATTGATCATTTTTGGGCGTTTTTTTTTTTTTTTTTTTTTTTTTTTTTTCCCAGCATTTTTCACGAGTTTTTGGAGGGGTTGCAGTTTTTCATTTCCCGCGTTTTTGCATTTTTTTTTGCCTTTTTTCATTTTTCGTCTGCAACGTTTTTGCTTTTTAGTATTTTTTTTTTCACTATGTCACATTTTTTTAAATTCCCCGTTTTTTTGTTTGTTTTTTTTTTCCAGTTTTGTCAGGTTTTTTTCCTATTTTGGTGGTTTTGGGGTTCTTTTCATTTTGCGGGGTTTTCTCAAGATTTTGCTGCCTTTACAGTTTTGTAGTTTTTCATGGATGTTCAAATTTTTTGGTGTTTATGCAGTTGTTTGTGTTTTTTGCTGTTTTCTCATTTTTTGACTTTTTTTTTGGTCCTTTCCCTCATTTTTCCGACTTTTTTTTTCGGCTTTTTCATAGTTTTTCTATTCTGCGGTTTTCAGTTTTTCTTTTTTGGTGCTTTTTTACGTAGTTTTTTTTTTTTTTATTTAATTTTTTTTTTTTTTTTTTTTTTGCGAGTGGGCCACAAAAATATAGTTCCGGGGCAGCAAATAACTCGTAAGCTGGACTTTAGACACACCTGATGTAAAGGATCAAGACCAGCAAAAAAACAAAAGGCACTTCAGATACTGTCACTGTAGTCCCTAGGTAACTTGTTTCTTTCAGCCACATTGATAAAAATGAACAATTTGTCAACATATGGCAGATGAATTGAATCAGAGTTTGCTAAAAAAAAAAAAAAAAAAAAAAAAAAAAATCATATATAGATCGTGCCCCCAATACCAACTCGGGTGGCAAGCTTGGCTTTTAGGGTGACAGTTGCCCCCTCCGTGCCACTCTGGTGGAGCCGACCCTGCTTAGATCTCAGGGTTAAGGCATCTGCTGTGTTTTGCAGGGTTCCTCATTATTGACTGGAAACGCCCTCAAACCTTCAGCTGGTGAGGTTTCTATGAAATCTTTTTTTCTTAACTAAAATAACTCATTCTTCCCAGCAATAAAATTTACTTTCTTGAATTTTCGTCTTTAGGCTCACCTAATGGGGGACGGCATCATGGCGGCGTACGGACAGACGCAGTACAGCCCCACCCTCCAAGCTGCCGGACCCTACGCAACTTACACGCATCACGCGCAAGGCTACGCTGTGCCGTCTTACAGTGAGTACACAGACCGGGATTAGTCGTGCAATCCATTTTGACTGGAAGCCACAATCTAGCGCCAGAGATGACAGGTTAGCAAATTTTCTCTTTGCGCAGACATTAAAACAGAGGAAGGTTTGAGTCACTCGCCGGGCCAAACGGGACTTTTGGGTTACTCCAACTTCGGCAGCGCCCCTGCTGGTCAGAGCCTTTATGGCTACTCGCACACACACGGTGAGCAAACTTTATTCTTGGAAGAGTTAAGAAAAAAACTGTTAAGCCATGTAACTATATCAGATATCTCACTTTAGTAAATTGCTATATTAATTTTTCTGTTTTTATTAAAAACAATAGAAATTCAAAAATATCTGCTGCTCTTTTTATCTTTTTTTTTTTTTTAAGGAAAATACATGGTATTTTGTTTACTTGTTTTTTTTTTTCAAATGAAAAAAAAAACAAGAAATAGAATATTTATGTTAATTAATTTTTATATTTATTTTAATTATGAATTTTTTTAAAGGAAAATATATGTATTTACTGCTTCATTTAATTGTTTGATTTTTAAAAAATATATTTGGGAATGAATTAAACATAATAATTGAAAATTTGAATATTTATGTTTTTAAAACATTTTTTAAAAGTGAAAATTTTGAAAATAAATACAAATAAATAAGAATTAACTGTTAAGAGGCTCCCCCCAAAAAATTTAGACAATATTTTTAATAAAGATATTAATTGAAAAGTAAATAACAAAATATACACTGATAAATTTACTGTTTTAATCTTTAAAAAATAGATATACTGTATATTATGTAATACATGAAAGAAATAATGAATAAAGAGAAAACTTGTTTCAAAATTCAAATTTAGATTACAAATAAAAAATAAAATAGCACTATTTACTGCTAAGAAGCTCAAAATATTATCTAAAAATGTGTTTAAATTCAAAAGTTTGAAAATAAAATAAAACTATCAAGACAATATTCATTGTTGTATTTACACTTTTATTTACTTTTTTAAAAAGTGTATTACATGAAAATTTACAAGTTTAATTATTGGGGATTTTTTTTATAAATTAAACAAAAACAGATAGAATAATACATTGGGGGGAAAAAACTGTTAAGATGGGGGGAAAAAAAGCCTGACAAAGATTAAATGACTAACCATCCAAGATCAAAATAGTTGTCAATTAATTTGGTAATTGATAAATTGTCTATTTTTGGATTAATCCAATTTGACTGTCGTTATTGTTATAATCTTAGTACTTTTTTTTTTTTTTTTTTAACTAGTTACAATTATTTTTCCCCTACTTGCTTCTTTTTTCATATTTTGCGCATTACGACGAAAAAATGAGTCACTGGAACCTCCCTTGCGATGATTCAACAATCTAGAAAATAAACTATATTTAAAAAACCTAAACAAATAAAAGACAAAAAATGCTGCAAACATTTGGTCTGCGTGGCACTTTTACAACCATGAGACTGATGAATACCATTGCACACATTGTTTTTTTTTTTTGTCTCTCCGGACAGTTTTAAAGTCAATTTGGTCGCATTTCGTGTGTGTTTACAAGAATATTGACATTCCTGCGTAATGTCTGACACGTGTATTCCCTCAAATAGAAAAGGAAAGAGAAGTCTAGAGGAGGCTTGATAATGAAAATTCACACCAAAATGTCTATCTTTTCTAAATTCTATCGCTTTCATAACAAATTAGAAACCCAAAATTAGATATGACAATGTGTATTGTATCCAAATGAGTTGTGAATAAACTCCCGCCCCAGAAACATTCACTTTAAAGTTTTTAAAGCTGCATTCTAAAGTTTAGAGATTGCTTTTGTCTGGTCAACAGACTATTCTGAACCCTTAGCATTTGATCATTCGCCCCTCCCAGTCAAAATGGATTGGACGTCTGGTGCCGTCAATGGCACTGAAAAATTAGCATTTGAGGTCCTCCCAATTCAGTTGAATTGGATGTCTATCAATGTTGCAGCCAATCAGTTAATACTAATTATTTTCTTGTTTGTTAATTTAAACCTATACACATTTTCTGTCTGGATATATATTAAAAATCTTAAATGAAAAAAAAATACTTCAATTATTCGCATCATTTGGTTAAAATATTGATTTTTGACAGTTTTCATTACAAGCAAAAAAAGCTATTTTAACAACGTTTTTTATTTAATAATTGTATTTTGTTTATTAGTTATCAACATTAGAATAACCAAAGTGTATTCAGGTTTAGATTCATTAGAAATTATTTTTTATTAATTCATTATTTTATTTAGTGATTTTTAAAAATTACATAAAAAAAACATTATGAAAATAGAAAATAATATAATTATAATATACTGTAGACCCAATGTGGGCATTTGTGGACATCAAATTTTGGGTAATGTAGGCCACACCTGTAATATAACCGAGTTAGAAAATGGATATTTGATTCAAATGTACTGCGGGGGTTATAAGGCCTAATAAAGAATAACAATAACAAAAGAATAACAAAAATTTACCATCTATGTAAAGTTACTGTGTCACTGGACGGTGCACCCACAAGTCTTTGCGTCATTCAAACTTGTGGAATTCACACTGGGAATGGCGCAAAGACTTGTGGGTACACATTTCGAGTGGCACCATGACTTTACACAGTTGGTGGTGAATGTAGCTAAACCTGACCTTTTAGCCAAATCACCGGAATCACGCCAGCTGAACCGCCGGACCCACGCTGGCACAGATCCAACGACCCGGACCGGCGAGATCCCGGCCAAAAGGCCAAACTCCGCGCGTACACCCTAGTCTAACCCTTTGTACTGACTCCATTTTGAAAGCTGGAAAAAGTCTTTGAAACAAGTTGACAATTTATTCGGGTCGACAGTGATCAAACAACAAGGCGAAACAGACTCAGGCAAGGAGGCAAGATCACCATATCACAAGTCAACAAAAGGTTCCAGAGAAAAAAAGGCAACGATTAGTTGAACATTTGGTCTTTTGAAGCTTCTCGCGGGGTGGGCTGTGGGCAGAAAGAAGGGTGTGTTTAGGCTAATCCTCTATCGCAGTTTGGGCTGTTTAGGATTATTGTCTGTTTGTGGATTGGACAGGAGGATTCAAGAATGACTGTTGTCAGGGCAACGAGGGTTGTGGATTTTGCCACCTCAGCGTCAAAGGGGCTCTTGGAGTCTTGTCAGTCATGTTATCAGTTGGATATCGGGCGTTCTCCGGTGTTACTTGTGTTGGGACAGGGCGTCCCTTCATTGGTTCTGGACTGTCCGGAAGAACTGATTTCAGAAAGTCCGTGTTGCCCAACGACGATAATTATTTTCCACCATGAATTATAAATAAATTAAACAATGTGATTTTCTGGGGGGGGGGGGTTCCACATTCGGTCTCTCATGGTTGAGGTTTAACCATGTTGACAATTACAGGCCTCTCTAATATTTTCAAGTGGGAGAACTTGCACAGTTAGTGGTTGACTAAATACTTATTCGCCCCACTGTAAACAGGAATTTAAGTCTGAAAGGGGATTTTAAGTTTGCCAACCCCTGTACTATATCAAATGTTAATATTGTGGCCTACATGACCCAAAACGTGATGTCCACTTATGTGGATGCCAGTTTTTTTTATGAGGCTAGGGTTAACTGTCCAACAGAACGGAATTTCTTCCCACAATATTCATGCGAGTCGATACTGTAGTCTGTCTTCTCCCTTTCATCTCCTCACGTTTGTTGCATCTCATTCAGGTCGTTAAACCCCCCCGAGCCCCTTGTAAAACACACTTTAACCTCGCCCCCCTGTCGCACACAAGGTCAATTTCACGCAGCTCTCCAAGTCGGAGCCTCACCCGGCCGACATTTTGATCGGCGCCTCTTTTGTTTTCCCCGTTAGTTTCCTCTCCCGCTCTGTCTGTTTTCTCACTTTCCCTCCGTCCTCGCCATGCCTGTTGTGCTGTTGGCCTGAGCCGGGAGAATGGGGGCGTGGGTTTGACCCTGAGAAAGGAGGAGGTGGGCCGGGGAGGTGTTCGACGCCAAGAGTCCAGACCGCAGCTAATGGGGAACAGGTGTTAGGGGGGGACCGGCGAGGTAGAGAAGAGGGAGGTCACCAAAAAAAATCAGACCGAAGGACGAGAGGAAAGACGGTCAACGTGGAACAATCGCATTTTGTCAAAATCATTCAAATTCTCAATATAAGAACCATGTGACCTTTCCTAGCCAATCAATGAGCAAAGTTATGCCCTTTAAATTATACCATTGTCTCGAAACTTAAAATTCGGTACTGTAAAAAAATGGTAAATTTCAAATTGGTGTTATTGACAATGATAGACATCCAGTGGTCTCTGGTGTGGCGTCCAACCATCCTTCTGCTGTAAATTAAAATGTCTCACTACGACCATTCAATTTGAAGCGGAAGGGCCAGCTAGCCCTCCAGCTTCAAACGGATTGGACGTCTAGCCCCGTAAATAACAGCCAATGAGTTCATAAAACATGGCTCAGGGTAGCCTAGTATTTCCCCAACCCAGAGGTTGTTGGTTCGATTCCCCATCCTGATGTCCTAGTCTACAGTGGTATGAAAAAGTATCTGAACCTTTTGGAATTTCTCACATTTCTGCATAAAATCACCATCAAAAAATGTGATCTTTGTCACAAAAAAAGTTGCTACCGAAATCTTCCACCAAAATAGTGTCTCAGGTAACTCTAAGGCTGCCATTGACTGTGCAAGATGCCCAATCCATTTAGACTGGGAACGTTCGTTCATTCGAAATAGGGCTCCAGCTATCAATTATTTTAGTAGTCTATCAATCGATGAACTATTTAGTTCGAAAAATCAAGTAATCGGATAAGGAACATAAAAAATTAAAACACCTGAGCTGGGCGTCACACGGTATATAAAAAAAGAGGATCTACGTACAACAAAAGAACAATTAGCTAACTTACATAGCAAAAGTCCACTAGCTTAAATGCTATAAAATGCTAATGCTTTTTTACAGTGCTCTTAACAAAGGGCTCAGACACATATTCCCACAAAAAACGGCTAAATATACCTTTAAACTAAATTAGGAATGCATTAAAAAAAAAAAATTTGCTCAAACGCTTATGTTGGTTTGAACAGGGAGCAAATGGATTCAGCCATGTGAAATGAGGTAGACTAGAGAGCTGAGTATCCACCCAAATCAATAAATGCAAACACTTTCAAAACAAATCATTACAACTCCACTTTAATGACACGAATACCCGAAGCAGCAAAATTTAATTTGAATCTTTTTTTTCTAATCGAATACTCGGGTTAATCGATTAATTGTTGCAGCACTAATTCGAAACCAGAGCATTCGCGGTCATTCTGTCTGATTTTCGGGGCATTTACAGGTCCCTTGCTGTTCATTTACAGGTCATTTCCTGTTGAGTTTGAGTCACTGCCTATTCATTTGGGTGATTCCCAGGTCACTTCCTGTTCTCTAACTCAAAATAAACAGGAAGTGACCCATGAAATACCCCAAAATCAACAGGAAGTAACTGAAAATAAACAGGCAAATGACCTTAAATGGCCCAAAATGACCTCATTGCCTGGCATTGGCTGCCACTGACGGCCATAGACGTTCAATCCGTTTGAAGCGGGAGGGTTGTGTTTAGGGCTGCAGCTATCGAATATTTTAGTAATCGAGTAATCGACTGAAAATTCTATCGATTAATCGAGTAATCGGATAAAACAAATATATTTTTAGGTGAAGAGCAATTATAAATATACATGAGAAAACAAGACATTTCATCTAATTTTGAACCATTTTCAGTCAATCAATGTCTTTATTTTCGATGTATATTGTTGAAAACAGCCAATAATTGCATCTCAGATGTAACTAGAATTTAAAAAAAAGAAAAAAAAGAAAAAAAAAGACTAATTCACTGCTTTCACTCAAAAAACTTTAGATCTTATTACAAAAAAATATATATATATCTTACCTAAAAATGCCGTTACGCTTGATAACACACATCACTTAAAAGTTTGGATTTTTTCCCACGTCTTTCAATTGAATTTCTCTTTCTGTCAAGCCATTTTTAAGTTCTAGTTAAGTTTTAAGTTAGTCTAAACTGTAAGTCCTGATAGGATAGTTTTTGCAGTGTTCAAAATAAATGTATGATACAGGCTGTATTGGAGCACATTAGCACCAGTGCTACTTGGTGTTTTATCCAGCAATGACTACTGAGCTAAAATTGATAGTTAGCATGATTAAGTTTTTATTTTAGACCCTCATCACTCCACAATGCTATGTTATGTTAAAGCCTGTATGTAAGACACGTTAGCCAAGCATCGACAGTGGTCATAATTAATAGAAACCTAGCCCTCCGCAGGGCTAACGTTACTTCAGAACAGTAACGTTAAACTTATTTATTAGCGCTTAGCGCTCTTTATTGGCGCTTAGCGCTCTTTATTAGCGCTTAGCGCTCTACTGCTTTAAGATGGCGGCTGTTTACTAAAGCTGCCCAGACGCGGCCGAGTCTGTCATGTAGCATCTAGTTCAACATACATGTGATCTCTATGAGACGCCTGAGACGCTACCTGTACCAACGTAGCATCGTGCGGGCTAGTATTTAGCAACGTCGGCGTCGTTTGTGGCGGCTGTCGGCTGCAGTAAGGTTTTTTTTTCCCCCTTCTTCCTCTCCGCACGTGACAGCGCGTTGTTCCTCATTAAAAGTAGTCCGAGCAAAACGTGATGCTTAGAGCTGTCAAAATAAACGATTACTCGAGGTGAATAAAATTACTCGGATCAGTTTTTAAACTCGAGTTACTCGAGTTGCTCGAGTACTCGTTTCAGCTCTAGTTGTGTTCATTCGCTGCCACCCTCCCAGTTCAAATGGATTGGACGTCTACTAGTGATAAATTCAATCCAATTCACAGCAGAAGCTTGTTTTTTCTGTTTATTAGTTGTTTGTAAAATATCCTAGAATGATTTTCCGAACAATGTATCGATAATCGTTGGATCGCCATATCGTCAGATCATCATTATCGTGCACTTTGTATCGCAAATCGTATCATATCGTGAGTTAACACGAGGTTCTTACTCCTACACCTGACTATAAGCTGTCACCCGTTAAATTTGACAACAAAACTGCATTTGTTCAGAGATAAGCCGAACTGGACTACAAGCCACAGCTGACCTCACTGTATTATGGGATATTTACATCGAGAGATATTAGCCGTTAACACTTTATTTGACAGCGGCATCGTACGACTGTCATAAGACCAAATGAACCACCATGAAGCTTTGAATCAATTGGCTGCAAAGCTTCATTGCTTTAAGAAGCTTAATTTGGCCATCACCGCTCTCTAGGGGTTGACAGTCAACCTCTGCTGCCACCTGCTATGAACACTGTTGTTGTCCAACATGCCTCCTAGCATGCATTGCAGCGCTACAGATGTAAATAACAATCAAAATTCATGTTCTGTGCTAATTATTTCTTCAGTTACTGTTCCAGTTGTTTCATTAATTGCTAGTTATGGAATTTGGTAACACTTTATTTGACAGCGGCGACATAAGACTGTCATAATTATGACATGACACTATAATGGGCATGACTGAATGCTTATGACAGATGTCATTAAGTGTCATCTGGCAAATTATGTCAGTAACTCCATTTGTGTCCAGCTCAGATCTTTTACATCTATTCGAAAGTGAAATAATTTGCCGGATAACACTAAATGACATCTGGTATAAGCATTCATTAATGCTAATGACAGTGTCATGTCATTATTATGATGGTCTAATGACAGTCTTATGGCACCATTGTTACCTATTAACCCAAATAAATCAACAAATAAGCCGCATTGGACTATAAGCCACAGGATTCCAAATGAAGGAAAAAAGTAGCGACTTATAGTCCAAAAATTGCGGTAAAAAGTTCTTAAGGACACTTCCTCTTGATTTCGGGGCACGTGGAATACTGTGATTGTTGCGTCAACTGTCCCTGGAATGTGTGAAACGAGCAGCATTTCGACAAGTTTTTAACATTTTTGTCATTTCGCAGGCGCGGGCATCTCCTCGGGAATTTTCCAAGGGGGCCACGCCATCTCTACGTCCACGCCGTTCAACCCTACGCAACAAGTACGTCTAAAAATATCATATGATCATGCTTAAAAGTTAGACACAAATCCGTAAATCCGCCATTGTAGGATTTTGAAAAAAGATTGAATTTGGCTTTCTACCTACAGAATGTATGAAAATTCTTGAGATATAAGTTTTAGCTGTCATATTTAACAATAAAAATGTTTTTTAAAGTATATCATTAAATGTATTAAGAAAGAAAAAAAATATTGTGGTGTATTTGTTTTCCTATAACTAGTATGCTGATTATTTTTTTATCAGTGGGGCATCACAATACAATTAGCAATAATATGTTAAGTCCACAACCACATATATCAGTATCGGTTTGATATCGGTATCAGATTTTTGGAGTTGGACAATATCGGGATATCGGTTATCAGTTAAAAACTATACTTACAATTTGTGTGTGAAATTATCTGCAGTTGGGCATGGGCATTACAGTTGTTTAAAGTGCGTATGACAGGATTAAAACAAAAGTCTTAAATAGCATTATTATGTGAATTAGAATCATATTTTGAGACGATTCGACTATATACAACAACTTAGCAATGTGCAGATGAAGAGAAATTTGTCTTTTAATCTGCCGTTTAGCCCCTGCCTATCATTATAGCGCTTTAGCATCCCCTGCTGGAGGATGACGTCAGCAGGGTCACGATTTCAGCTGATTAAGAATGCAGCCCATTGAGGGGGAATTATTCAGATCGACGAAAATGTGACAAAGAGAGCCGCAAAATGTCATTGTTTCAGTCTCTCTACTCCAATATTTTTACGGGATATTCTTTTTATCTAAGTATTTTTCCCCAATTGCTAAATAAACGGTATGGTCATGACAAATAACAGTCATGTACTAAATGGAGTATGAAATATTAAAAATGCATTTATTCAGTACGACATGGCAAAAGTACTCCATAATGGTCAAAACTGTCGACTTCTTGAACCTCGATATTTTATGCCACCAGAGTTAGTCCGGCTTTTGTCATTTCCCTGCCCCGGCTTCAGAGAACTTAAACAAACCAGGAGGCGTGACTGCTAGGCAACATGCTACCCCGAACCGAGCGGCGTTTCAAAGTCTTATTCTCGACTTTTGAAGCCAAAAATCAAACAAAACCACCCCGGATCATGTCACACGGCAGCGGGGTTGTCGATTGTCTTCGCCGATCGGCAACACCCACGGCGGCGAGCATGTTAGAACTTGTCGTTCCCCTGCTGCCGGCAAGAGAGCTCGTTTGCCAGGGAAGCAGCTGGAGAATGACCACCGGACAAACCGATCGACGTCAGAGGAGCGCATAGCTGCCCGAGCCCAACCTGAGGATAGTGGTCTTTTGCCGGTGTTCTACCAAATTTTGCACCCTTATAATATTTTGCTCCCAAAGCTGTTGTGGCTGTGAATACGCCCTCTTTTACATTCAGTTGGACTCTCAATGTTATCCACAGGTGCTAAATAAGCATACATGTTCAACACGAATATGGCGTAAATTAATGCTTAGCTAGACAGCGAAGACGTAAACAGTGAGAGAGCAGCGTGCAGTTGTTGTGTCCAGCTATCATGGCAGAAAGTGTCTGAGGAGAACTTTTCTACATGTCCGTCCATGATCAAACGTAAGTAAATATTCCTTTATTTAAAGAAAGTTTGAAGAAAGAAAGTTTTTACTTTGTAATCGCTGTATTCGCGGCCATTTTTAACACAAAGTTGAAATTTCTGATGGGTTGCAAAATTTAACAAAACACCGGCCACACCAAGAGGGCAATAAGCCGAGTATAGTGCTTACCCTGCGGGCACGCGAACAGGACCGAGGGGGGGGTGCGCCAAGCCGCAAGTGGCATTCTCGGTGGACAAGGAGCATTGTCAGCTGCAAAATGCAAGCCACCTCCGTATTAAAACGAGTGCCATGATCCCAGTATTTGACATAATACAAAACACGATGTTCACTCACTTCCTCATAAGTCAAATGGTCCCACAGTTGTCAGACTTGTTTTGGCCAATCTCTGGGTGAACGGGAACTTTTGTGAAACCCATAAAGACTCACACGCCTCTCCCTGGTGCAGCAACAAAACCCTGCAGCAGATTTGGCTGGCGTGATGCAAAAAATAAACAAATTAATCTGTAAAATCAGCTGAATCTGCATGCAATGAAGCAATGCTGTATTGTGAGATGCTTACCCAGGTGACGTCTCATTCGCATTCGTCCTCAATCCGACATTGGCGCCTCCAGAAATTGTTCATAGGGGTGGCCAGACGAGGCCACTTAAAATCTTGGGGTGGCACACCAAAACTAAAAGCCTTAATTTCAGGTTTTTATTATGTTGTTGCAGTAAAAGGCCAGAAGTAAACTATCAGAAAGACTTAAGGACACGCCTACTGATATACTTTGGTGTATTGTGCTATATTTAATGTTACTAATGATTTAATGTGCCGAGTCCATAACAGTACAGTCAACATTTTGAGTTCCACAGCTACTACAATCTGACATTATACTGCAGCGGCGCTGGAAGTAACGCACAGCTTTTTTAGTTTTACCCATCCAAGAAGAGCCGTTTTGGTCCAAATTTGTCATAATTGTGCATTTTCTCCACACATGCTGGATAGTTTACGAACTACTACTAGGCTACTACAAAGGCAGCGTTCTATTACAGTGTGTGTTGGAGTTTTTGTATTGGAAATAAAAGCGCCCGTGTACTATAATGCAATTCCCTGCAGAGAGACGGCAATGACACATGAAATCATTTGAAAAATAAAAGGTCCAATAAGCCTCGGTTTAACACCAGGGGGTGCTGCAGCACCCTCAACACCCCACTTCTCGCGCCAGTTATAAATTTAGAAGGGGGGCCATGGCCACCCCTGGCCATCCCCTGGTGGCGCCATTGCAACCCGAGACTGGAGCAGGAATTCACTCATTTTCATGGCGCGGGATTCAAAAATTGAATTTACAAAACGATCGTTTTCATTCAGGAGCATAAAACATGGCGTGAAAGATGAAATAAACATGTTTTTTGCTGTCATAGGCACTTTAAAGTTGCATGAAAAGTGGCATTAAAAAGCAAGAAATGAAATTTAATACTGTAGAAACCCTGTACATGTACAGCTACCTGCCCTCTAGCCTCAAAATATTCTTACATTTTGTGATCTCCTTATGACATAATCATATTTATTCAATTAAGTGTACATTTTGACATGTTTGTGTCTCGTTGGCAGGATTTTTCCTCATATTCCAGCTATAGTCAAACTCAGTACTCACCGTATTACAACTCACATCACTACAACAGCCCGTACCTGAGCGGCAGCAACATAAGCCCCGCCTCCATCGGCACCCCGTTAGCCTATCAGCACCCGGAGCACCCTGTCATGTTACCCAATCACAGCCCGGAGTCTCACACAGGTGCGTTTTCCACTAATACTGTATTTAAACAACATGACTGGTGAAAGGTCAAATTAAGTTCACCTGCGTGGGTTAACTCATTAGCTAGCATTGACGGTGATAGACGTCTAATCCATAAACGGAGTTTAAGGGGGGCAGGGGGTCCAGGCCCCCTGGTGGCCGAAATGTGTCATTGCATGTAATTAACTTTCCTATATAAATAAAAGTTGTTAAGCAATAAAACAAACAACAAAAATGAATTAAATGAACAAAGAACGATATTTTTATAATGGGTCAAAATGAGTTTTTGAACAGATTATGTGACGAGCACCTTAGACGGTCATTTGCTTTGCATATTATTAAAAAAAAAAAAAAAAAAAATTCGGGGAGGGCAATTTTATTTTTCAAATGATGTTTTTTCTTTGTTTGAAAATTTTTTTTGTGGGGGGGGTTGAATGATTTAGGCACAGATGTCACACAAAAAGGATTGCTAAAATCAAAGAAAACTTTTTTAATTAAAAATTTAGTGTTCAAATGCAAATATTTGAGTATCAAATATTTTATCGCATTCAAAAACTTTTTTTTCTATGATTGAAAATTTTCTTTATTTGATTGAAGTGATTTTTCTTTTGAAAATTTATATTTTTTGTTTGAAGCAACTTCTTTTTTGACTGAATAATAAAGACACAAATGTTCTAGCCAAAATGTGCCCCACCCACAAAACAACATTACTTCAATCCAAAAAGTTGCTTCAACCAAAAAAATTATTTTCAATCCAAAAAAAAAAAAAATCAAAGAAAAATAACTTTCAAATGCTTTTTTTTTTTTTGTTTAAAATGTATTTTTGCATTCATACATTTTTTTTTTTTGTTGAAGTGACTTTTTTTTGTTGAAAATACATATTTTGATTGAAGCAACTTTTTTTTTGTTTTGATTGAAGCAACTTTTTTGGGGGATTGAATAATGAAGACACAAATCTACCTCCATATGGCTCTGCTCAGAGGATACAATTTTTGACTGGGGTAACTACATTGGCACGACACCGGCGGGCGTACCATATTCAATGGATGACGATCTTGGCAAAAAGTATAGCTGTCCTAAGCAGCCTGATTTAGAATTACCCTCAAGACTGATGGGAAACAAAAAAAACGCTGATTTTCAACTTTCATTCTAAATATTCTTGAAAGTTAATTTTATTGCTGACACTGCGTTTTGGGGCCATCAAAATGTTGTGCTCCCCCGCCCCAAAAGTCAAACTTCGCCTATGGTCTAATCCATTTTGACTGGGTCAGGCCTCTCCCTTTCGAAAATGTTTGATATCTATCGACGTCAATGTTAGCCAATAAGCTAAACGTTAACACAGTTTTTTTTTTCATGTATATCGGTTTGATTTTAGGGGAGTACCACCAACCTCCTAGCCCACCCACACCAAGTAAAGATGAGTGTGAGAGGGGCACCGTGTCCATGCGGAGGGGATCCGACGGAAAGTTGAGGGGCAGGAAAAAAGTCACTGACCCGGTGCCACCTTTGGATGCCGACATTGAGGTAACCGGTTTTAGCTAGCAGCTATAGACCCTACTCACATGACGTCACAACCATGCCCCCGCGCCATATTGTCCGTCAACTCGTCGTTGTTGATGCATTACCGCTACGTAAATTCCTCCTATGATGGCGTGTTTTCTGCTCGTTAACATTAATAATCAAAATGGTGAAGGCGTGTGTGGCGGTCGGTTGCAATAACAGAGAAGATAGACGGAGAGACTTGAGGTTCTACCGTATTCCGAGAGACCCGGAGAGGAGAGCGAAATGGGCTGCTGCAATTCGACGAGAAAACTGGGCTCCAAACGATTACCACGGATTATGTAGTAGTCATTTTATATCTGGTAAGATGCATTTAATATATATTTAGAGGGTTTTGGGCTGACAAGCACAATTAAGATCATTGCGAGGCTAATCGCCGACAACATACCGTTTCAAATTCAAGATGCTTATTTCTTCCACCATCTTTATTTTCTGAATAATGTTTAGCTGGTAACATGTGAAAGAAGCTGGCCTCGTCTACGGATCATCGGTTAAACAGGGGTGTCCAAACTTTTTGCAAAGGGGGCCAGATTTGGTGTGGTAAAAATGTGGGGGGCTACCTGGGCTGATTTACGTAGAACAATACATTTAAAGAAATTTTAGCAAGCCCTTCTGTGTGTCACATTTGCTTTATTATTATTTTTTTTTAATTCATAATTTCAACAATCTCGCCTTTGTGGCGTTCTCTTTCGAACTTCGGGCTCTTGCGAAATACTGCTGCTGTGAAATTAAATTAGCTTCAAGTTGCTATAATTTCTCGCTGCGTATCTTCCCTGTAATGTCGTACATGTCAGCGTGTCTTGTTCGGTAATATTATCGTGTCACATCGAACTCTTTAAAAACAGCGACTGTCTCTTTGCAAATGAGGCAGACACAGTTGTTGCGTGTTTTATTGAAGAAATAGTCCAATATCCACCTATCCTTGAAGCGTCGGCCATTGCAGTCAACTTTTTTTTTTTTAATTGATTGTCGCCATTTTAGAAAATTGGGTCACACGAGGTAATGTTGCTTAGAGTGCTGCTCTTAAAGTTTTTCACACTTTCGTGAGAATAGGCTGAGTTTCTGTGGACAAGATAGTTGTAAATATCAGGGTAGCAGATGTCAGGCAGAGAGGGCAAAGACAGCGGGTCGAAAAGTATCGATTTAGGCATCAAATATGGATCTGGCGAATGGATAGACTGAAGCACTTCAACAAAACGCCTTTTATGCAACGCATCCAATGAGTTTACAGCGTCTGAAAGCACCGGGGCTTCCGTGAATTGCTCTATAAACTGAACGACTAATTGAAACCATTGAGAATAGGGCTAAACAGAGACGGACAATATGGCGGCCGGATACAGCGACACGTCATTCTATGACGTTGGTGAGTAGGGTCTATTGCCTCACAGTGATTTATTATAGAACCTGTTTTTATTTACTCTTTCAGCAATGTGCAAATTAATAAATTCATTTCAGAGTTAACTCGGTCCGAGTTAACTCACTCAATATCAGTGCTTTCAAATTCTAGCTTAGACAGGTTAAAGTCTATAACTTTGGTCACAACCTTCAATAAATCCCGTCTCATATTTCCATGTCCGGCCAATAAACCTTCGATTGATTTTGAACGACTTTTCCTCCCAGATGTTTGAGTAGCGCGTTTCACAAAAGACAGGAGGAGATGCTTTTGTTTTCTCTCCGCCCGGCGCGGCGCTCTCTCGTCTTCGGAGGTTAACGCTACAACGTGTGTTATTTCACTGCAGCGGGTGTTTATCTGGGACTTGGACGAAACCATCATCATTTTCCACTCGCTCCTTACGGGGACCTTCTCCTCAAGATTTGGCAAGGTACCGCCCACAAATCCACTTTTCTTGCTTACAAGGCATTCATTTAACTCTTTAAAAACCTGGGCCTATTTTGTCCGAATTTGCATGCCTTTGGTGCTGTCTTTATGTTTCAAAGAAAAAAATGTTCAAAATGGCCTGGTTGGGTCCCTTTTTTCAGGACACCATAACCTTAATGTCCAAACTGTTGTTTTCTTGACTGACCAATAATAATCAACATTTTGGAAACAAAAAGACAAGGAAATCCCCATTTTATTTGTCAAAATTTGTCATATTGATGTTCCATTGACAACCAAACATGCTCAACGAAACATTTTGAAGCTTGCTAATATTTATTCAACTTGTTAGGATAAACATTCAAAAGAAAAAAATGAAATTGAATAGTTTTATATTTGATATTTCAACAGAAACAGCAGGTATGGTCATCGGCATTTTTGTTCTTTCTACATACTATGGTCAAAACAGGCTATCTACAGTAGACAAACAGTGCAAAATAGTGGGAAATTATGTATGTATATCTATATATACTAGGGCTGTCAAAATTAACGCGTTAATGGGCGATAATTAATTTTTTAAATTAATCACGTTAAAATATTTGACGCAATTAACGCACATGCCCCGCTCAAACAGATTAAAATGACAGCACAGTGCAATGCCAACTTGTTACTTGTGTTTTTGGGAGTTTTGTCGCCCTCTGCTGGCGCTTGGGTGCGACTGATTTTATGGGGTTAAGCACCCATGAGCATTGTGTAATTATTGTCATCAACAATGGCGGGCTACTAGTTTATTTTTTGATTGAAAATTTTATTAAAATGAAAACATTAAGAGGGGTTTTAATATAGAATTTCTATAACTTGTACTAACAAGTCTTTCTATCCATGGATCGGTTTAACAGAATGTTAATAATGTTAATGCCATCTTGTTGATTTATTGTTATAATAAAGAAATACAGTACTTATTAGAGGTGTGCAAAATTTCCGATTCTTAGATTATTCGCGATTCGGCCGTGGAAGATTCGAGAACGATTCACAAACATCCAAATTCCGATTATTGAAATATGCGAAGTAAAGCGGAAGTACACAACACTCAGCGCGCCGCGCGGTCTTCGGGACGGAACGGAGCGAGAGTAGCTAAACATTATGCTTCCCATTACCCGGCCCCTCGGGTAATGCCAATGCTCAACTCACGGCTCTAGCTCAACTCATGCAACGAGATAAAAAAACACAACAACATACCTGACTGCTGCCGAAAAGCTGCTCCAAAGTTCATCCATATAATGTTACGGTGGATATCATTTATACAGGACTAGATGCAATATAGATTTGGTAGTGTTAGCAGCACATCTACAAAAAGCTAGATGCGGGCGTTATAAACGGCCGCCATCTTAAAGCAGTACACTTCCCTACAAGGCTTTTGTAGCGAACCTTCCAAGCAAACCTAATTAACTTTTTATCTAAAATACTCCTAAATCGGTAAAATATTGACTTGAATCTATCTTTAAAATAGTTTTAAAACTTTCACATGTCGAAAGTAGACAAAAGGGAAATTATGGAATAACGGGAGCAATTTTAACAAATTTAATGGTTGATTCACAACATTAAATTAATTGAATGTAGTTTAAAGCTGCTGATACAGAATGGGGACTGGAGTTTTTTATTTAATGTTATTTTTGTATATTTGTTTACTGCTATATGTTAACTTGATACTGAAATAGTAGTGTGGTTTAGCCTGAGAGTATTTTTGAACAATTTTGGAACTAGTGTACAAAACATTAAAAAAAAAAAAAAGAGAGAGAGAAAAAAGGAGGGGGGTGCATTAATAATCGTTTTATAATCGAATCGGAGCCTCTGAATCGTAATCGTAATCGAATCGTTAGGTGCCCAAAGATTCCCAGCTCTAGTACTTATGTACCGTATGTTGAATGTATATATCCATCTGTCTTATCTTTCCATTCCAACAATAATTTACAGAAAAATATGGCATATTTTATAGATGGTTTGAATTGCGATTAATTATGATTAATTCATTTTTAAGCTGTAATTAACTCGATTAAAAATTTTAATCGTTTGGCAGCCCGAAAATATATATATATACACACATGCAGCACCTGTGACTTACCTGTGGCACATAACAGGTGGTGGCAATAACTAAATCACACTTGAAGCCAGTTAAAATGGATTAAAGTTGACTCAACCTCTGTCCTGTGTCCTTGTGCGTACCACATTGAGCATGGACAAAAGAAAGAAGACCAAAGAACTGTCTGAGGACCCTCATACTTCACAGTGGGTATGAGGTGCTGTCTACACGCCAACAAGCTGTTTGGGAGGCATGCACGGAGAAAACCTTTCCTCACTCACAATCATAAATGCAAACGTCTGGAGTTTGCCAAGCGGTATTGGGGCTTCAACTGGGACCGTGTGCTTTGGTCGGATGAGACCAAGATTGAGCTTTTTGACAACAAACACTCTAAGTGGGTCTGGCGTGCCACGAAAGATGTGCATGCTGAAAAGCACCTCATACCCACTGTGAAGTATGGTGGTGGATCAGTGATGCTGTGGGACTGTTTCGCTTCCAAAGGACCTGGGAACCTTGTTAGAGTGCATGGCATCATGAATGCTTTGAAATACCAGGACATTTTAAATCAAAATCTGTTGCCCTCTGCCCTAAAGCTGAAGATGGGTCGTCACTGGGCCTTTCAGCAAGACAATGGCCCTAAACATATGGCCAAATCTACACAGAAATGGTTCACCAGACACAAAATCAAGCTCCTCCCATGGCCATCTCAGTCCCCAGACCTTGTTGTTTTGGCAAAAGGGGGTTGTACAAAGTATTAACACCAGGAGTGCTAATAATTGTGACACACATTATTTGGTGTCAAATAATTATTTCTTTATGTGGGATTTTTTCCCCACTGAATGAATGCACTTGTATTGAAGGTTGGATTTTTTTCTTTTTTTCCATTAAGGTCCCATATTATTTGAAAAAAAAAATATCAGAAGCTAAAAAACACATCTTTTTCAGGGGTGGCAATAATTATGGAGGGTACTGTACATGCCAGATATAAAAAGACTGAACCTTGTATCAGGGAGTAATTACCGTATTTTTCGGACTATAAGTCGCACCTGAGTATAAGTCGCACCAGCCATAAAATGCTCAACGAAGAGGAAAAAAACATATATAAGTCGCACTGGAGTATAAGTCGCATTTTGGGGGGAAATTTACTTGATAAAATCCAACACATAGAACAGATATGTGCTCTTGAAAGGCCATTTAAAATGAAAATACAATAGAGAACAACATGCCGAATAAGGGGACAGTATGATAATGTTACATGATGCATGAACAACGAAATGCGAACGTGGCAGGTATGTTAACGTAACATAGCTATTAAGAGTTATTCAGATAACTATAGCATAAAGAACATGCTAAGAAGTTTACCAAACCATCAGAGTCACTCCAAAACACCAAAATAACATGTGAAATGATATAATAATGTGCTAATAATTTCACATATAAGTCGCTCCAGAGTATAAGTCGCACCCCCAGCCAAACTATGAAAAAAAACTGCGACTTATAGTCCGAAAAATACGGTAGTCATTTACTGAATTTGAAAATGATTAATAACTAAAAATATATTTAATATTTATTTAAGTTCTTCTAATTTACCAAAAACAGTCACTTACCCTATGAAGGGTCAAAGGTCTTAAGTGTCCAATAAATAAATAAATGATTTGAAACAGTCATTTGTTCTATAAAAGGTCAAAGGTCTGAATAGCTGTCCACTGTAGTGACCACTTTCCCTGAAAGGGTTAAATTATCGTTTTATTTTTTTTTCGACACATTTCACACGCCGGCTGTTTTGCCGCACGTTGTTTCTTTTCATAACGCGGCCGGCTTGTTTAGCTACGCCGACTTCCCGCCGCATGATTGACAGCCAGCGGGGCATTTTACATAACACGGACAGTGGTGCGTCTCTGGCTTTTGGCCGGGTTTCTGCTGTTTGGAATTCTCACGGTCCCCCCGTGGTCCGACGCGAGGCTGAAGAGCGAGCTTGGCGATGGCCTCATGCTGCACGCTGTTATTCTTCTTCTTTTTTTTTTTTTCTGAAAAAGAAGGACAAAAAAACGGCTCGCGGAGTGTTGAAATGTGACTCATGCGCCAAAAATTCCGGGTTCATTCCCAGCGCCCCGACGCCTCGCTGTTGGAAGCCAGGAAGCTCACTTGGACCGGACTCAAAACTTTAACGGGAATGTCACAAAGTTGAGCCAAGAAAATTTTTTTAATCTAGCCACTTGCTTGTCTTAGTGTTTGCAGGTCTCTAGCTTCATGAAGAACAACAAGCAGATGCCACATGTAACTGTCGGAATGATATCATGATGTCCATTAGGGCTGGGCGATATGGCCTAAAATTAAAATCTCTTTTTTCCATTTTTTCCCTCCGTTTATAGATACTATTAGAACTGCAGCAATCGAATGTTTTAGTAATATACAGAAAATACCATCGATTACTCGAGAAAACATATAAAACATTTTTTTAAGATAAAGAGCAATTATAAACATACAGTGGGGCAAATAAGTATTTCGTCAACCACTAATTGCGCAAGTTCTCCCACTTGAAAATATTAGAGAGGCCTGTAATTGTCAACACGGGTAAACCTCAACCACGAGAGACAGAATGTGGAATAAAAACCCAGAAAATCACATTGTTTGATTTTTAAAGAATT
This sequence comes from Corythoichthys intestinalis, assembly GCF_030265065.1. Taxonomy (NCBI): domain Eukaryota; kingdom Metazoa; phylum Chordata; class Actinopteri; order Syngnathiformes; family Syngnathidae; genus Corythoichthys; species Corythoichthys intestinalis. The sequence goes on from NC_080403.1 coordinate 54,467,272, forward strand.
TATTTGCAAATCATGGTGGAAAATAAGTATTTGGTCAATACCAGAAGTTCATCTCAATACTTTGTTATGTATCCTTTGTTGGCAATAACGAAGGCCAAACGTTTTCTGTAACTCTTTACAAGCTTTTCACACACTGTTGCTGGTATTTTGACCCATTCCTCCATGCAGATCTCCTCTAGAGCAATGATGTTTTGGGGCTGTCGTTGGGCAACACAGACTTTCAACTCAAGAACGAACGACACGGGGGGACCTAGTGAATGACCTACAGAGAGCTGGGACCACAGTAACAAAGGCTACTATCAGGAACACAATGCGCCGCCAGGGACTCAAATCCTGCACTGCCAGACGTGTCCCCCAGCTGAAGAAAGTAGGCCCGTCTGCGGTTCGCTAGAGAGCATTTGGATGATCCAGAAGAGGACTGGGAGAATGTGTTATGGTCAGATGAAACCAAAATAGAACTTTCTGGTAGAAACATAGGTTCTCGTGTTTTGAGGAAAAAGAATACTGAATTGCACCATACCCACTGTGAAGCATGGGGGTGGAAAAATCATGCTTTGGCGCTGTTTTTCTGCAAAGGGACCAGGACGACTGATCTGTGTAAAGGAAAGAATGAATGGGGCCATGTATCGAGAGATTTTGAGTGAAAATCTCCTTCCATCAGCAAGGGCATTTGAAGATGAGACGTGGCTGGGTCTATCAGCTTGACAATGATCCCAAACACACAGCCATGGCAACAAAGGAGTGGCTTCGTAAGAAGCATTTCAAGGTCCTGGAGTGGCCTAGCCAGTCTCCAGATCTCAACCCCATAGAATGTCAGTGTTGCCCAACGGCAGCCCCAAAACATCACTGCTCTAGAGGAGATCTGCATGGAGGAATGGGTAAAAATACCAGCAACAGTGTGTGAAAAGCTTGTAAAGAGTTACAGAAAACGTTTGGCCTCTGTTATTGCCAACAAAGGGTACATAACAAAGTATTGAGATGAACTTTTGGTATTGACCAAATACTTATTTTCCACCATGATTTGCAAATAAATTCTTTAAAAATCAATCAAATCAATCAATCAACCACAATTAGTGGTTGACTAAATACTTATTTGCCCCACTGTATCTACAGTATATCTGCAGTCATTGCTCGAGAAAAAATGGCGTCGGTTCGCGCATGCGCGGTAGCAATCTGTCGTACCCGGTAGCTCGTCACGATCGGGTAGTGACACTATCCTCGCCATAAATTGCAATGGTTTTCTGGATTTTACTCGCGGGATTCATCATGCCATCTTGATGTGTAGCGACGAATTACCCGGTAGCAAATGCGTAACGGTCCCCCGGGATCCCTTCTTTTAACAGTGTGGACACAATTTGAAGTCGGCTAAACGATTAATCAACAGTCTAAACTTTTTGTCAAAATTGTCAAAAACTGAGCATACCGATGGTGTTCCACAGGGCTCATTTTTAAAGCCCCTGTTGTTTTTAAACTATCATGGTTGTCTTATCAGAACAGATTCTTCTCAAAACTTAAATTCTGATTAACGATCTGACATATGATGATTTGTTGCCAAACCTCCCAGTTATTTTTTTTTCTTTCACTCCCATTCTGTGCTTTTTTCTTTTGCAAAAGTTGATTAAACTCCTCTACTAAAACATCGTGTAGGCATGTGCGCCCACTTACGTGTGTGGGAACACGATGTTTTTTAACTCCAAATCCAGGAAAGGCTTTCTTATGTCGGACAGGGTAATTACAAATGATTATTCCAATAATTAGAGAAGAACAATCCCTTCCTAATCCCTCAACTCCTCCTACTCCATCCTCCATTCTTCCCTTCTTCTTCTGCCTTCTTCTGCCCCCTCCCTCGACATTATTTCGACGTACAAAAGAGCTTTTAAATTTGAATCGGGTAATTATTCAGCAGACATGTTTTGTCAATCCGAACACATTAATCTGACGTTCACCTTTGGCTGACACGCCGCTCCACCGCTGCCACTGTCGGGTACGGCATCGCTCAGAACAATGCGCCGCACATCTGCACTCATGACTGTTGTAGTCAGCTCGGGTGACGGCGCGCCCACGCAACTTCCCAGCATGCTTTGCGCCATGTAAAAAGGCATGCCCAAAGTTAAACTACACTTGGCAAAACAACTACTTGCTTGCATATAGATTCATTTGAACTCATTGGCTGTCATGGACAGCGATGGATGTCAAATCGATTTTGATAATCGGAATCTTAATATTTTTTATTTGATGTTTGACTTACAGTGTATCACAGAAGTGAGTACACCCCTCACATTTCTGCAGATAATTAGGTACAGTATATCTTTTCATGGGACAACACTGACAAAATGACACTTTGACACAATGAAAAGTAATCTGTGTGCTAGGGATGGGAATCGAAATCCGATTCCAATTCCGAACCGGTTCCTAGTGTTTCGAGGCCTCGACTTCACAATGAAAAAGCCTTAACGATCCCTTTAACGATTCCTAAAGACGCATATTGCGTCGTGACGTGTCTTGTTGTCAAGACGCATCAAACTAGCATGGCGCCAAGAACCACTCGCTCCAAAGTTTGGCTACACTTCACCAGGAAAGAGGGTGAAAATGAAAGGTTACGATGGTTTAGCACGAGCATTGCAGCCGTAAACATAACAATGACAGCACGTAGGTTCAAACGCTCGAAAGTGTGTCTTTGCTTCATGAGGGAAAATTACAACAAAGCGATTTGCAGTCATTGCAAGGTGGAGATAACTGCTTCGGGACGGAATACGACTGTACTGTCCTCACTGAGACGCTAAGGCTCAGTCCTGGCTATACAGCTAGCCAAACTCCCAAATGACGATGCACAAGACGTTGGTATAATTTGCTGACTTTATTGAACCATCACTTGAAGTGTGAAACTAAAAATAGAAATGAAACAAATCAATTTCGTCCCCAATAACAAACAGGTTTGCATCAACGTAAATCAGTGATGATTAGCTGCTTATACAATAATAACAAACGGTTAGCATTAGGGTTGTTCCGATCATGTTTTTATGCTGCCGATCCGATCCCGATCGTTTTAGTTTGAGTATCTGCCGATCCCGATATTTCCCGATCCGATTGCTTTTTTTTTGCTTCCGATTCAATCCCAATCATTCCCGATAATTTTTCCCGATCGTATACAGTTTGGCAATGCATTAAGAAAAAAATGAATAAAACTCGGACGAATCTATACATTCAACATACAGTACATAAGTACTGTATTTGTTTATTATGACAATAAATTCTCAAGATGGCATTTACCTTATTAACATTCTTTCTGTGAGAGGGATCCACGGATAGAAAGACTTGTAATTCTTGAAGGATAAATGTGACTTTGTATATTGTGACTAAATATTGCCTTCTAGTATATTTGTTGAGCTTTCAGTAAATGATACTGTAGCCATTTAACTGTTCTGCCCAAATGCATGATGGGAAGTGCAACCATGACTGTGCGTAGTGGCACCAATTGATATATCTTCTCTGCGTTGGGATGTAACATAGGGTGTTAAGGAAAAGATCAACCACTACCATGCTTCCCCACATTGCTTCCCACGATATTTCTAATTGTTGAGAGAGGGATTTCACGGCTTTAGCCAATTAAAAAGAGGCTCCAAAGACTGCCAAAATTCTCTCTACTCGTTTTACGTTGCCTGTTAGCTCTATATATAGGTAAAACGGCGCCATTATAGATTGAACGCGACAATGCATGAGTGGGTCGTGCAGCGCATGCGTTGATTGCATTAAATATTTTAACGTGATTAACTTAAAAAAAATTAATTACCGCCGTTTACGCGATAAATTTGATAGCCCTACTTTAAGCCAAAACTAAAGACTCTGGATGAGTAAGACATTTTGTCTGTAACGTTAAATACAATTAGGAAACGATTTAATTAAAATATATATATATATATATATATATATATATATATATATATATATTAAAAAAAGGCATGTCCTATATTTTTTTGCCGATTCCTATACTTTGAAAATGACGTGATCGGACCCGATCGATTGGGACATCTTTAATAAAAACTAAAAGGCATGCATTTCAATATAATGGTAAATAATACACTTCAACACATATTGCCAAAGGCAGAACAACGACCTATATACCAATGTATACCAATGTTTTTTATTTCTATTAGAAAAATGTTTCAGTAAAATGTTACACATTCTTTTGCATTTGCCACTTATTGCCACAGTTAACATTGAGGCTTTGGGCCTCTTTTGACCTCGTTGTGAGTATGTAAGGTTGTGACTTCTCATTAAACAAACTCGATGCCAGTCAAAACATTTGTTCTTCTCTTCCCCCAAATTAGAATCGATAAGAGTATCGATAAAGAATTGAATCGTTAAGCAATATCAATAATGGAATCGGAATCGTAAATATCGTATCAATTCCCATCCCTACTGTGTGCAGCTTATATAACAGTTAATTTATTTTCCCCTCAAAATAACTCAAAATGTAGCCATTAATTTCTAAACCCCTGGCAACAAAAGTGAGTACACCCCTTTGAAAAATTGCTGCAGAGATTGAAGAGGTGGGGGGGGGGGGGGTCAGCCTGTTAGTGCTCAGACCATACGCCGCACTCTACATCAAATTGGTGTGCATGGCTGTCACCCCAGTAGGAAGCCTCTTCTGAAGACGGTACACAAGAAAGCCCGCCCGTCTCATCAAACCATTGGACATGGTTCCAGTAATCCATGTGCTTTGTTGACATGTCTTCAGCAAACTGTTTGTGGGCTTTCTTGTGTACCGTCTTCAGAAGAGGCTTCCTCCTAGGGTGACAGCCACGCACACCAATTTGATGTAGAGTGCGGCGTATGGTCTGAGCACTAACAGGCTGACCCCCCCACCTCTTCAATCTCTGCAGCAATGTTGACAGCACTCCTGTAACGAGTCACATGACATTTTGGAAGGAAAATGACAAGCAGTACTCAATTTGGACATTTAAGGATGTACATTTTTTCAAAGGGGTGTACTCACTTTTGTTGCCAGGGGTTTAGATATTAATGGCTATATTTTGAGTCATTTTGAGGGTAAAGTAAATAAATTAAATTATATAAGCTGCACACAGACTACTTTTCATTGTGTCAAAGCGTCATTTTGTCAGTGTGGTCCCATGAAAAGATATACTTAAATATCTGCAGAAATGTGAGGGGCGTACTCACTTTGTGATACACTGTATTCATTGAACCTTCCATTGGTTAGTAAACTGCAAAATGACATTTTCTTCATCATCTCTCTGACTGAACTGGATCTCGCCCACTTTTGTTCTGAGTGGCTCAAATCATCAACAGGCTATTTGTGTTTCTACATGTAAACTATAGCTACTCTGCGGTATTTTCATACCTGATGAATCTGTTGTTTATGAATCTTGTTTGAGCTGTTTATTAAATTTGATGGACTTATTGTAGGATTCGTCCAAAGCGGTGTCTCTGGGTTTGTGGATGGAGGAGATGATCTTCAATTTGGCCGACTCGCGGCTATTCTTCAACGATCTGGAGGTAAATCTGGAAGCTTTTTCTTTCACAATTAAAAAAAGCAGATAAAAAAAAGAATGTATTTTTAAAAACCTTTTGATAAAATACAAACTTTAGAGTCCATAGATTTTATAACCTATTGACATGACACGGGAAACGGGGCCGGTTCGTAGGGGGCCTATTTTGGAAAAACTTCAAATTCAAATATTTTCAAAACCAAAGCTGCTACCGACCTAAAACCAAAACAGGCACGTGCCTTAGCCATATATGTCTCCATGAGCAGCGGCATAAAAAATTCAAAGTCGTTCCCTTATAAAATCTCGATTAATTATTCTTTATATAAGTGTAACACAACTTTAAATGGTTATGAAAGTCTCAGATTTTACACTAGATGCACAAAAATCACCAAATGCACAGATAATCACCCTTATTTTCAGGATCAATAGCAATATTTAACATAACATATTTTTTTGACCAAACAGCAACTTAATTTTTTTTTATTTACTGCAAGTTTTCAACAGCTAATAAATCACTCAATTTAGTATCAGAAACCTAATACTTGAGGAAAACATGCAGAATCAATTATAAATAATATGTAAACAGATTATTAATAAATTCTATATACAATCACAATTTATTCTAGAATAGAATAGCCCTTTATAATCATTATAGACTATATACTGTTAGCGAATGAGGCTAGCGGCCGCCTGACGTAAACAGAGCTTTTCTGGTGAAAATTCTTGTGAATAAATGCTTAAATCCCCGAATTCTTCATAAATATGGACGTAAAACAGTCTCGATTCTTGGTTAAAAGCAAAACAAAAAAAATGCTGTAGCATTTATTTTCCGTAAATATGTCAAAGTACAATGCTAGTCTGTTCGTGAATGTAGGTAGCGGCCGCCTGATGTAAACAGAGCTTTTTTGGGCGAAAATTCCTGTGAATAAATGCTTAGATACCCAAATTCTTCATAGATGTGGACGTAAAACAGTCTCGATTCTTGGTTAAAAGTAAAGAAACCGTGCAGTTCGCGTTTATTTTAAGTATATTGTCGAAGTATAATGCTACTCTGTTAGCGAATGAAGCTAGCGGCCGCCTGGCGTAAACAGCTTTTCTGGCGAAAATTCTTGTGAATAAATGCTTAAATCCCTGAATTCTTTATAGATATGGACGTAAAACTGTCAGGAAAACACGGGTAGGCAGGTTGTGTGGACCCAAATGCAGGGAAACAAAAGCAGCCAGGCAGGTGGCGGTGATCTCAAAAAACGTTTTAATAATACTAACAAAAACACAAAGTACAACCAAAAGTACTGGGGATCAAAAAGGCAAGGTTCAAACAAAACTTACTTTATCGGAGGGACTACTACACGAGGGCTTGGACAGGACTTCGACAATGAGGCAACAAGGAGTGACAAGAAACTGGGTGCTAATATACACACACGCAGATAAGGGGTAACGAGACAACGAGGAACAGCTGGGTAACACAGGAGGATGTAGGTTGGAGGATACACTAGGAGCAGGCACAACAGGTGAAAGCAATGGCCAATCACAGGGACAAGGCACACTAGGAGAAAACCAACACAAAACCTAACAAAAACAGTCTCTATTCTGGGTTAATAGCAAAAAACGTGCAGGTAGTATTTATTTTACGTAAATATTGCCAACTATGAGGCTAGTCAGTTAGGAAAATTAGCCGCCTCTATGCGTAAAAAAAGAAGAAAATTCCTGATAATAAATGCTTCAATCACGCATGCATGGTACGAAAAATGTAATATTTACCTTGAATCCTCAAACAAGTCACTCCTGAGACAATCCTTCCTTTCGTAGTTCTTCAAAAATCCAAGCTTAAATCCGACATGAGCTTGCGCCGTCTTCGGCTATTACTAAATGAAGCTCGGCCCCCTCTGATAAGGCGTGGTGACGAAGACGAAGTGTCACGTCAATAGTTAATGAAGTCTATGGGGAGTTATAACTCATTTTGAGAAGTGTCTTGTTTTGTTGGAAAGGATAAAAAAAATCACTACACACTTAAATGAATGTGTAAATACTGTCTGTGGATATTAATGTACAATTTAAATGAAATAACACATTTTTCAGGAATGTGACCAAGTTCATATCGACGACGTGGCTTCGGACGACAATGGTCAAGACTTAAGGTAGAAAACCAAAAACTTGTCTTCACATTCACATTCATTATTTTGGTAAATTCCCTTTTAAATTGCTAATATTGCTTTCGCGCAGCACGTACAATTTTGCCAGCGACGGCTTCCAGAGCCCGGCGGGGACCGGTTCCCTCTGCTTGGGCTCGGGGGTCCACGGAGGGGTGGACTGGATGAGGAAGCTGGCCTTCCGCTACCGCCGGGTCAAGGAGATTTACAACACCTACAAGAATAATGTTGGAGGTTGTACTTTCTTATTGTATTATTCTTGAAATTTCCTCTTTAGAGGTTGATGTGAAAAATGCTTTCAAACAACTTGTAATTTCACCGGTAATTAAATGCCCTATGGTGTTAAACAACTTGGATTCGTGCAATGGCGCCACCAGGGGGTGGCCTCGGCCCCCCCAATAGGTTTTTGGGCCACCCTACTGGCCACCCAGTGGCCAGTACCCAGTGGCCAGTATAACAGTGGCGCGAGCAGTGGCGCCACCAGGGGGTTGGCCACCCCACTGGCCACCTCACTTGCCAGTATATCGTTACATTGTTGTACCATCTCATGCATTTCATCCCAAACGAATGCATTTATTTTGTTTTGTTAAATGTAGGGCTGTCAAATTTATCACATTAACGAGCGGTAATTAATTTTTTAAAATTAATCACGTGAAAATATTTATCGCAATTAACGCATTCCCGATACGACTCATTCACGCATTGCCGCAAACAGCCTACAACGGCGCCGTTTTACTGATATACAGAGATAAGAGGCAGAGTGGAGTAGATACAGGCATTCATTGGGGCCGTGCTTTTAATTGGCAAAAGCTTTGTCATCTCTCCCATTGCAACTATAAATATTGTGGGAAGTGACGTGGGGTAGAATGACAGTTGATCTTTTTCTTAACACCCTGTTGTGTACCCAACGCAGAGAAGATATAGCATATGCAGCCACCACACACAGTCATGGTTGCACCGCTTCCCATCATGCATTTGGGCAGAACAGTTAAGTCGATACTGTATCATTTACTGAAAGCTCAACAAATACACTAGATGGCAATATTTAGTCACAATATACAAACTCACATTTATCCTTTAAGAATTACAAGTCTTTCTATCCGTGGATCCCTTTCATTAATAAAGTTAATGCCATCTTGTGGATTTATTGTTATAATAAACAAATACAGTACTTACGTACAGTATGTTGAATGTATATATCCGTCTTATCTTTCCATTCCAACAATAATTTACAGAAAAATATGGCATATTTTAGAGATGGTTTGAATTACGATTAATTGTGATTAATCCATTTTTAAGCTGTGATAAACTCAATTAAAAATTTTAATCGTTTGACAGCCCTAGTTAAATGTACACCTTATGCCTAATATATACATTACACAATAAAACTGAATTGTTCTGGAAGTCAAAATGTTGACTGGACAGTTATGGACTATGCACATTAAATCATTAGTAACATCAAATATTACACAATACATCAAAGTATATCAGTAGCCGTGTCCTTAAGTCTTTCTGATAGTTTTCCCCTGACCTTTTTACTGCAATAATACAATGAAAACCTGAAATTATGGCTTTTAGTTTTGGCCACCCCAAGATTTTTAGTGGCCCCATCTGGCCACCCCTAAGAAAAATTTCTGGAGGCGCCACTGGGCGCGAGATTTGGGGTGTTGAGGGCGCTGCAGCATCCCCTGGTGTTAAACCAAGGCTTATTGGACCTTTTATTTTTCAAATATGTTCATGTGTCATTCCCGTCTAGCTGCAGGGAATTGCATTATAGTACACGGGCGCTTTTATTTCCAATATAAAAACTCCAACACACACTGTAATAGAACGCTGCCTTTGTAGTAGCCTAGTAGTAGTACGTAAACTATCCAGCATGTATGGAGAAAATGCGCAATCATGACAAATTTGGACCAAAACGGCTCTTCTTGGATGGGAAAAACTAAAAAAGCAGTGAGTGACTTCCAGCGCCGCTGCAGTGTAATGTCAGATTGTAGTAGCTGTGGAACTCAAAATGTTGACTGCACTGTAATGGACAATGCACACTAAATCAGATTCATAAGTAACATTAAATATAGCACAATACGCCAAAGTATATCAGTAGGCTTGTCCTTAAGTCTTTCTGATAGTTTTCTTCTGGCCTTTTACTTCAACAACATAATAAATAGGGTTGTTCTGATCATCTTTTTTTGCTCCCGATCCCGATCGTTTTAGTTTGGGTATCTGCCGATCCCGATATTTCCCGGTCCGATTGCTTTTTTTTTTGCTCCCGATTCAATTCCAATCATTCCCGATAATTTTTTCCGATGATATACATTTTGGCAATGCATTAAGAAAAAAATGAATAAAACTCGGACGAATATATACATTCAACATACAGTACATAAGTACTGTATTTGTTTATTATGACAATAAATTAGGGCTGCAGCTATCGAATATTTTAGTAATCGAGTAATCGACTGAAAATTCTATCGATTAATCGAGTAATCGGATAAAACAAATATATTTTTAGGTGAAGAGCAATTATAAATATACATGAGAAAACAAGAGATTTCATCTAATCTTGAACCATTTTCAGTCAATCAATGTCTTTATTTTCGATGCATATTGTTGAAAACAGCCAACAATTGCATCTCAGATGTAACTAGAATTAAAAAAAAAAAAAAAACTAATTCACTGCTTTCACTCAAAAAACTTTTAGATCTTATTTAAAAAAAATATATATATATATATATATATATATATATATATATATATATATATATATATATATATATATATATATATTACCTAAAAATGCCGTTACGCTTGATAACACACATCACTTAAAAGTTAGGATTTTTTCCCACGTGTTTCAATTGAATTTCTCTTTGTGTCAAGCCATTTTTAAGTTCTAGTTAAGTTTTAAGTTAGTCTAAAGTAAACTGTAAGTCCTGATAGGATTTTGAGTTTTTGCAGTGTTCAAAATAAATGTATGATACAGGCTGTATTGGAGCACATTAGGGACCAGTGCTACTTGGTGTTTTATCCAGCAATGACTACTGAGCTAAAATTGATAGTTAGCATGATTAAGTTTTTATTTTACACCCTCCTCACTCCACAATGCTATGTTATGTTAAAGCCTGTATGTAAGACACGTTAGCCACGCATCGACAGTGGTCATAATTAATTGAAACTTAGCCTTCCGCAGGGCTAACGTTACGTGAGCTAGTAGCGACAGTAACGTTAATCTTATTTATTAGCGCTTAGCGCTCTTTATTAGCGCTTAGCGCTCTACTGCTTTAAGATGGCGGATGTTTACTAACGCTGCCCAGACGCGGCCGAGTCTGTCATTTCGCATCTAGTTCAACATACATGTGATCTCTATTAGACGCATCAGACGGTACCTGTTACCAACGTAACATTGTGCGGGCTAGTATTTAGCAATGTCGGCATCGTTTGTGGCGGCTGTCGGCTGCAGTAAGTTTTTTTTCCACCTTCTTCCTCTCCGCACATGACAGCGCGTTGTCCTGCATTGAAAGTAGTCCGAGCAAAAACGTGATGCTTAGAGCTGTCAAAATAAACGATTACTCGAGGTGAATAAAATTACTCGGATCAGTTTTTAAACTCAAGTTACTCGAGTTACTCGAGTACTCGTTTCAGCTCTACAATAAATCCTCAAGATGGCATTTACATTATTAACATTCTTTCTGTGAGAGGGATCCACGGATAGAAAGACTTGTAATTCTTAAAGGATAAATGTGACTTTGTATATTGTGACTAAATATTGCCATCTAGTGTATTTGTTGAGCTTTCAGTAAATGATACTGTAGCCATTTAACTGTTCTGCCCAAATGCATGATGGGAAGTGCGACCGCGACTGTGCGTAGTGGCACCAATTGATATATCTTCTCTGCGTTGGGAAGTAATATAGGGTGTTAAGGAAAAGATCAACCACTACCGTTCTTCCCCACATTGCTTCCCACGATATCTTTAATTTTTGAGAGGGGGATTTTAAGGCTTTAGCCAATTAAAGAGAGGTTCCAAAGACAAGTCAAAATTCTCTCTACTCATTTTAAGCTGCCTTTTAGCTCTATATATAGGTAAAACGGCGCCATTATAGATGGAACGCGACAATGCGTGAGTGGGTCTGCAGCGCATGCGTTAATTGCATTAAATATTTTAATGTGATTAATTTTTTAAAATTAATTACCGCCGTTAACGCGATAAATTTGATAGCCCTACTTTAAGCCAAAACTAAAGACTCTGGATGAATGTAAGACATTTTGTCTGTAACGTTAAATACAATTAGAAAACGATTTAATTAAAAAATATATACATTAAAAAAAAAGCCATGTCCGATATTTTTTTGCCGATTCCGATACTTTGAAAATGACGTGATCCCGATCGATCGGGACATGTTTAATAATAAAAACCTGAAATTATGGCTTTGAGTTTTGGTGTGCCATCCCAAGATTTTAAGTGGCCCCGTCTGGCCACCCCTATGAACAATTTCTGGAGGCGCCACTGGATTCGTGCCCGGCATTTCAAGAAAAATCCCCGATTTCACAACTTGTCGGTTGACGGCGGAGGACAAATGAAAACCTGTTTTGCAGTGTTCTTTAAAAACCCTTGACATTAGCCGTAGTCAACTGTAATTACAGACGGCAGTCAAGTCAACATAATGATTTGTAACTCATTTTTTTCCCACCCAAACGCTGACGTTGTGGCGCCCCCTGGCTGTAGGTTTGCTGGGCAGCCCCAAGCGGGAAGAGTGGCTCCAGCTGCGGCGAGAGATGGAGGTTCTCACCGACTTGTGGCTCACGCAGGCCCTCAAAGCGCTGGCGCTCATCAGCTCCAGGTGACCAAAAATGTTTTTTTCTATATTTTCCAATAAGTTACTGATAAGGACAAACTTTTTTTTTTTACACTGAAATGTGATTAGAACTTTTATACTTAATTTGAGAACCGAATAAAATTGTACTCCTTTCTTATTTATACCAGAACAGTTTTTTTTTTTAAGTGCTCAATTTGGTTGATTTCCCTTATATATAAATTAATATCTTTAAAATGTTCATATTTTCAAAATGTTTATTTTTCCACAATGTTACACAAAAAATATATTCATAATTTTCTCTCCATATACCGTAATTTTCAGACTATAGGCCGCTACTTTTTTTCCCTCATTTTGAATCCTGCGGCTAATAGTCCAGTCTGGCTTATTTGTTGATTTATTTAGGCTAATAGGTATGGTAACACTTTCTTTGAAGGTGGCGTCACAAGACTGCCATAAGACCATAAGACCACATTTTGAATTATGTCACTTACTATATTTATGTCTAGCTCGGATCTTTACAATCATTCAAAAGTGAGATAATTTGCCGGATGACGTAAAATTCCATCTGTCATAAGCATTCATCATAGACTTCATAACCTATTGACATGACACGGGAAACGGGGGCCTATTTTCAAAAACTTCAAATTCAAATACTTTCAAAGCCAAAGCTGCTGCTGACCTAAAACCAAACCAGGCACCTACGTTAGCCATATATGAGTCTCCATGTGCAGTGGCATCAAAAAATTCAAAGTCATTCCCTTATAAAATCCCGATTAATTATTTTTTGTATAAGTATAACACAACTTAAAATGGCTATAAAAGTCTCAGATTTTACACTAGATGCACAAAAAAAAATCACCAAATGCAGAGATAACCGCCTATATTTTCTGGATCAATAGCAATATTTAACATATCATTTAAATTTTTGACCAAAGTAGCAACTTCATTTTTTTTTTATTTTTTTTATTTACTGCAAGTTTAACATCATAATTCAACATCAGAAACTTAATAATTGAGGAAAACATGCAGAATCAATTATAAATAACAGGTAAATAGATTATTAATACATTCTATATACAATCACAACTAATTATAGAATAAAATAGCCTTTTATTATCATTATACACTATATACTGTTGGCGAATGAGGCTAGCAAGCGCCTGACGTAAACAGAGCTTTTCTGGCAAAAATTCTTGTGAATAAAGCTTAAATCCCCGAATTCTTCACAGATATGGACGTATAAATGTCTCGATTCTTGGTTAAAAGCAAAGAAACCATGCAGTTAGCATTCATTTTACATATACAGTGCCTTGCAAAAGTATTCGGCCCCCTTGAACCTTGCAACCTTTCGCCACATTTCAGGCTTCAAACATAAAAGATATAAAATTTTAATTTTTTGTCAAGAATCAACAACAAGTGGGACACAATCATGAAGTGGAACAAAATTTATTGGATAATTTAAACTTTTTTAACAAATAAAAAACTGAAAAGTGGGGCGTGCAATATTATTCGGCCCCCTTGCGTTAATACTTTGTAGCGCCACCTTTTGCTCCAATTACAGCTGCAAGTCGCTTGGTGTATGTTTCTATCAGTTTTGCACATCGAGAGACTGACATTCTTGCCCATTCTTCCTTGCAAAACAGCTCGAGCTCAGTGTGGTTGGATGGAGAGTGTTTGTGAACAGCAGTCTTCAGCTCTTTCCACAGATTCTCCATTGGATTCAAGTCTGGACTTTGACTTGGCCATTCTAACACCTGGATACGTTTATTTTTGAACCATTCCATTGTAGATTTGGCTTTATGTTTTGGATCATTGTCCTGTTGGAAGATAAATCTCCGTCCCAGTCTCAGGTCTTGTGCAGATACCAACAGGTTTTCTTCCAGAATGTTCCTGTATTTGGCTGCATCCATCTTCCCGTCAATTTTAACCATCTTCCCTGTCCCTGCTGAAGAAAAGCAGGCCCAAACCATGATGCTGCCACCACCATGTTTGACAGTGGGGATGGTGTGTTCAGGGTGATGAGCTGTGTTGCTTTTACGCCAAACATATCGTTTTGCATTGTGGCCAAAAAGTTCAATTTTAGTTTCATCTGACCAGAGCACCTTCTTCCACATGTTTGGTGTGTCTCCCAGGTAGCTTGTGGCAAACTTTAAACGAGACTTTTTATGGATATCTTTGAGAAATGGCTTTCTTCTTGCCACTCTTCCATAAAGGCCAGATTTGTGCAGTGTACGACTGATTGTTGTCCTATGGACAGACTCTCCTACCTCAGGTGTAGCTCTCTGCAGTTCATCCAGAGTGATCATGGGCCTCTTGGCTGCATCTCTGATCAGTTTTCTCCTTGTTTGAGAAGAAAGTTTGGAAGGACGGCCGAGTCTTGGTAGATTTGCAGTGGTCTGATGCTCCTTCCATTTCAATATGATGGCTTGCACAGTGCTCCTTGAGATGTTTAAAGCTTGGGAAATCTTTTTGTATCCAAATCCAGCTTTAAACTTCTCCACAACAGTATCTCGGACCTGCATGGTGTGTTCCTTGGTTTTCATAATGCTCTCTGCACTTTAAACAGAACCCTGAGACTATCACAGAGCAGGTGCATTTATACGGAGACTTGATTACACACAGGTGGATTCTATTTATCATCATCGGTCATTTAGGACAACATTGGATCATTCAGAGATCCTCACTGAACTTCTGGAGTTTGCTGCACTGAAAGTAAAGGGGCCGAATAATATTGCACGCCCCGCTTTTCAGTTTTTTATTTGTTAAAAAAGTTGAAATTATCCAATAAATGTTGTTCCACTTCACGATTGTGTCCCACTTGTTGTTGATTCTTGACAAAAAAATTAAATTTCATATCTTTATGTTTGAAGCCTGAAATGTGGCGACAGGTTGCAAGATTCAAGGGGGCCGAATACTTTTGCAAGGCACTGTATATATTTTTTTTAATAAGATCTAAATCAGGGGTGTCCAAACTTTTTGCAAAGGGGGCCAGATTTGGTGTGCTAAAAATTTGGGGGGCCGACCTTGGCTGACGTCCTTTACGTAGAACGAACTAGAGACCGACCGATATGTGATTTTCAAAGGGCGCTGCAGATTAAAAAAAAAAAAGAAATTCAACCAGTTCGGTAAGCTGATATTTGAGGTCAATGTGTAATTTTTTTAAAAGCATGCTGATTATGAAAGCAAATTCTCATTAAGTAAATGTATATATTAAAAGTAAATGTGTATTCTGCTACATCCTTTTATAACACTGACCACTAGGTGGTGCAAAATCACAATTAACAATGATCATCTAAACCAGGGGTGTCCGAACTTTTTGCAAAGAGGGCCAAATTTGGTGTGGTAAAAATGTGGGGGGCTGACCTTGGCTGACGTCCTTTATGTAGAACAATATATTTAAGCAAATTTTAGCAAGCCATTCTGTGTGTCACATTTGCTTTATTATTATTTTTAATTAATAATTTCAACAATCTCGCAACTAGCCTTTGTGGCGTTCTTCTTCGACTCTTGGGCTCTTGCGAAATACTGCTGCTGTAAAATTAAACTAGCTTCAAGTTGCTTCAATTTCTCGATACGCATCTTCTCTGTAATCTTGTTGTACATGTCAGCGTGTCTTGTTTGGTAATATCGCCTCACGTTGAACTCTTTAAAAACAGCGACTGTCTCTTTGCAAATGAGGCAGATACAGTTGTTGCATATCTTAGTGAAGAAATAGTCCAATTTTAAAGGGTATGTAGTGCCCTGGGAAAATTTTAATATTCCATCATTTATCCATAAACGCATGCCTTTTGTATTCATATCATGCCACTTCGTGTAATTATACACAAGAAAATGAGAGAAATTTGGCTCGATTGTCAAGCTAAAACGACCGGCGCCCGAGATCTGGCAGATTGTGTGCGTGACGTCACGACAAGTGAAGAGAGTGCCACCGGCCACTAGGGGGGCAGCGCCTGTCTGCATCAGTATAATTCCTTCTAGTGAGGGGAGAATTAGGGGTGTTTTGAGCTGTTTATGCTGATGTATTGTGTTCGTCCTGCACATATTCCAGGTTCCCTCATGAAGAAACACCCCTCGTTGTCAATAAAAAAGAATTCAGAATTGACAGTGAGGGGTGTTTCTTCAACAAGAAAAAAGGCTCAGTGCTTTAATACTGAATGGCGGCGATGATGGCAGACAATTTTGTTTCTAGTTTCAGCGACGAATCCGACGTAGGACGTAACGAATGTTCATCTAATGGTGACGAGGAGAGTTACGAAGCTTTAATCGGTGTTTTAGGTTACCAATTTGAGCCCAAACGAACGCCAATGCAGCGTAATGAAACGGTCATTGAGGGGAGCAATGACACTGATGAAACATCGGCAGCAGATCGTGTGGGAAACACCAATGATTTGTTTTGCATTTCTTTTTGTGAAGCTGATACTGCAAAATAAAGGAATGCATAGAATAATTATCATTTATCACATATCATCATAGCTTTTCGCTCTGCCAACAGACACAAATATGAATGGGATCAGAGGATTTGTTCTATATATTTTACGAACGATAATTTATACCTGTGTCCAGTCCTGTATCCAATGCGTGACATTTTTTTTTATTATAAAAGAGTACTCACTCTGGCCATTTCGAGCTTGGCTGCTCCCCTCCTTTGCTTAGCTTTAGCCTCCTTTACCAGTCATCGTCCTCTTTCTTGATATCTCGGGACATTTAGGTGGCTGCACCTGTATGGTCGGCACCGCATCTCCTTTGAGCAGCAATCGTTTAGCAAAACCCGATTTCTCTTGTCCCTAGTTCGAGAAGCTTTCAGGTGGAAAATGCGCACCACAGAAAAGCGTGCCGGAGGCTGTGTCTAGAAAATTAGCCCTCTTTGCACGGACGAACTTTACCCATTGTCTGTGTAGTCCAGCTTTTTTTTTCGCGTTCAGGAACTCATGGATACTATATTCCGATAAATAACTATTTGTACACCACATAGCATAGCAGTTTTGAACCATTTTTGTGATGTTTTGGTCAAACAAACCCCAACGCTACTCTCTCGTCGTTAAAAAACAATGGCACCTGGCTCCGCCTCGACTGTCAATCACTTGTCGTGACGTCTCCATCCCATTCTGCTGTTTCCGGAACACTTTCGGAAATGTTCGTCATTTTCGATCTATTTTCGATAACTGCTCATTAATGTGATTGATTTTTTTTTTTGTTAACTTTATCAATATTTGTTATCTTGGCACATAACGGTTCTATTGATGTCTCACACCCCCTTTGCCGCTACATCAGGGGTGGCCATTACGTCGATCGCGATCGACCAGTCGATTGCAACGCTAGTGTGGGTAGCTCGCAGCATCAAAAAAAAAAAAAAAATTTTTTTTTTTTTTTTTTTTTTTTTTTTTAAATGTACATAGTTAATTGTGTTTTGTTAGCAAACATAATTTACCGTCCATTTTTTATTTATATTTTTTTAAACGTACACAGTTATTTGTGTTTCGTGAGCAACATAACGCCGTATGTTGCTCTTAAGGTAGATTGCGGGAGGTTGTCTCATTTAAAAGTAGATCTTGGAGCAAAAAGCTTTGAGCACCCCTGCGCTACATACTCTTTAACCTATCCTCGAAGGTCGGGCGTCGAAGTCAACTTTCTTTTTTTTGTTGCTTGTCGCCATTTTAGAAATGGGGAATAAAGGGTAACGCGGGGTAATGTTGCTTAGAGTGCTGCTGCCTTTTAGTGGGTACATGAGGAGCAGCATTTAGTGTGTAAGCTACTTCATATGCTGGTAGTAGTACTGCTGACCAATTTATTAAGGGGCCGGATGAAACTTGACCACGGGCCGCATTCGGCCCCCGAGCCGGACTTTGGTTTTTTTGAATGAAAGCAGTGAATTAGTCTTTTTTTAAAATTGTAGTTACATTTGAGATGCAATTGATGGCTGTTTTCAGCAATATACATCGAAAATAAAGACATTGATTGAAAATGGTTCAATATTGGATTTGTCTTTTTTTCTCATGTATATTTATAATTGCTCTTCACCTAAAAAAAAAAGTTTTATCCGATTACTTGATAGAATTTTCAGTCGATTACTCGATTACTAAAATATTCGATAGCTGCAGCCCTAATTAGATGTCTCCAAACTAAGATGCATAGGATTTGTTACAGTATGTGATCAGACTATTGGCATTCATTGTGCAAGAATTGAAATGAACAATAACATTTTGATTCTAACTTGTGTATTATCAGGCCCAACTGCGTGAACGTTTTGGTAACCACAACCCAGCTGGTCCCGGCGCTCTCCAAAGTTCTTCTGTACGGTCTGGGCGCCGCCTTCCCCATCGAGAACATCTACAGTGCCACCAAAATCGGTTAGCGGTTAGCGCCAAAACTAAAAACAAAGAACGCCACGGTGACGACGACGACAACATGCTCTGGTCTCATCTGCAGGCAAGGAGAGTTGCTTCGAGCGAATCTCGCAGCGCTTTGGCAGGAGGGCCGTCTACGTGGTGGTCGGCGACGGAACCGAAGAGGAAACAGTCGCCAAAAAGGTGAAAAAACTTTCTAAGTAGTCAATACTTGCGATGGAGTTTTAGGGCCACGCAAAAATAGTTCGATGATGTCGCAGTATTACGAGATTAAAATCGAAATATTACGAGAATAAAGTCTTATCAAAAAAGTAAAGAAAAAGTATTATCATGAGATGAAAGTGATTACATAACTTTACGTACTTTATGAAATATTTTTAGAGTCAGTACAGCGAAGTCGTAATATTACGACTTTACCCAAGTTTTCCTAATTAAAAAAATAGGCCCACAGAAATAGTCGTAGTATTACAAATTGTATTACGACCTAGCTGTGATGAATCGATACATATTACATTAAGTACAAAAAGTTATATCAAGATTTTAATCTCGTAATAATATGATAATATTTTGACTTTATGACAGTAATATTATGTCTTTAATCTAGTAATGTTACGATTTTTATTCTCATAATATTACGACTTTGTACTGGTAATATTATGTCTTTTAACTCGTATTGTTACGATTTTTATTCTCGTAATGTTACAGCTTTTTACTAGAAATATTACGTCTTTAATCTTGTAATGTTCCGATTCTTATTCTTGTAATACTACAATTTTTACTAGTAATATTACGTCTTTAATCTTGTAAAGTTACGAATTTTATTTTCCTAATTTTAGGACTTTATGACAGTAATATTACGTGTTTTAACTCGTAATTTTACGACTTTTAATCCCGTTATGTTACAGCTCTTTACTAGTAATATTACGTCTTTAATCTTGTAATGTTCCGATTCTTATTCTTATTTAATCTCATAATAATACGATTTTTGCACCTGGTATTATTCTGGCTTTATTTTCATAATATTTCGACTTTATGACAATAATATTATGTCTTTAATCTTGTAATGTTCGATTTTTATTCTCATAATATTACAACTTTGTACTGGTAATGTTACGTCTTTTAACTCATAATGTTGCGATTTTTATTCTCGTAATGTTACAGCTCTTTACTAGTAATATTTCGTCTTTTAACTTGTAATGTTCCGATTCTTAGTCTCGTAATGCTACGATTTTTTTTTTTTTTTTACCAGTAATATTACGTCTTTTATCTTGTAATGTTACGAATTTTATTTTCCTAATTTTACGACTTTATGACAGTAATATTACGTCTTTTAACTTGTAATGTTTTTATTTTTATTCTCGTTATGTTACAGCTCTTTACTAGTAATACTACGTCTTTAATCTTGTAATGTTCCAATTCTTATTCTCGTAATACTACAACTTTTTACTACTAATATTACGTCTTTGATCTTGTAATGTTGATTTTTATTGTAACATTATGACTTTTTACTCGTTATATTACGTCTTAAACCTTGTTACAATTTTTATTTTCGTATTGTTACAACTTTAAATCAGTAATATTACGTCTTTAATCTCGTAATTTTACAATTTGTATTCTCTTAATATTACGACTTTGTACTGGTAATATTCTGTCTTTTAACACGTAATTTTACGATTTTCTCGTAATGTTACGATTTTTATTCTCGTAATATGACAACTTTTTACTTGTAATATTACGTCTTTAATCTTGTAATGTTACGATTTTTATTGTCGTAATGTTACGGCTCTTTACTAGTAATATTACATCTTTAATCTCGTAAGATTAAAATTTTCATTCTCGTAATTACGACTTTTATTCTTGTCAGGTTATGACTTTTTACTAGTTATATTACCTTTAATTTCGTAATTTTCGCTTTTTATTCTCATAATGTTACAACTTTTATTCTTGTAACGTTATGAGATTTTACTAGTTATATTACGTGTTTAATTACGTAATTTTATGATTTTTATTTTTGTAATGTTACAACTTTATGACAGTCATGTCTTTAATCTCGCAATTTTATGATTTTTATTCTCGTAATATTACGACTTTTTCCTTGTAGTATTGCATCTTTAATCTCGTAATGTTACGATTTTATTCTCGTAATGTTACAGCTCTTGTAATATTACGTCTTAAATCTTGTAATCATACGATTTTTTTTTTATTCTCATAACATTACGACTTTTTACAATAATATTACGTCTTTAATCTCGCAATGTATGGATTTTTATTCTCGTAACGTTAGGACTCTGTACTAATAAAATTACGTCTCTTAACTCGTAATGTTACGATTTTTATTTTCGTAATATTACGACTTTATTCTCGTAGGTCTATTTTTTTCCGTCTTGGTTTGTGTGTTCTTAAAACTGTCGTAAATAAATAAGAAAATGTTCATATTTTCAAGGTTTTTTTGTTTTCTTTTTTAGAAGAACATGCCATTCTGGAGGGTGTCATGTCGAGCCGACCTGGAGGCGCTTAGCCATGCGCTGGAGCTGGACTACCTGTAGAGGGCGACATACCCAAATTTCATGAACTCTTGGACAAAAAAGCGACCAAAACAAGCGGCTAGAGGACCAAAGCTTCTAGAAATTTACAAAACAATCTCTCAATTAGAACAAAAAACAGCATTCGAGGTATAAGTTAACCATTCCCTGACATTGACGGTGCTAAAAGTCCAATTTCACCCCCTCCCAGTCGATATGGATTGGACGTCTAGCACTGTCAATGGCAGCCACATGAGCTATTTATTGCCAGTCATGAAATTACCTTTAAAAAAAAAAGTTTGTATGCTTTTGTGCTTCTTAACCCTCTTTTTTGTAAATTAGTGTTTGATTTATGGTCGCGCATGTGCCGTTTTTAGCTTTGATGATTTGTATATAATGTGCTCCATTTGTTTTGACATAAATAGACAAATAAAAAATAAGTTAATTGCGCACCTTGTCTTTTTGTTTTTTAATGATAAAAATAAAAACTAATAACATCCCCTGACCTAAGCCCCCTTATTCGGCAAGGGACAAAAATGTCATATTATGAAGTAAAATTCAAGTTTAATTGAAAATCTGAAGTTCAACAATAGTCAATCATAGAAATACTGATATTTTATTTCTTCTCCGTTCTAAATGTGAAAAATGGATTATATTGTTCAAAGATCTATACAGTAAATTCCAGTTAATTTTCATAAATATGAGTGTTCATACAGGGCTACAAGTTACTTTTATCAACGATTAATCGAACACGACAATCTAACGCTTGCGTAAATATTAATAATCCAGCAACTAAACCTGAGTGTTGCAGTGAACTTTCTCTCTCTAGCTCTAATCACTGGCGCACGTGCAGCCTCACAAACAAGGAACCAAACAGGACAGCTCATAGCTGCCGATTATAAAAATTTGTTGGCAACTAATTTATTAATTTTAGTCGATTTAATCGATTGGTTGTTGCAGCTTTAGTTCTTAATACTAAAATTTCTGCAATCTGAAAATATACAAATAATTCATTATTATATACAGTACATATACGTTTGATAAAAATGCATTTATTAAGCATTCATTATTGCGTTATCACAAAATTAATTTTCTGACCTCTGCGACCTTTGACCTCATTACCCCAAAATTTGTAATCACCTTTTCGGTTTCATATTCGAAACATATCGCACAAGTTTGATAACAATCCCTTCATTCATTCATGAGTTTTGAACACAAAGACAAAAAGTCCGACCTTTGACCTCATTACCCAAAATATAGTCAATATTATAACATCTTCCATTTGATATTACAAACATATCCTTCAAGTTTGATGATGAAAAATATTAATTCTTGAGTTATGTTAAGCATAAACCAAACACAAAACGTAATTAAACCTCTGACCTTTGACCTCACTACCCCAAAATACTAGCGCTGCTTCCTTTTCATATTGCAAACATTTCCTACAGGTTTGATCATAAAAATCTCTATATTACTTACATATTTCTATATAAATTCAATATATCTTGCCTTTTGTTAAACACAAACCTCTGTGACCTTTGACCTCAATACCCCAAAAGCTATGCTTCCATTTCTTCCATTTCATTACATATTCTAAGAGTTTGATCAGAACTCCTTTATTGAACATAAACATACAAAAAAAAATACAATTCTCTGTGACCTTTGACCTCATTACCCAAAATATAGTCACTATTATAACATCTTCCATTTGATATTATAAACATATCCTTCAAGTTTGATGATGAAAAATATTCATTCTTGAGTTATGTTCAACACAAACCAAACACAAAACATAAACAAAGCTCTGACCTTTGACCTCACTACCCCAAAATACAATCGCTGCTTCCTTTTCATATTGCAAACATTTCCTACAGGTTTGATAATAAAAATCTCTATATTACTTACATATTTCTATATTTCTTCAATATATCTTGCTTTTTGTTCAACACAAACCTCTGTGACCTTTGACCTCAATGCCCCAAAATCAATGCTTCCATTTCTTTACATATTCTGAGTTTGATCATAGCTCCTTTATTGAACATATACATACAAAAAAAAACAATCCTCTGTGACCTTTGACCTCATTACCCCAAAATATAATCACATCTCTCTCAAATTACAAACATTTGCTGCAAATTTGATAATCCCGTTGATCATTCTTGAGTTATCCTATTTACATACACATAAAAAAAATAAATACATGAATACATACATACACAATTTTAGGATGACTAAAACAGAATTGTTGAACTTGTCTAAATATGAAAAATTAAAATGGTAAACATTTATAGAGTAAAATCCATTAAATGCGCATTTTCACAAAAAACACTAGATAAAACAAATACATTTTTTTTTCCAAGTTATATATAAATATCACAAAAATACTATATACACATACATAAATTAATGACAACATAAATAAAATAGATAAACATACATTTTAAAAATTAATGCATTCAAAGTGTTCAATGAATTACATTAAAAATTATAAATTAAATTTTATTTCACTACACACATTGCATAGTGTATTTTTTTTAATCCAACACCTTGAATGCGACATTAATTGATTGATTGTAGGGCTGTCAAAATTATCGCGTTAACGGGTGGTAATTAATTTTTCTAATTAATCACGTTAAAATATTTGACGCAATTGACGCACATGCCCCGCTCAAACAGATTAAAATGACAGCACAGTACAATGTCCGCTTGTTACTTGTGTTTTTTGGAGTTTTGTCACCCTCTGCTGGCGCTTGGGTGCGACTGATTTAATGGGCTTCAGCACACATGAGCATCGTGTAATCATTGACATCAACAATGGCGGGCTACTAGTTTATTTTTTGATTGAAAATTTTACAAATTCTATTAAAACGAAAACATTAAGATGGGTTTTAATACAAAATTTCTATTAACTCGTACTAACATTTATCTTTTAAAAACTACAATTCTTTCTATCCATGGATCGCTTTAACATAATGTTAATAATGTTAATGCCATCTTATTGATTTATTGTTATAAACAAATACAGTTCTTATGTACCATATGTTGAATGTATATATATCCGTCTTGTCTTATCTTGTCTATCCAACAATAATTTACAGAAAAATATGGCATATTTTAGAGAAGGTTTGAATTGCAATTAATTACGATTAATTTTTAAGCTGTAATTAACTCGATTAAAAATTTTAATCGTTTGACAGCCCTAATTGATCGATAACACATAGGACAATAGTGCATTTTTTAAAGTAATTATTAGCATGTATGTATAAAAATACATTGGAAGTCTAGCGCAGTCAATGGCTGCCAATAAGTTAATTCTTTAACATAGGATAAGTGTATGATTTTATGTCACAGCTTGACAAGTTAAAAAAAAAAAAAGTTCAAGTGTTCAACATTCACATTTGACAACAAAAAAATGAAAAGATTTTGTGTCTAAGGACGGCGCACGGAGACCATTTTGAATCCTCTGACAGTTGCCTTGTTGGAGAGCATTAGCGAAGCTTGAAGCATCTTCCGCCCCGCCATGGTGGGCAGGATATTGATGCGTTGCTTCCCGCTTCCACCCGGACGCAACGGGAACATCCTTAAAAAAGAAAGAAAAATTGGTGAGAGGCGGTTAAACGCGAAAATGGTAACTTTCAAATGTGAAATTACCTGAAGTTGACGTGACCTCGCAGGAGGCCGGCGCCGGACACGCTCAGCACGCCGCTTACGGGATGCGAGAACGGATTGCTGAAGGCGACGGTGGCCGCGTGCTCGCAGTTGAGCGTTACGTTGTCCTCGTCTTGGATCTGAAGAGAAGACGCGGGTTAAAACGTGACAATGATATTAATGTTTCTTATTGATAATCTTTAACCCTCTGATGCAGTTGTATACAACCCCTCTTGTACTATTTAGTGTGCGTTTTCAATTGTGGTCAATTCAATTGTGATTGTTTTTGATGATGTGCTGATGCTGATATATGCTGATCGTTTGTTATTACTGTGTCGGCAGCTACTTGTAAACGCAAAATCAATCCGATGGATGGATGGATGGATGGATGGATGGATGGACGGACGGACGGACGGACGGACGGACGGACGGACGGACGGACGGACGGACGGACGGATGGATGATTCTGGTATGCAATAGTGAAGAACGGCATGTTGTTGGCCGATATATCGGGCCAATATCAAGATTGGATGGATGGATGGATGGATGGATGGATGGATGGATGGATGGATGGATGGATGGATGGATGGATGGATGGATGGATGGATGGATGGATGGATGGATGGATGGATGGATGGATGGATGGATGGATGGATGGATGGATGGATGGATGGATGGATGGATGGATGGATGGATGGATGGATGAGCTCTCTTATAAAGGTTGACCAATATATTGGGCCAGGATGGATGGATGGATGGATGGATGGATGGATGGATGGATGATTCTGGTATGCAATAGTGAAGAACGACATGTTGTTGGCCGATATATCGGGCCAATATCAAGATTGGATGGATGGATGGATGGATGGATGGATGATTCTGGTATGCAATAGTGAATAAAGAACAGCATGTTGTTGGCTGATATATCGGGCCAATTTTCAAGATTGGATGGATGAATGGGTGGGTGGATGGACGGGCAGACGGACGGACGGACGGACGGACGGACCCACCAACCGACGGGCGGACGGACGGGTCATTCTGTTATGGTTAGTGAATAAAAAAACGAAATGTCGTTGGCCGATATATCGGGCCAATATCAAGATCGGGAGTATGGATGGATGGATGAGTGGGTGGGTCATACTGGCATGCATAAGAGAATAAAGAATGAAATGTTGCAATACACCAGCACAGTGTTGAAAAAATATAATAATAAAAGTCATCAAGTAAAATGACAGTATGAATAAAACAATAAAATGTGAATTAAAAACTCTGGGAATTGGAGTACTGTACAGCAGTGCAATAGGAATGTGCATACTGAGCAAGCCAAGAGGAGTTTCACAACAATATAATAGGATACCTGTTATGTTCATTGTTTAGATGATCATTGTTAATTGTGATTTTGCACCACCTAGTGGTCAGTGTTATAAAAGGATGTAACAGAATACACATTTACTTTTAATATATACATTTACTTAATGAGAGTTTGCTTTCATAATCAGCGTGCTTTAAAAAAAATTACACATTGACCTCAAATATCAGCTTACGGAATTGGCAGTTAAAATGAACAAAGAATTGAAAAAACAACAGTGGTCTCATCATTTTCTTGTATAAGGGAATAATTTCTCACCTCTATGATGAGTTCCGGTACAGTCACGTTGAACTCCTGGAACGCCAGCACGCGCTCGTGAGTGGCCACGTCCTCCAGCACTGCCGCCAGGTTGACCATGTCGTCCCCCACCACGTCCTCGTACACCTCCGGAAGGATCTGCTGCCTCAGAATTTTCACTTCCAGGGGGCCCAGTTGGAGGACGCCGTGGTTTTCCCAGAAGGTATCGGCGGGGCTGTTGTTGTACTCTTTGATCTGCGCGTTGAGGTGGACCTTCATCATCTTGGCGACGCGCTGCCCGTTGACCACTTTCACAGTGAAACGGATGACGGCGCCGGCCACGGGGGGTTTATCCAGCATCAGGACGGCGGATGTTTTGTCTTTTGGGGGGATTTAACAGTGAACGGAGAGGTCGCCGAATCCTTTTCGGGTGGCGGGTCTTACCTGTGTTTCGGCTTAGAGTCGAGCTCTCAGAGTGGGAGGAGCTGTTGGATGTGAGAGTGGAAAACGGACCTGTTTAGAAGGGAAAAAATGCTGTTAGTAATGGGAAAAAAACGAGACAAATTTTTTCTTATTGGGTTTGCTTAAAAAAAAAAAAAGTGAAGTGAAATTTTATTCCATGGGAGGGAGACAAAAACAAGCAATTTCACCTTCATTTTTGCAGTTCTGGAACCGAGAATTCAACTATTTGCCGTTTTTTTTTTTTTTTAATTTAAATTTTTTGACATGAATTGATTTAAACCACTTAGTGGAGATTTATCATCACAAATGAATATTTTCTTTGTAAATTCACAGCTGAGGGACCGCATGCAGTAGTCACTCTCAGCACAAGTATCAAACTCAAGGCCTGGGGGCCATATCTGGCCCCCTACGTCATTTTGTGTGGCCCCCGAATTGAAATGATGTTTATTGACGTCATGTTCATTTATTTATTCTTTATTTACTTTAGCTAAAATACCATTTAAATAACATTTCTGAAGTCAGTGAATACTGTTTAATTTATTTCAGGGCTGTCAAACGTTTAACATTTTTAATCGAGTTAATCACAGCTTAAAAATTGATTAATCGAAATTAATCGCAATTCAAACCATCTATAAAAAATGCCATATTTTTCTGTAAATTTTTGTTGGAATGGAAAGATAAGACAAGACGGATATACGCATACATTCAACATACTGTACATAAGTACTGCATTTGTTTATTATAATAATAAATCAACAAGATGGTATTAACATTAACATTCTCTTAAAGCGATCCATGGATAGAAAGACTTGTAGTTCTTAAAAGATAAATGTTAGTACAAGTTATAGAAATTTTATATTAAAACCCCTCTTAATGTTTTCGTTTTAATAAAATTTGTAAAATTTTCAATCAAAAAATAAACTAGTCGCTCGCCATTGTTGATGTCAATGCTCATGGTCCATAAAGTCAGTCGCACCAAAGCGCCAACAGAGGGAGACAAAAAACACAAGTAACAAGTGGACATGACACTGCTGTCATTTTAATCTGTTTGAGCGGGGCATGTGCGCTAATTGCGTCAAATATTTTCTTGTGATTAACTAAAAAAAATTAATTACCACCCGTTAACGCGACAATTTTGAAAGCCCTAATTTATTTAATAAGAAAAAGAAAATATTCACTGTTTTTCTCCTTTTCATTAAAAAATGAAAACAAATAAAACATAAAAATGACAAATACTTTTATAAAAAAGGAAAAAGAAATATTTGCTGTATTTTCCTTTATATATTTCAGAAAAAAATACCAAAAAATTATTGAATAATATTTGTTGTCTGTTTTTTTATTTAATAAATAAATTAAAGAATAACAAAAAAGGAAATATTTAAAGTAACTTCCTTGTTTTAATGAAAGAAATTAGGGGAAAAAATAATATTTATAAGAATATAAATATGTAATGTAATGTATAGTTATAATAAACAAGAATATTTACCGTTTTTCCCTTTTTAGTTTGGTTTAATTTAAAAATGTAAATTACAATGATCGAAAAAAAAAAAATCTCATTTTATCGTGGAATTAAAATACATACATGAAACTATTTGAATTACAAGGCTAAAAACATAAGATTACACAATTGTGAGGTCAACAATGTCTCATAAAAATTTAATCGCCTACCAAAATAGTTGTAAATTAATTTTGTCATATATTAGTTTCCATTATTATTGCCAAATAAATTTCAATTAAAAAACTGACCACTCAACAAAAAAGTCCAACCAGGGTTTCCCCTACAGATAAAAGATTATGGCGCACCGCCACACCAAAATAAAAGCCGCCACGCCTTGCAAATGAGGTTTTTTTTTTTCATTTCTTTTTTTGTTTCTAAAGGCTGTTTCAAACTAGCAGCAGCCTAGTGTAAAAAGTTCAGCGGCAACCTATTCATTATGTATTTTCGATCTGACTTTTCGGCAAAAGTGAGCGGTGGACAGCTGTCTTGAATTTGCGCCACAGAGCGCCACCACGCTAACGTCAACAACGCATCCAATAGCAGAGGGGCAGGCGTACTTATATCTGTGCTATCAGGCTGAACGGATAAACGCAATCACAATTGACGAACCTTGATAAATGCGCTTTTTCGTTTCGCGAGCAATACGTTCATAACAATATGTCTACATGATTATACTGTATATACTTCATTACTTGTATACTATTTGCCAGAAGTCGTCTGAAAGAGCACGTCAAATACAAATTGTTCCTTTACACGCTTTATTTTGGAGTAACACATCGGTTCTCCTGTTGCAAACTTGTGCCTGACTAGGAGTGGAAATCTGGAGAAAAATGCACAGAAAGGTATTTTACGTTAATGAATGTAATTCTGGTTTAAGCCTGTTAAAACAACCTGAATATTGACATTGACATAAAGAATGAGTTCTGTATGGTGCGTGTTTGACCCGAATCGTCGCGTCGTAGCATAGCATTTTTCGTTGCTGACGTCGCTGGTTGTAATTTCAGTATTTTGAAGTAATTAGAAAAGATTAGTTATTAGAAGGATTATTATTGTTATGTACATGTACTGTAACTGAGAGCTACGACATTAGTAGGGTGACCAAACATCCTCTTTTGCCCAGACAAGTCCTACTTTAACGCAGTATCCTCGTTGTCTGGGCGGGTTTTATAAATTCATAAAAATGTCCGGTTTTTATGTTTTTTTTTTACGGGACCAACTTGAAGAGAATTCCTCCGGCCGCTGGGGGGCAGCGCTTGCCTGCGTTGACGTTGCTCCTACTAGTAGGGGCGGGAGAAGGAGTAGATCTTCTTTTTTGTTGGCAGTTCACCCTTTGTTTCATGGGGAATTACCACCATCTACTGACGGTTTGGCGAGAGCTCAGACTACAGTAAGGAGTTCAATAAGAAGTTCTAAAAGACGTGGCTCCATACACCTTTCTGTAAGTTTCTCCTGTTAATATCGATCACTTGTCTTCTGTTGTACATATGTGTACACAGAGATGCAGTATATTGTATGAGTCTTGTAATTGTTCTGCGTTAGTTAGTGGTTGAATGCTAGTATAGCTAAATAGCTGTGTTGCTTATGAGGTTTTTTTTTAGATAAATACGTATTAGGGCTGTCAAAATTATCGCATTAACGCGCGGTAATCAATTTTTTAAATTAATCACGTTAACATATTTGACGCAATTAACGCACATGTCCCGCTCAGAAAGTATTCTGCCTTTTGGTAAGTTTTACAGCAAGTCTTTTTGTGCTGTCCAATAGCGAACTCTTGTGGTCGCTTTGCGACATGGTTTATTGTTTTCTTGCCAGTTCATTATGGCTGCACGACGTCTCGGGCTGATAATGTTGTGCTTATATGATCCTTGGACAAGATTTGTCCGTAAGTATGGTTGTTGTAAAGAATGTACATTTTATGTTAGTAAGCGAAATGTTATATTTTTTGTATGAGACGCTTTTTGTTTATGTTTAGTGAACCTGTATAGCGTGCTAAGCTAACGTTGTTGCTAATGCAATGCTTGTGTACTTTTTTTTTGTAGTTTTAAGACGGTCTAAAGAGAACAATGGTTTGAGGCCATTTTATTAATAAATCAGATGAAAAAGGAAGAAGTCTAATTATTAAGGCGTCGTTCACTAGCTGTCTAGCTTTGGAAAAAGTAGACGCTTCGGAGTGAGGACAGCATAGACAGATTTAAACGACAGTAGAGTGAAATGCCCACTACAGTCCTTATGTACCGTATGTTGAATGTATATATCCATCTTGTGTCTTATCTTTCCATTCCAACAATTTATTTTACAGAATATATATATAATTTACAGAAAAATATGGCATATTTTATAAATGGTTTGATTTGCGATTAATTGCGATTAATTACGATTAATTAATCTTTAAGCTGTAATTAACTCGATTAAAAATTTTAATCGTTTGACAGCCCTAATACGTATATAATGGCAACTGTTGACTTCTGTCGAAGATTTGTACTGGTATAATCTGTAAAATCCCGTTTGTTGTCGCATCTTTGCGCTGCCGATGGTTGCAAACTTTTATAGCAAAGTCTGATTTTGCCTCGGCTCCCGTATTCGCTAATAGGGTAGCAATCAGTGAGCTCAGCTGCGCTAGGCATTATGGGCAATGTAGTTTTGAATTTGAACTGCTGCGTTTGGAAACATGCTGGTTGAATCGCTTGTCAGTTTATTTCAGTTATTGTTTCCGAACAATTTAGAACATTGTATGAGAATAAAAATTGAGTGGGAATAACATTTTGTCAACAACAATTGTCGCGATCGTAATTTTAAAAAATGTTGAGTTGACACATAGCCAACAGTATGTTTGTATTAACTGGACTACAGACTCATTAGTCTGCATTATATTATTTTTTTTTAATAATTATTCTTTTTTTTATTTTTATTTTTTTTATTGTTTGATTATTTTTTTAGGAAGAATAAAGCCTGTTGAGTAAAGAAAAGTGGGAGATATACGCATCTTTGAGTGATCTTCGAGTAAAATTCAAGTATCTCGAGGCCGGGCCGAGTGTCCTCTTTTTTGGAAATCAAAATATGGTCACCTTACATTAGCCTAGCTAATGAAATATTTCAAATACATCTTTCTTCTTGGACATGGTGAGTCTGTCCGACTCCGATGCAGCCCACCACCACAGCTTCAAAAAACCCTCGGGAAAACCCTGCCAACCTTGTCATCCTTCACTTTTAGAATCTTACTTTTAGTGTTCTTATAGTCCCCGGTGATGTTGTGCATCCTGGGGAATCCGACGGCTTTGGTGCAGATGATCGGCCCGACTCGCTCAGTGTCAACGGTACGGCTCACAACGCGACCTTGGCTCACCACCGATGTGTGGACGTCGGCATTGACCTCTGCGTACACGAAAGGAACGTCGTAGACCAGATTCACGCGCCGTTCCTTGATGGCTTTGACAGGCGCCGGACCGCAGCAGAACACGCCTAGAGAGCGGTTTTTGGGTTGTGAGTTATGGATCTCGGTTTTGGTTTGTTCCATTCTCTACTGACCTCTGCTCCTCTGCTGCGGGGTGGGATCCAAAACCTGCCATCCGTCCGTGTCCCCGTCCAAATCTCGTCGAGTCATCCAACACTCTACCCACACGTGGAAGTTCCTGTTTGAAAGGGCACTCAGTGAACTTGCCATTGACGGCGCTATTCATTTTGTCAGTCAAAATGAATTGGACGTCTAGCACCATGAATGAATGCGCTGAAAGATGAGCATTCACAGCCAGTCATCCCAGTTTAAATGAATTGAACGTCTATCATTGCCAATTGTTTGTATTTTTGTGCTCAAGATAACTCAAGAATGAATAAAGGGATTATAGTTATCAAACTTGTGGGATATATTTGAAATAATATTTGAATGATCCAACAGGACCTTTAAAGGAAATACAATATTTGAGCAACGAGTTTTGGATTCTCTGGAGGAAGGAATATTTGTTCCACCTACAAACAAGACAGAAGGAGAAGACCAACAAGATAGACCTGAAGATCAATGATGTAGTGCTTCTACAAGATCTTACATGGATAAATGGATGCTAGCCAAAGTTACATACAGTGGGGCAAATAAGTATTTAGTCAACCACTAATTATGCAAGTTCTCCCACTTGAAAATATTAGAGAGGCCTGTAATTGTCAACAGACACAGAATGTGGAAAAAAAACCAGAAAATCACATTGTTTGATTTTTAAAGAATTTATTTGCAAATCATGGTGGAAAATAAGTATTTGGTCAATACCAAAAGTTCATCTCAATACTTTGTTATGTACCCTTTGTTGGGAATAACGGAGGCCGAATGTTTTCTGTAACTCTTCACAAGCTTTTCACACACTGTTGCTGGTATTTTGGCCAATTCCTCCATGCAGATCTCCTCTAGAGCAGTGATGTTTTGGGGCTGTCGTTGGGCAACACGGACTTTCAACTCCATCCTCACCCCATGGCGTCAAAATGATAACAAGAACGGTGAGCAAAAATCCCAGAACGACGCAGGGGGACCTAGTGAATGACCTACAGAGAGCTTGGACCACAGTAACAAAGGCTACTATCAGGATCACAATGTACCGCCAGGGACTCAAATCCTGCACTGCCAGACGTGTCTCTCTGCTGAAGAAAATACACGTCCAAGCCCATCTGCGGTTCGCTAGAGAGCATTTGGATGATCCAGAAGAGGACTGGGAGAATGCGTTATGGTCAGATGAAACCAAAATAGAACTTTTTGGTAGAAACACAGGTTCTCCTGTTTGGAGGAGAAAGAATACTGAATTGCACCATACCACTGTGAAGCATGGGGGTGGAAACATCATGCTTTGGGGCTGTTTTTCTGCAAAGGGAGCTGGATGACTGATCTGTGTAAAGGAAAGAATGAATAGGGCCATGTATCGAGAGATTCTGAGTGAAAATCTCCCTCCATCAGCAAGGGCATTAAAGATGAGACGTGGCTGGGTCTTTCAGCATGACAATGATCCCAAACACACAGCCAGGGCAATAAAGGAGTGGCTTCGTAAGAAGCATTTCAAGGTCCTGGAGTGGCCGAGTCAGTCTCCAGATCTCAACCCCATAGAAAATCTGTGGAGGGAGTTGAAAATCCGTGTTGCCCAACCACAGCCCCAAAACATCACTGCTCTAGAGGAGATCTGCATGGAGGAATGGGCCAAAATACCAGCAACAGTGTGTGAAAAGCTTGTGAAGAGTTACAGAAAACATTTGGCCTCCGTTATTGCCAACAAAGGGTACATAACAAAGTATTGAGATGAACTTTTGGTATTGTTGAAATTCGCCTCCCCAGACAAGCCGCACGGAAACAGCAACAGCTCAAAAAAGTGCCGCTCTGCCGATGCTGCCTCCGCGCGCGCCAACCGGGAAGACGGAACTTCGCGCGTTCATCTCTGATATTAACCCTTGGTACTGACTCCATGTTCCAAAAGTTTGAAAAAGACTCGCCGAAAGCAGGTTGACAATTTTTTCGTCCACAATGGTCAAAAACAAGGCAAAAACAGACGACGGAGGGACAATTCTGGATCCAAAACAAGGCTACATGTTTCCGAGCAGCTAAATCTGTCTTATCTCAGTGTCCAGTGAAGTCCGTGGGCTGGCCGAAGGTGTGTCCAGGCGTTGCTTTGGGATCATCCCTCTCTGGCCGGTTTCGGGGTGTTTAGGTTCGTGCGTGGATGGGATTTGGTTGCCACAGCGACCGACGCTGGTCTTGACGTCACAAGCGCCTGCTATCAACTTTGTTATCCAGGCTGGCACTAGTTTTCGGACAAAGCGCGCTGGTCTTTGTCCTTGTTCGTTTGTCGGGAGGACTGATTGCCAGAGTTGGTGCATCAATCTTGCTCGTGGCGCACACGTTTTGGGCTTCTGTGATAAGATAGCGTCATGTATCTATTCTGTTTCTTTAAACTATGGTGTGCTATTTATTTTACATTAGGTGTGTTAGAGTAGTGCAGTCCTACAGTGAATATGAGAAATGATACTATTCCCTGATTGATTATATTATGTGTGTTCGAGTAATGCAAACAGTTAGACGGTGCCTACGAGAAACGGTACCATTTTTCCTTTTCCCCCTCATGAGCGCCGATAAGGTGATTCACTTTACTGTGTTCAAGGCCACTGAGTGGAGTCTGCCTAAACTATAGTTAAATGAATGTGTTATACTAATGCAAACAATAATATGGTGAGTGCGAGAACGGTACCTTTTCCCTTCAGTATTGACCAAATACTTATTTTCAACCATGATTTGCAAATAAATTCTTTAAAAATCAAACAATGTAATTTTCAGGGTTTTTTTTTTTCCACATTCTGTCTCTCATGGTTGAGGTATAACCATGTTGACAATTACAGGCCTCTCTAATATTTTCAAGTGGGAGAACTTGCACAATTAGTGGTTGACTAAATACTTTTTTGCCCCACTTTATGTGAACTAACAGCTCATGACTGACCAAATGGAGTCTTTGGTGCTCTTTAACTTCTTGCCCGTTTCGCTGTAGAACTCCTCGATGACCAGGTTGCCATTGGTATCGTGAGCCGAATTAAAGTTGGTGACGACGCGGCAAGGAATGCCCAGGACACGCATGACTGAAAAGATAACATTCCACAATCATGACAAAGAAATGCTTCGCCTACGCATCGTGAGCAATCACCTGTGCACATGACGGCGGCGAACACCCAGCACTGGCCGTACTTGACCGGCCGGAAGCCGGATTGGGCCCAACTCCTTAGAATGTCGCCACTGCCCGTCCAAGAGGACGCGTGGACGCCGCCGCTGAAGTCGCCCGACCAGTTACCCTTCAGGACACCACGATCATCCTCACAGTTGATCTGCACAAAACCCAATTAATAACTCCTGTCATATTTAACTCACTTGCTGCAATATTAAGTCTTTACTTCTGAGTAATGCTACTTGTAGTCATGTTTTATGTTTATTTCTGCTTATCTATGTACTGTACATACAGGGGCGGCGTATAGGGGTAAAAAGTAGAGATGTCCCGATCGATCGGGGGTTTGATCATGTCATTTTCAAAGTATCGGAATTGGCAAAAAAATATCGGCCATGCCTTTTTTTAATATATATATATATTTTTTTTTTAAATTAAATCGTTTTCTAATTGTATTTAACGTTACAGACATAACATGTTACACTCATCCAGAGTCATTATTTTAGGCTTAATTTTATCAAAAATATCCCGATAATGGCGGCAATTATTTTATTAAACAATGTGTCACGTTAAAATACTTAACGCTATTAATATATGCGCTGCACGACCCTCTCACTCATTGTAGCGCTCAATCTGTAATGTCGCCGTTTTATCGATATAGACAGATAAAAGGCAGCGCAAAATGAGTAGAGTGAATATTGGCAGCCTTTAGAGCCTTACTTCTCTTGGCTAAAACCTTGCAATCTGTCTCCCTATGATAAAAATTTCATGGGAAGCAATGTGGGGAAGCAAGGTGGCAACTGATCTTTGTCTTAACACCTTAAGTTATTTCACAAAGCAGAGAAGATATATCCATTGGTAGCACGACATGGAGTCATGGTTTTTACTTCCCATCATGGTTCCACTTCCCATCATGCATTGAGGCATGACTGCAGTATCATTTACTGAAAACTCAACAAATACACTAAATGGCAATATTTAGTCACAATATACAAAGTCACAAGTCTTTCTATCCGTGGATCCCTCTCACAGAAAGAATGTTAATAATGTAGATGCCATTTTGAGGATTTATTGTCATAATAAACAAATACAGTACTTATGTACTGTATGTTGAATGTATACATTCGTCCGAGTTTTATTCATTTTTTCCTTAATGCATTGCCAAAATGTATATGATCGGGAAAATTTATCGGGAATGATTGGAATTGAATCGGGAGCAAAAAAAAGCAATCGGATCGGGAAATATCGGGATCGGCAGATACTCAAACTAAAACGATCGGGATCGAATCGGGAGCAAAAAAATATGATCGGAACAACCCTAGTGAAAAGTGATACTGATTCTAAGGGCCCATGCCCTGATGGGGCCCACAAAGAAAATTAGAACATTAAGTAATCGTTTGCAAATTTAAATATTAATCATTATCATTTTAATAGGAATAAAACGAAGGGTTTCTTTTTCTTGTTTTGTTTTTGGCAAAAAGTAAACACACAGACAGCATATGTATTGCCAGCCACCCCTCCAAACCCCGTATTTTCATTAAATGGTTTGGTCCACCCTTCCTTCGATCAGACCGGGAGCAGCGGTGCGCATTTACACCAGTCAATGACTGGGAGTGCGCAGTACTGCAGAAATGCTTTCAAAACAGAAATCGGGTTATCAAAAGAGGAAAGAAAAGAAGCAAAACAGGAGAGGGGTAGAAAAGGCCAATAGGATGTGAAAAAGTACTTCACAAAGGAAGTTTGGTGTCTTTTGTCAGTGGAGTGCTGAAAATTAACTTGTTATCTTAGCCCACTCCAGCCCCATCTGGAACCTCGTGATTAGGCCTGAACGATATATCGTTTAAACATCGCCATCGCGATGTGCGCATGCGCAATAGTCCCATCGCAAGGACGTGCGATAGTTTTTTCATTTCATTTTTTTTAATCCACAAACGTTTGTTTTGAGGAAGGAGAGAGAAGGAGAGCGCACAGCTGCTTTCCCTCCAGCAAGTCATCGGATCCTCCCCCTCCCCCCGCGGCAGCGGAGTGGAGGGAGGAGGGGCCGAACAGCAGAGCGGAGGGAGGAGGGGCCGTTCTCAAAGTGAAAGCAACACGTTGAAGCAAGGAAACGAGGCAAGACCTTCTCCAAAAGGAGTTTTGGAAGTATTTTGGCAAGAAAAAGACTATAAGGGACAAAAAACAGCCCTGTCGACAGTGCCTCGCCATGGTTGAATCAACAAGAAGTAATCTGTCGAACATGTGGGACCATTTAAAACGCAGGTATCTATGCATTCCTGCTAAGACCTTCCCATCAGAGGCTTTTTAGTACAGGTGGGAACATTGTTACGTGCCAACGTTCTTGTCTCAAGCCTGCAATAGTGGATAAACTAGTAGTCTTGGCCAAAAACCTATGAGACCCAGTTGAGAATTGCTGAGCAAGGAAGGTGGACGATATACAGACAAATACATAACACAGCTGGAGGAATGTCTTTTCTTCTTTTTATTCATGTGACAGCTATCAGGAAGGCAGGAAATTTGGTTCTGTTATTCATCAGTTATTTGCAGTTATTCAGGTCAATTATTTACAAGTTCAATTGAGTTTCTGTTTCTTTTATATTTATTGTAAATCGTATTTTTCAAATAACTATATATAGTACTGCTGCACATAAAGTTTTGACACTTAATATTTTTGTTTAAATATTTTTACAACTTTGTTGCCGTTTTGCAGTTTTATATTGTAATATTTTGTGTAAACAGCTCAGGGGACTAATGCACTTGCACTTTTATTAGTCAGATTTAATATTTAAGTTCAAATATGTTGACAACTTTGTTGTTTTACTGAGGTTTTTATTTATTGTTATAGTTTGTGAACAACTCTTTTATTTGTCATATTTAATATTTTTGTTCAAATATGTTTACAACTTTGTTGTTATTTTACAGAAGTTTTTATTTATTGTTATATTTTGTCAAAAACTTAGGGGACTAATGCACCTGCTCTTTTATTTATCATTTAATGTATTTGCTGCTGTTGAAGTGTAAAATATTGTGTTCAATAAATGATCTATTTTGTGCAGACATGGCTTCCTGGATCCCTTCATAAAGCAATCTTCATCATTCACAAATGAAACGGTATTATATGAATACACTGTGGTCACGGTGTGTCAAGTAAAGTATTTCCAAACAGCTATTCAAGTCATCTAGTGAAAATTTCTTTAAAAAAGATAAAAAATATATATATATAATATCGCAATATAATATCGCAATATATTGCAAACCTCAAAAAAATTGCAACAATAGTTTTTTCCAATATCGTTCAGGCCTACTCGTGATGTCTATTACAAAGCTCCGAAGCGAGATCCCAGCTCACGCCGTAAGAAATAAAGGATTTTCCCAGCTTCAATGAGCGACATTCTCCTATTCAAAAACATGAATTCCTAATAAATACGGCATTTTACGGCACTGTATATGACTAACTCCAATTTTAATACCCTTTGATTCAATCAATTTCAATTCAATTTAACCCATAAATTTAGTATAATTACAACTACAGTATAGACGTCATAATATAGACGGGACACGGGCGACGGGGCCGATTAATAGGGGGCCCATCTCCGTCAAAGCTGACCAAGTGTAGACGCAGACATAGAGCTGTTTTACGTTGAATTTTTTTGTGAATAAATGTTTAAATCCATGAATTCTCTATGGATATGGACGTAAAACAGTCTCGATTCTTTGTTAAAAGAGCAAAGAACCAGGCAGTTAGCATTTATTTTACGCAAATATGCTGAATTTGCTGCTAGTCTTTAAGCCACTGTGGCAGCACCTTATCACCGCAAAGAGCTCTTGACGTTGACAATTCTTGTGAATAAATGTTTAAATCCCTGAATTCTTTATAGACATGGACGTAAAACAGTTTCGATTAAAAGCAAAAAAAAAAAAAAAAAAAAAAAAAAAAAAAAAAAAAAAAAAAAAAAAAAAAAAAAACAACAGTTAGCATTTGTTTTACGTAAATATTGCAAATTATGACGCCAATGCCGTAGTGGTTCACATTTCAAAATGCATGCATGGTACGAAAAATATAATAATTACCTTGAATCCTCGAACAAATCCTTCCTGAGACAATCCCTTGTATGTGGCACAGCTTTACACTTTTTCAACCTAAATCCGGCGTTGGATCGCTGAATGTGTTTGAGAATAACTTCGACCAACTGAAACAGAGTGTTGGACGGCCCCCTACTAGAAGGCGTGGCGCAGTGTCTGGGGAACGTGTCCCGTCAATATAATTATGAAGTCTATGTTACAACTAGGGCTGTCAAACGATTAAAATTTTGATCGAGTTAATTACACCTTAAAAATTAATTAATCGTAATTAATCGCAATTCAAACCATCTATAAAATATGCCATATTTTTCTGAAAATTATTGTTGGAATGGAAAGATAAGACACAAGATGGATATATACATTCAACATACGGTAGATTGTACTGTATTAGTTTATT
Source organism: Corythoichthys intestinalis (assembly GCF_030265065.1). NCBI lineage: Eukaryota > Metazoa > Chordata > Actinopteri > Syngnathiformes > Syngnathidae > Corythoichthys > Corythoichthys intestinalis. The sequence goes on from NC_080403.1 coordinate 54,506,976, forward strand.
ATAACAATAAATCAACAAGATGGCATTAACATTATTAACATTCTCTTAAAGCGATCCATGGATAGAAAGACTTGTAGTTCTTAAAAGATAAATGTTAGTACAAGTTATAGAAATTTTATATTAAAACCCCTCTTAATGTTTTTGTTTTATTAAAATGTGTAAAATTTTCAATCAAAAAATAAACTAATAGCTCGCCATTGTTGATGTCAATCAGTTGGACCCAAGCGCCAGCAGAGGGCGCCAAACACCAAAAAACAAGTAACAAGCGGACATTACACTCTGATGTCATTTTAATCTGTTTGAGCGGGGCGTGTGCGTTAATTGCCTCAAATATTTCAACGTGATTAATTTTTAAAAATTAATTACCGCCGGTTAACGCGATAATTTTGACAGCCCTAGTTACAACATCATAGATGATTTATATTAACTTATTGGTTGTCATGGACGAGGATGGACGTCCAATCCGTTTTGACCTGGAGAGGATTCAGCAATTTATTTTATTTTTGAATTGATTTTTTTATTTCAATATTTATTTAATTCGCATCTTTAATATATATTTTTAAAAATATATTTCTATATTTCTTATTTAAATACACATTAATTTCCTGTTTATTTCAGCATTTCTTTACTTGTTTTGATTTTATTTCACTTTTTATTTGATTTATTAAAGCCATTTCAACATTTGTTTCCATTTTATCTCATTTATTGCCAGCCCAGTTTACAGAGTACACCCTTGGTCAAAAGTTTTGAAACAATTTCTCATTTAACGGAAAGGTTGAAATGTCTCAAAACCTAAGACCGCAGGTGAATGTGTTATTGTAGTTAATAAAAGAAAGAAGTTAATACTGAAAACACCCTCTGACAGCAATACACGTCCAATCTATTTGTACTAGGAGGTGGTGGAAACGATCGAATGATCCCAGTCCCAATGGATTGGACTTCTATTGGTGTGACTGGCAGCCAAAGAGTTAATTTTCTGTTCTCACCATGGCTGAAACCACTCGGCTGATGTACACCGGATCCTTGCGGTACAGGTAATCCCTTTTTTCATTGCGTTGGTGCTGAGGGCTGACGTCAAGCAAGTTCAGACACGCTTCCAGGACGTCAGGTTCAAACTTGAAGGGGAAAAAAAACGGTATAAATATTTGTTATAACTTATAAGTGATATAAAAACTAGGGCTGTCAAAATTATCGCGTTAACGGGCGGTAATTATTTTTTAAAATTAATCACGTTTAAATATTTGACGCAATGAACGCACATGGCCCGCTCAAACAGATTAAAATTACAGCAGTGTAATGTCCGCTTGTTATTTGCTTTTTGGTGTTTGGCGCCCTCTGCTGGCGCTTGGGTCCAAATGATTTTATGGGCTTCAGCATAATGAGTGAGCATGGTGTAATTATTAACATCAACAATAGCGAGCTACGAGTTTATTTTTTTTTTAATTGAAAATTTTACAAGGGTTAGAGGATACAAGGTTACAAGGATATTTTAATCAAACGAAAACATTAAGAGGGGTTTTAATATAACATTTCTATAACTTGTACCAACATTTATCTTTTAAGAACTACAAGTCTTTCTATCCATGGATCGCTTTAAGAGAATGTTAATAATGTTAATGCCATCTTGTTGATTTATTGACTTAATAAACAAATACAGTACTTATGTACCGTATGTTGAATGTATATATCCGTCTTGTGTCTTATCTTTCCATTCCAACGATAATTTACAGAAAAATATGGCATATTTTATAGATGGTCTGAATTGCGATTAATTACGATTAATTAATATTTAAGCTGGAATTAACTCGATTAAAAATTTTAATCGTTTGACAGCCCTAATAAAAACAGATTTTTTTTTACATACCTGGTCCAAGGACCAAGGTCTGGACACAATGTTGGTAGATGTCCCCATAAAAAGCAAACTTGAGTCATCCTGGATGTATTCCTCTCGCTGGTCCTCAAATGGGATGAAGACACTGTCAGCTGGGAAGACAAAAGGACTCATCTTGACATTTTACTGCAGATTTGTTTATTTCGGATAATTAAGAATACATAGGATTTTAAACCAAACATATTTTTTACAGAATCTAGTTCCAGTTCGATATTTTCTGTATCTGCTACATGACTAGAAGTAGCATTACAAAGCAGTCATGACTTGATTTAGTAGCAGTAATTGGTATTTTTGTTAATTGTGTGTTAGGGTTATATCTTTTAATTCCAAAGACGGCTATATCCGTCAATTCCAATGATGTCTATAAACCAACAGCTTAATTCCAATGGGGGCTTGTCAGTCAACTCCAAAGACAGCTATATCCATCTATTCCAAAGATGGCGATCCCTGTCAGTTCCAAAGACGTCTATATCCGTCAACTCCAATGACGGCTAAACCGTCAACTCCAAAGACGACTATATCCATCAAATCTAATGACGGACATATACGTCAAAACAGGAGACTGCTATACACTCACCGGCCACTTTATTAGGTACACCTGTCCAACTGCTCGTTAACACTTCATTTCTAATCAGCCAATCACATGGCGGCAACTCAGTGCATTTAGGCATGTAGACATGGTTTAAGACAATCTCCTGCAGTCCTCCAAATCGAGCATCAGTATGGGGAAGAAGGGTGATTTGAGTGACTTTGAACGTGGCATGGTTGTTGGTACCAGAAGGGCTGGTCTGAGTATTTCAGAAACTGCTGATCTACTGGGATTTTCACGCACAACCATCTCTAGGGTTTACAGAGAATGGTCCGAAAAAGAAAAAATATCCAGTGAGCGGCACTTCTGTGGGCGGAAATGCCTTGTTGATGCCAGAGGTCAGAGGAGAAATGGCAGACTGGTTCGAGCTGATAGAAAGGCAACAGTGACTCAAATAACCACCCGTTACAACCAAGGTAGGCAGAAGAGCATCTCTGAACGCACAGTATGTCGAACTTTGAGGTAGATGGGCTACAGCAGCAGAAGACCACGCCGGGTGCCATCCTTTCAGCTAAGAACAGGAAACTGAGGCTACAATTTGCACAAGCTCATCGAAATTGGACAGTAGAAGATTGGAAAAACGTTGCCTGGTCAGATGAGTCTCGATTTCTGCTGCGACATTCGGATGGTAGTCCGATGGTAGATGGATGTGCAGCCGACAAATCTGCACCAACTGTGTGAGGCACCCGTTACGTCAATTCCAATGACTACGACACCCGTGCGATATATGTTAATTCCACGGATGACCAGATCCGAAAATTCTAAAAGACGGCTAAACTCATCAACTCCAATGACGGCTAAACCGTCAACTCCAAAGATGACTATATCCGTCAAATCTAATGATGGAAATATACTGTACATCAATTCTAATGACAGAAATATCCGTCAATTCCAGAAGAATGCTATATGTGTCAATTCCAATCACTGCGATACCGTCCAATCCAATGACAGCTATAGCCGTCCATTCCAAAGATGGCCATCTACGTCAATTCCAAATATCGCTATATGCGTCAACTGAAAGGATGGAAATATATGTTATTTCCACAGAAGACCAGATCCGACAATCCTAGAGGATGGCTTAAACCGTCAACGCAAAAGACGGCTATATCCACCAAAACTAATGACAAAAATACACGTCACTTCCAATTACGACTATACCCGTCCAATCCAATAACAGCTATATACGTCTATTCCAAAGATGGTGTTGTATCTAAGCATTAATGAATACTTATGACAGATGTCATTAAGTGTCATTAAGTGTCATCTGACCAATTTTGTAACTAACTCCATTTATGTCCAGCTTTTCTAAAGTGAGATAATTTGCCACATGACACTAAATGACATCTGTCATAAGCATTCGTTAATGCAGATGACAGTGTCATGTCATAATTATGACGGTCTAATGATGCCACTGTTAAAGTGTTAGCGATTAATATCTTTTGGTCTAACTATCCCATAATACAGTGAGGACACCAGCGGCTTATAGTGTGGTGCAGCTTATTTATGAACAAACGCCGTTTTCATGTCAAATTTGGTGGTTGGTGGCTTACAGTCAGGTGCGCCTTATAGTCCGAAAATTACGGTACATTGTCCATTCTGTTTTTATATTTTCCGAACATTTTTATATTTGTGTGGTTTGTTAGGTTTTGTGTTCGTTTCCTCCTAATGTGACTTGTCCCTGTGATAGCCCATTGATTTCACCTGTTGTACCTGCTCCTGGTGTATCCTCTAATCTGCATCCTCCTGTGCCACCCACCTGTTCTTAGTTGACTTTTTACCCCGTGTCTGTGTCTATATAAGTCTTGTCGTGACATTGTCCATGTGCATCTGTTCTCGTCAGTTTTATATGTCCAAGCCCTCGTGTTCGCCTAAGTAAGTTTTTGATACCCAGCCTTTTGTTAGTAACCGGAGTTTTCTTTCTGCGTTATTTTTTGGATCTCCACAGTATTGGTTGGTAATTTGTTTTTTGTTTGCCTTAATTAAATCATTTTGCACTGCCGGTCCGCCTCACCTCTCTTTTCCGGCAACTGGGTCCACACTACCTGCCTACCCGCGTTACTTGACATGTTTATTTTCAATTTTTTTCCATTTGGCTCGAGTTATATACTACTTTGTGCATGACCACTTTGTCTGATCATATTTTTCAGTTTCTTTGACTAATTTCACTACCATTGAAGGCTATAGACCAGGGGTCCCCAAAGTTTTTCTTGTGAGGGCCACATAAGTTTTCCCTTCTCTGATGAGGGGCCAGGGTCAGTTTGTAACAGAAAAAGTGTGACGATTGCAGGAGTGCCTAAATTTAAAAAAATTATTGTTTTCCAGAAAGCCACAATCAAATAACCCTTTCTGGATTCTTCACGGAACAAAAGTAAATAAAATAAAAATAATAATAAAATACAATACAATATAATACAATACCGTATTGGCCCGAATATAAGACAGCCCTGATTATAAGACGACCCCCTCTTTTTCAAGACTCAAGTTTGAAAAAAAGACTTTTTGAACACCAAATTATTTTTTATACAGAAAATAATTACAGTACATCTGAAACAAATGATTATATCAATATATTTGAGGGGAAAAGCATGTTATTTTGCCTCATTCAAATCTTAATGTCTGAACTAAAGATGTCCCGATCGATTGGCATCGATCGATCGGGTCCGATCACGTCATTTTCAAAGTATCGGAATCGGCAAAAAAATATCGGACATGCCTTTTTTTGATATATATTATTTAATTAAATCGTTTTCTAATTGTAAATTGTATTTTTAAAATGCTTTTGATAAAATACAAACTTTAGAGGGACTTCACAGACTTTATAAGTAAAGATGTCCCGATCATCCCGATCGATCGGGTCCGATCACGTCATTTTCAAAGTATCGGAATCGGCAAAAAAATATCGGACATGCCTTTTTTTAATATATTATATATATATATATATATATACATATATATATATATATATATATATTTATAATCGTATTTAACGTTACAGACGTTAACGTTACACTCATCCACAGTTAGTTTTGGCTTAAAGTAGAGCTATCAAATTTATCGCGTTAATGGCGGGAATTAATTTTTTAAAAATTAATCACATTTAAATATTTAACGCAATTAACGCATGCGCTGCACGACCCACTCACGCATTGTCGCGTTCAATCTATAATGGCGCCGTTTTACCTTTATAGAGAGCTAAAAGGCAGTGTTACATGGGTAGAGTGAATTTTGGCAGCCTTTGGAGCTTTATTTTTAATTGGCTAAAGCCTTACTATCCCTCTCTCAACAATTAGAAATATCGTGGGAAGCAATGTGGGGAAGAAAGGTAGTAGTTGATCTTTTTCTTAACACCATATCTTATTTCCCAACGCAGAGAAGATATATCAATTGGTGCCACTACACACAGTCATGGTTGCACTTCCCATCATGCATTTGGGCAGAACAGTTAAATGGCTACAGTATCATTTACTGAAAGCTCAACAAATACACTAGATGGCAATATTTAGTCACAATATACAAAGTCACATTTATCCTTTAAGAATTACAAGTCTTTCTATCCGTGGATCCCTCTCACAGAAAGAATGTTAATAATGTAAATGCCATCTTGAGGATTTATTGTCATAATAAACAAATACAGTACTTATGTACTGTATGTTGAATGTATATATTAGTCCGAGTTTTATTCATTTTTTTCTTAATGCATTGCCAAAATGTATATGATCGGGAAACATTATCGGGAATGATTGGAATTGAATCGGGAGGAAAAAAAAGCAATCGGATCGGAAAATATCGGGATCGGCAGGTACTCAAACTAAAACGATCGGGATCGGATCGGGAGCAAAAAAACATGATCGGAACAACACTAGTGTGAACATTTAAATATGTAAACTAAAGTGCAATCAGATTCGTAAATGAATGGCTTCTGGTTTTTGAAATGTAAATAAACCAATCTATTGTTATAAAACAACAAAATTGGAAAAACTGCATTAACCATGAAAGTGAGGTCGAACTGTAACTGTAGTCTTGAAACAAATCTGAATAAGGAAAAACATTGCAATAAAATAATGCAAACTGGTTAAACTTGAGAGTAGCTGAGAGCTGTCATGACAGAACATTACTCCTCAAGTTCAGCATTCGTTTCAATGATATCTGGCACCATCTAGCGTCGTAAATGGGTATAATGTCTAGACCCCGAATATAAGACAACTCCCGCTTTTTGAGTCTTATTTCAATGCAAAAAACACTGTTTTATATTCAGGCCAATACGGTATAATATATAATAATAATAATAATAACACTAATAATTAAATAGATGATAACCAAATAACCATCTCTGGGTTCTTCACAGATAAAAATCTAGGAAATAAATAACACTATTAAAAAAATAAAAAATAAAAATTCTCTCAGGTATAGTTCAGGGGGCCGGACCAAATGTGGAGGCGGGCTGTAGTTTGGGGACCCCAGCTATAGACGTTCAATCCATTTTGAGCTTCTTCAATGTCACTTTAACAAGGACAACATCGACTCACCACGACACCAAGGGTTGCACAGCAAGATGAACTTGCCCGAAGCACGAAACTTCAGCTTGTCCTGGACGAATGCCAACATCTTAAAAGTATAACGTCCCACTGAGGCCGAAGCGGGGCTCCAGATGAACACCGAGGGCTTGCTCGCGCTTCCCTCGGGGTCCATAAAAGCACCCCAACGGGACGGCGGACAGTTCGGGGAAGGACTCACAGGCACCGTCACGTACAAGCGGCCTGCGGAGAATGAAAATCAGTTTCACATGTATGTCTTGTTACAGTAAGTGTAATGCAGTAGCCTAATGTGTGTGTAAAACCTGTTTTTATTTTCCATTTCATTAGGAGGTTTCAAACCCCAAGTCCCGACCCCTCAAAAAAGAAAGTTCCCATTTTGTCAGAGAGTTACGGCAAGAAATTCTAGCCACTTTCACCCCTACAAGACACGGGTAAATCTCGTGTCACCTTACACAGGAATTTACCCGGAAAGAAGTCTGAAACGGGCTAGAGTATTTTTTTTTTTTAATATTATTATTATTAGGAGTGGGAACCTCTTGGTACCTCACGATACGATACGATACGATACGAAGTTCACGATAACGATGGTCTGACGATATGGCGATACAACGATTATCGATACATTAGTCAGGAAATCATTCTAGGATATTCGACAAAAAAACTAATAAACAGAAAAACAAGCTTCTGCTGTGAAATGGAATGAGTTTATCACTAGTAGATGTCCAATCCATTTGAACTGGGAGGGTGGCAGCGAACGAACATTCGTTCATTCGCTGCCATCCCACCCACTTCAAACAAATCGAACGTCTATGACTGTCAGTGGCCGTCAGTGGCAGCCAATGCCAGGCAATGAGGTCATTTTGGACCAATTAAGGTCATTTGCCTGTTGATTTTCAGTTACTTCCTGTTGATTTTGGGGTATTTTATGGGTCACTTCCTGTTTATTTTGAGTTACAGAACAGGAAGTGACCTGGGAATCACCCAAATGAATAGGCAGCAAACATATTGCAGCCCAGCAATATGTTTGGAGGAGAAAAGGTGAGGCCTTTAACCCCAAGTACACCATGCCTACCGTCAAGCACGGTGGTGGTAGTATTATGCTGTGGGGCTGTTTGGCTGCCAATGGAACTGGTGCTTTACAGAGAGTAAATGGGATAATGAAGAAGGAGGATTTCCTTCAAATTCTTCAAGATAACCTAACGTCATCAGCCCGAAGATTGGGTCTTGGGCGCAGTTGGGTGTTCCAACAGGACTAGAATTAAGGTTTTCGAATGGCCTTCCCAAAGTCCTGACTTAAACCCCATTGAGAACTTGTGGACAATGCTGAAGAAACCAGTCCTTGTCAGAAAGCCATCAAATTTAACTGAACCGCACCAATTCTGTCAAGAGGAGTGGTCAAAGATTCAACCAGAAGCTTGCCAGAACCTTGTGGATGGCTACCAAAAGCGCCTAATTGAAGTGAAAATGGCCAAGGGACATGTTACCAAATATTAGCGCTGCTGTATGTATATTTATGACCCAGCAGATTTGATCACTTTTTTCTGTTCACCCATAATAAAGTCATAAAAGAACCAAACTTCATGAATGTTTTTTGTGACAAAGAAGTATCTCTTCCAATCACTCTATCAGAGAAAAATCAGAGTTGTAGAAATAACTGGAAACTCAAGAGAGCCATGACATTATGTTCTTCACAAGTGTATGTAAACTTTTGACCAGAACTGTAAAATTGCCCATATCACGACAGAGGATTTTTCCCCTATCGCACACCACTAATGACAAAATGAAAAAAACATTTACCAAGCATGATTTTGACCCTCAATGTGTCAAAAGGGCGAGCTGTCCCGGGCAAACTGACTCTGAACGGCGCTCCTCTTCGGACCACCAGAGTTTTGGAGTGGCTGAAACCATCCGTCCGGTGTTGTTCCAGGTTCTCCTCGATTTCCAAGTCCACTTGTTGCATGCTGAAAATGAATAACTCGAGATGCCGGAGCTTAGAAAAGACTGAGAGAAATGATTCTCACCTTAAGTTGGACTAGTTATTTCAGTTATAAATACTTTGACCACGCCTTCGTCTGCATTCCATTCAACCCCAACGGGGACATTATGTTTTTAATTGACGTTTCCATGCAAAACACACACCGGCGTCACTATGCACTCGTCATCACATTGCTGGAGGGCTACACCGAAGGCGTGCGCGCATGACGAATCGCGCTCACCCGACTCGTAAATTCCTCCAGCTCGGAACAAATAAATAATGTTTTCGCATGCATGGTTGCAGAACACGTAAATTGACTGACACTGTTCTGACTCTGAAATGTCCCAAAAACTTGATTTTCACCAAAAAGTCCCAGTTCACCCAAAAACGAGGGATTTTCACCCCAAAAAATGTTAGTATGTAGTCCCACATTTATCATTTTCACGCATCGAAAAATGCACAAAATCAAGGGGGAACTAAATAGGATTGTTTCTTATCAGAGATCGACCGATATATCGGCTAGCCGATTTATTTTCTAAGATCAACCATCAGCCAATTTAGAGCTTCTAAAATAGGATAACGGTTATGTTCACTGTTTAGATCTTTCTTATAAAGGTCAACCGATATATCGGGCCGATATTTTTTAATCTCAGCCGATATAATAGGATAACTTATATTCACTGTTTGGGTATCTTTGTTCATTGTGATCTTGCATAGGGATAGGAATCGAGAACCGGTTCCTTGTGTTTCAGTTCCATGGAATCATTTGGCAGTTTATCCTACGATTGCCTCACTTCTCGAGAACCAGTCCATGTGTTTCAATTCCACGGAATCATTTGGCAGTTTATCTAAAGATTCTCTTACATCACGTAATTTATGAATGTTACACAGATTCGACTCAACTCATCAAGTTTAACCTGAAGAGTCGTCGCCGCGTGAGTTTGGATTGATTTTCACAGGCCAGGTCATTATTCATGAGACTACTTAAAGAAATGGTGATCCCCCCCCCCAAAAAAAAAATCTATTAATGGGTCTATCGTATTCCTCGTCGAATACTTTATAATATAACAAAATAATTCTTAACGATTTTATTAGCAATTTTAATACTCCTTTTAGAAAAGTTCCTTGGGTATGCGTTCGCCAGTCAGTTAACAACCAGTCAGTTACTTCCTGTTATTATCCTACGTCACACGTGCTGCGTATTCTGGGACCGAGGATAGGCGTAAGATGCGCATTTTGAGCAGAATGTGGCCACCTGTTAAGATGTGTGCGAGGAAGTGGTAATCTGTGTGCGTCCATTAACGAAAATGAAATTTGACGAATTGCAAATATTAGATTAAAACGAGAATTTAAAGATGTTTTCCTTTCGAGATAACATTGTGAAGAGAACGGACAAATATGATTGCCTATAAAAGTAGAGACACACAGATTGAAATAGCCAAGGGTTGAGGGGTATTTAATTATTAAAGTAGAAAATTATATAAGAGAAAATTACCTAATTTAATTACTTTTCAAAAAATCCCGACAATACTAGTAAACCTGGTGTAAGAATTCCAGCAGGGCCGAAAACCAAAAGTGGTTTTTGCCATGTGACCAAAAAATTTTGCCATGTGGCTTTTTTTTCTTGCCATGTGACCAAATTTTTGTCCATGTGGCAAAAATTTTTTGCCATGTGGCATTTTTTTGCCACACGTTTTTCTGCCATTTAAAATGAAAATAAAATTTGGATGTGCATAGACATCAATGGCAGAGCCTTACTTGGGTGCCAGTTGAACGTCGATAAGATCTAATGTAAAGTGTTTAGTCAAAAATCACAGCCACACGTTTTTTTGCCATTTAAAATGAATGTAAAATTTGGACGTGCATAGCCGTCAATGGCAGAGCCTTACTTGGGTTCCCGGTTGAATGTCAATGCACTCTAATGTAAAGTGTATGGTAAAAAATCACAGCCGCACACGTTTATTTGCCATTTAAAATGAAATTAAATTTGGACGTGCATAGCCGTCAATGGCACAGCCTTACTTGGGTGCCAGTTGAATGTCGATAAGCTCCAATGTAAAGTGTATGGTCAAAAATCACAACCACACATGTTTTTCTGCCATTTAAAATGAAAGTAAAATTTGGACGTGCAGAGCCGTCAATGGCATGGACTTGTATGGCCTGTAAAACAGCCATATTCCCCAAAAAATGCCATATACCCCCCTCCCCACAAACCAAAATGGATTTTGCCACAACCCCCCAAAAAATGGCACATGGCGAGAAAAAATGCCACATGCTAAAATCCATTTTGCCACATGGCAAAAAAAATGCCACATTTTGACATAATTTGTTTAAAAGTTAAAAATATTTGAGTGTAAAAGGGTAAAACGGACAAATTTAAAATAGTTCGGGGGCTTAATGCGCCATGAATCTGGTCTGGCAGCATATAGACATATTGTTCAGTCTTGTCTGTGTTTTCCGCCATATATATGTATATATAGTTCTTTTAATACTAAATTACTGCATACTATTGCTTGGTCAGACACAGCTTCATTTATTGTCTGCCATTTGACGTCCGATCCATTTGAAGAGGGATTTTTTTTTTTAAATGTTTCAATTGATATGTTTCATAAATTGATTTAAAAAAAAAAATTTGAAAACATTTTTTGAAAAGGCACATTTTTATTTTTTGTTTTTAGTCACATTTTTCAAAAGTCAAAACATGTTTATATTTTTTTAAATAAGTTGAAGAAAAAACTAATATTTTTTCTTTCATACTTGTATTTTTTTCCTCTTATTTAAAAATGTTTATTATTATTTACTATTTGAAATGAAAAAAATTAGGGCTGTCAAGATTATCGCGTTTACGGGCGGTAATTAATTTTTTTAATTAATCACGTTAAAATATTTGACGCAATTAACGCACATGCCCCACTCAAACAGATTAAAATGACAGCAGTGTCATGTCCACTTGTTACTTGTGTTTTTTGTCTTCCTCTGTTGGCGCTTTGGTGCGACTGATTTTATGGGTTAGTACCATGAGTGAGCATGGTGTAATTACTGACATCAACAATGGCGAGCAACTAGTTTATTTTTTGATTGAAAATATTACAAATTTTAGAGGGTTTCAATATAACATTTCTATAACTTGTACTAATATTTATCTTTTAAGAACTACAAGTCTATCCATGGATCGCTTTAACAGAATGTTAATAATGTTAATGCCATCTTGTTGATTTATTGTTATAATAATCAAATACTGTGCTTATGTACCGTATGTTGAATGTATATATCCATCTTGTGTCTTATCTTTCCATTCCAACAATAATTTACAGAAAAATATGGCATATTTTATAGATGGCTTGAACTGCGATTAATTACGATAAATTTTTAAGCTGTGATTAACTCGATTAAAAATTTTAATCGTTTGACAGCCCTAAAAAATATATATATAAATATTTAATGAGAAAATATTTTACTGTTAACTCTTTAGATGCCATTGACGACATCGCCTCTCCCAGTCAAAAGGATTGGACTCCTAGCGTTGTCAATGGCACCCAATGACTTAAATGAGTGCCCTATAAGTAGAAACAGAATCACATTATTTACAGTTTTTTAATATTTGGCAAGAATTTGAATATTTTCTAATATATATATATAAATACACCTGTAAAACCTTCAAGTGTCCTGGCACCAATTGAGTATTCCAGACAAGTGGTCCTTCACCTCAATCTTCATTTTAGGGCAGCGGAAGCCCCGCCAGGCTTGTTATAAAGCAGAAAGTCCGAGATGTCGTGCCAAACGTCGCTGTCGTGGTAAAGGTACGTCATGGATGACCGCAGCGACGGCTGGAGCGTGTGCGGGTAGTACTCGAAGAGCCACAAGACCACCCCCCACACCAAGGTGGCGAAAAGCGGGAAGGGGTCCCGCTCGGGCTGCGGGATTACCCCTTTCTCCACGGCCAGCCGGGATATGGCGAACAAGATGCGGGACAGCAGGTACATGTTGATCTGGAACCATGGCAGACCGGCGATAGGAAAGACTTTAGGTTATGTATTCGATTCTGTATGTATGTTTGTAGTGCTGCAACGATTGATCAGTTAAATTGAGGCTTAAAATTAAATTTTGCTGCTTTGATCATTTGTTTAACCCTTAAATACCTGCAACATGAAGCAATTACCAGAGAATCCCAAAATTTGAAAAATAAGGTCCTAATGAAACCTTTACGTCATAATGAATATGTGTAGGGCTGCAGCTATCGAATATTTTAGTAATCGAGTAATCGACTGAAAATTCTATCGATTAATCGAGTAATCGGATAAAACAAATATATTTTTAGGTGAAGAGCAATTAAGAAATATACATGAGAAAACAAGACATTTCATCTAATCTTGAAACATTTTCAGTCAATCAATGTCTTTATTTTCGATGTATATTGTTGAAAACAGCCAACAATTGCATCTAAAATGTAAATAGAATTAAAAAAAAAAAAAAAAAAGACTAATTCACTGCTTTCACTCAAAAAACTTTTAGATCTTATTAAAGAAAATATATCTTACCTAAAAATGTCGTTACGCTTGATAACACACATCACTTAAAAGTTAGGATTTTTTCCCACGTGTTTCAATTGAATTTCTCTTTGTGTCAAGCCATTTTTAAGTTCTAGTTAAGTTTTAAGTTAGTCTAAACTGTAAGTCCTGATAGGATTTTGAGTTTTTGCAGTGTTCAAAATAAATGTATGATACAGGCTGTATTGGAGCACATTAGGGACCAGTGCTACTTGGGTGTTTTATCCAGCAATGACTACTGAGCTAAAATTGATAGTTAGCATGATTAAGTTTTTATTTTACACCCTCATCACTCCACAATGCTATGTTATGTTAAAGCCTGTATGGAAGACACGTTAGCCACGCATCGACAGTGGTCATAATTAATTGAAACCTAGCCCTCCGCAGGGCTAACGTTACGTGAGCTAGTAGCGACAGTAACGTTAATCTTATTTATTAGCGCTTAGCGCTCTTTATTAGCGCCCAGCGCTCTACTGCTTTAAGATGGCGGCTGTTTACTAACGCTGCCCAGACGCGGACGAGTCTGTCATTTTGCATCTAGTTCAACATACATGTGATCTCTATGAGACGCATCAAACGCTACCTGTACCAACGTAGCATCGTGCGGGCTAGTATTTAGCAACGTCGGCGTCGTTTGTGGCGGCTGACGGCTGCAGTAAGTTTTTTTTTTTTTTTTCCATCTTCCTCTCCGCACGTGACAGCGCGTTGTCCCGCATTAAAAGTAGTCCGAGAAAAACGTTATGCTTAGAGCTGTCAAAATAAACGATTACTCGAGGTGAATAAAATTACTCGGATCAGTTTTTAAACTCGAGTTACTCGAGTTGCTCGAGTACTCGTTTCAGCTCTAAATATGTGTAATAAGCGCTCCAATATCTATAACCCTTGCTAAATCCTGTTTTTTTTTTTTCCTCATGGAACCTGCAATCATTTTATTTTTCAAAAAGAAATGTCAAAATTCTGCATTAGTCTCAAAATCATGAAATTTTAGGTGTATCATATGTGACACATTTGGCAATAATTAATTAGTGGCGTAGTAAATGTTTGTTTTCAAAGTGTTGAATTTAGTTGTATGATGATACACTGCCCTCTGGTGGCAACAGTGGATTTTACATTACTCATCTGGCGTGGCTGAATCTAGCTTCTCCCTTGCCTGGCACGGCCAGACTGTCCTCCCAGTGTTTTTCAAACACTGAGAGAATAGTCTGGGACCCAGCCCATTAATGGCCTCTCGAGCAAGTACAAAATCAATCGACAAATCAGATTCGTTTATTTGTGCGACGTGTTCTTAACGAGCAACGTCACTGTTCCGCGTCGGAAGTCGTCTCCACAACAACACAGATGGCGAACAGGAGAGCCGAGAATATGTTCCAATCCACGGTAAAATCAGTTTTAAATAACCAAAAAACACATCGACACAAGTCATTGACAACAGTCTGTCTCGCGCTAGCCATGTTGAATAAAGTCCGCTCTTCTCGTATATTTACTTCAGCGCGCAAGTCCCTCGTCCCGCCCGTCGCTGATTGGTCCACTCCGCTGTCTGTTTGCTGTGGCTTGCTCCGCCCTAGAAATTTTATCCGCTTAATGGTGGCCAGACTCAATAGCTGGAACAGCGGTGAGTCTGGAGTACCAGGCTAGCTTCTCCCTATTAAAGCCAACATAAGGCTGTAAGATTTTGTTTGAGCAAATGTTTGTTAATGCATTCGTAATTTACTTTAAAGGTATATTTGGCAGTGTTTTTTTTTTTTTTCTTGTGGAACAGAAGCAATTGCTCAAAGAAGCAAAACACACGGGAGCCGAAGTTGCTTGCTTTCAATACATTTTTTATAGAACGAGCACAACAAAGTAAAAATCGCCAACCCTTTGCTGCGAAGCGACACGCGACATTGGTGCACATGAAATATTGTGCTCGTGCACATATACGTGCACACGCGGACTAGCGACGCGATAAAAAAAAATAGAAAACGGTTCTATTTCTATCACTGTCGTCCGGCACTACAATATGGGGCGTCAATTGTAAGGCAGCACATGCTGAAAATTCCGACATGTTCTCACATTTAGCGCCACACACTGTTTAAAATGTGGTGTAAAAATTTTAGAGCCACTTTTTTTTGCACATTTAAAACATTATTTAGCAACTCAAATACATATCTTTAAATAACAAGTATTAGACCTGAATGTTTAAATCCAGAATTAAATATTACATTTAAATCTGAAATGTAAATCTTAAATTTATATCCTGAATATAAATCTTAAAATCTCAAATATATATCTTGAATGTAAATCTTAAACATTTATATCCTATATGTAAATCTTAAATATAAATGTTAAATTTAAATCCTAAATCTAAATACTACATTTAAATGTTAAATCTGAAAGCGGGTGAAACAATATTTAGCTAATATGCAAATTCACATGACTGGGGACCGGAAGAAACAAAATAAAAGCTGGTGCAGCTCAGACTGTGTTTGTGTACGTTGCTTGAAAATTAATAAAACATACTCAACTGTAGCAGTCGGCTCTTGGATATAGACCATTGTGATAATAACAATATCTAGGTAAAATACACATTTAGGAGAAACTTTATTTAAAGAGTATTTCGTGTCACTTTTACGTACTTGAGCCCAGTAAAGTTACTATGAATAGCCAAGAGGGGTCTCTGTTGGACTGGACTGGACAGCAACGTTGACTTCTCTAACTTACACTGCAAAAACAGTCAACAGTCTGAGCTGCTTCAGCTTTTATTTTGTTACTTCTTGCCCCCAGTCATGGGAATTTGCATATTAGCTAAACATTTAGTTTTACCAGTTTCCATATTTAACATTTAAATTTAGAATTTATATTTAAGATTTACTGTACATTCAGGATATAAATATAAGACTTACATTAGAGATATTTAAAATCTATATTTAACGTTTAGATTTAATATTTAGTTTTAATATTTAGATTTCAGATTTAGATTTAAGATTTATATTTAAATATGAATTTACGATTTACATTTAAGATTTAAATTCAATATTTAGTTCTGGATTCAAACATTCAGGTCTAATACTTATTATTTAAAAATAAATATTTAAGTTGCGAAATAATATTGTAGATGTGCAAAAAAAAATTTTGACTCAAAAATTTTCACACAACATTTTAAACACTGTGTGGCGCTAAATGTTGTCATAATTTTTAGCATGTGATGCTTTTCAAACGACGCCCCATACTACAACCAATCAGCAACTGATATATTGATTGACGAATCATCTACGACGGCACTGGCCAACACTTAGTCAACATTATATATATGGTTTCTTTCTGAAGAAAAAAAAAGAAATACTAAAAAATTTGAATATAACAATATATGACTGAGTATTTAGTATTAATTTGGTCAAAAAAAGAATTCAGACCATTTTTAGGTAAAAAATTTCTCAAACAAACAAAAAAAAGAGTAAGCAAGATTAAATGCACCTGACTGTTGATGTTGTTGTTGTCACCAAACACCAGCCATCCTCCGATGCAGGCGGCCAGGAAGGAATGGGATTGCAAACTGCGTCCCTGGAGCTTCTCCTGCAAGGCCTGCAGTCCCTTGTACGTAAACACGAAGCACGCCAGGTTGCGCGAGTGAGTGTAGGTGGCCTTCAAAATAGCTCGGAGTTTGTCTGCTAAACTGTTAAAGGAGAGAAAACAATCAATGCGACTTGAGGCACACACACACGCGCATTTCCATTTTAGTAGCAGGAACAACAAGACACACTCACTTTGAAACAACTCCAGAATCCTACTGAAACATTTGAGAGTACGTGGCTGGAAGTACACGTTTATTGTACTTTATTGTACTTTGCATTTAAATCGTGATTAATCGTGTGTGATTAATTGCGAATCGCCATCCATGGAAAACAAAAGAGTGATGATAAATGATGATAAACTGTGAGATTTGAGATTCTTCACATTCTGTATAATAATACATTCCAAAATACTATTTATAAGTTTTATTTCAAAAGTACTGTGTAGTGATGTTAGGCATGTTCCGAGAACCGGTTCCAAGGTATAGACCCTACCCACGTGACGTCACAACTCCGCTCTCCTGAATGGTACCGCCCAACTGTCCGTCAAAACATAGTGTTAACCTGTTACGGCTACGTACATTCCTCCTATTTACGGCGTGCTTTTCTGCTCCTTAACATTAATAATCAAAATGGTGAAGGCGTGTGTGGCTGTTGGTTGCACTAACAGAGAAGATGGAAGGAGAGACTTGAAGTTTTACCGTATTCCGAGGGATCCAAAGAGGAGAGCGAAATGGACGGCTGCAATTCGACGTGAAAACTGGGCACCAAAAAATCACCACAGACTATGTAGTAGTCATTTTATAGCCGGTAAGATGCATTTAAGATATACTTAGAGGGTTTTGGGCTGACAAATAACCACAATTAAGATCATTGCTAGGCTAATCGCCAACAACATACACGTATGTGTGTAGTGAGAGTGCTATCGCTAAACCATATAAACATTAAAAGCCTTAACTCCATTGACAAACGACATGAAATACATTAGACTTGACAGTGGATGTTAGCAATAACAAAAGATTTTGAATTGAAAATTTCGTAACCCACCTTTCCAAGCACAAGATAGATTCCTGCCGAATTTTCGTGGACGAGGACCTGTTTCACCCAACCAGCAACAAAGTATTTATAAGCCTCCAAGCTCTTGAAGTTTTTCAAATTTTCGTGAGAATAGTCTGATTTTGTGTGGACAAGATAATTGTAAATATCAGCGTAGCAGATGTCAGGCAGACAGGGCGAAGACAGTGGGTCGAAAAACATCGATTTGGGCATCAAATATGGATCTGGCGACTGTATAGAACGAAGCTTTTCCACATAACGCCTTTTATGCAACACATCCAGTGAGTTTACGGCATCAGAAAGCACCGGGTCTTCCATGAAATGCATTTTAAATTCCTCGATCAATTGAAACCAATGCTAATACAGAGACAAAATGACGGACAAGTGGGCGGAACCATACAGCGAGCACGTGGTTTTGTGACGTCGGTGGGTAGGGTCTATACCGTGGAACGAAAACGGCATGGTTTCAAAACCTCAAAAATTTTCCGTCATACCGTCCCTAAGGTATTAGCTATTTTTTTATGTTCAATGAATGCAGAGAGAAATCACTCGCTTACAGCTGCAAGGTTCAACCCTCCCCCACTGGTTGTTGCTCGGTGTCAGTGAGTCAGCTGTGCTACACGATGACAGGAGGAGGTGAAACTCCTGAACTTTTCTCCCATTGAAGAAAACAAAATCGCTAGCATGGAAATACTTCAGCTACAGAAAAGTTACAGACGTCCGCAGCTTAGAAGAAGGAGTAAGGCCATCCGACATGTAAAACATGATTGCGGAGGGTGGCAGCTGAGGAGGCAATACCTCCAATATGATTTCACATTTAAATAAAATTATACAAAAGGTTAGTAACTCACTTCGGCACTGTAAATATCTTTCACCCTGGCACTTACATGCTCATACATTTCTCCGGAGAGAGTTGGGACGGGGCTTTACAGTCCCGGCCCGGCTCCCCCGTTTTTAATGCACCACACACCAAGGTTGTGGGATGGTTGGGACCTGTTGGGGGGATACCTCACAGTTGCCTCCTCACGACAGGCCCCGCCATCCCTGCACCTTTTTTAAACGCACCACACACATCATACTCCACAGGAGAGCTCCGGCAAAGGGCGGTAGGACGGGCGGCTGGGCAGACACTCCATGCTGCGGTCCCACTGCCCCAAGCCAAGCTCTCCTATTTTAATGCATACATTGCACTACCCTCCCCTCACAATCCCATCACGGTGCTGGGTGATGGCTGCCAGCCGGGAACCTGGCAGCCACAGTAATAGGGTGGTAGGTGGGTCCCACACTTTTTCCTGATGCCGTGGCTACTGGGGTGTGGCCTCCCCTTTGCCTGGGCTGCCGGCCGTGGGAGTGGGGTGGGGGATCGGGGATCCAGTCTTGCATCGCCCCATGGCAGTTCCTAGGCGTTCTCCTGCCTCCGCCTTCCCCCCTCTTCTCTGACTGGACATCCGCCCTGCGCTACGCCGCGGGTCGCTGGCTGGGCGCCGGTGTATCAGCGGGGTGTTGCCTGCACCGGCGGGGGACCCTGCCCTGCCTTGGGCTTGGCGGGCCGCTGGGGGTCCCGTGGCATGCCGTGTCGGTTGGGGGGCTGCGGCTGTGGCTCGTGGCGTGGGTGGGCCGGCGGGGGTGGGGGTAGACGTGGGGTTGGTGGTGCGTCCCCTCCTGCCATCCCTAAAGGCCGGTTGATGGGTGCGCGGGTGGCCCGGGGGACCACCCTGGATCCCGGGGGGGGGGAACGATGGCTCCTTTGCTGGGCTGCGGGAGGAGGGATGGGCTGCGCTTGACCCCCCCACCCTTACCCCCGCCCTCCCCCCCTCCCGGGCTGGCTGGGTGGGGGCCGTGGCACTGGGTTGGCGCCCGCGCAGCTTCTCCGCCCATCTGCGTGACTGTCGCGCGCCCGGTGGGGCTCGCGTGCTGCTGGATGTGGTAGGGCATGCTCGGGTTGGGGGTCCTGGTGCCAGGATTGGCGATGGGGCGGTGTAGGGTTGGTCGCCAACGGGCTTACATTCATAAGAGATTCACACGATTACTGGGTTCTAGATCACAGAACTGATTTGTGTACACTCTACCCCTTTCGATCACTTAGCTTATAGACACCCCCACCCCCGTCCCCCTCTTTCACTGGCCAATAGGCCCCCACATGGTGTAAACCAGAAATACATCTCGCTGACGATGGCACCAGCATATTAGTAATTAGTCTAGATGTTCAATGTATTTCTTGTTGTTGTGTATGTGTTTCTTTTCTTTCTTCTCTTGTGTTTCTTTTCTTCTGTCCCCCCATATTCCCTTCCTGTTTGCTGCTTTGTCATAATAAAAAGGTATTTTGAATGATCACAATGGGAGTATGTCAGACTCTCAATGTGAAACATTAAAACTGTTCAGACTATCCGGGCACTTATACTTCCATTCTCTGTGTCAAACAGCTGAACAGGACAGGTATTAATTAAAAAAAAAAAAAAAAAAAAAAAGGTTAATAAACACTATCATCAACGTTTCCCACCAGCTACGAAAGTTAACTTCAGTGTGTTTAGTGCGTCTGGCAGTGGTAAAACGTGTTTTTTCTCACTGGCAACTGTCTGTGGTGAGAAAGAGAGTGTGGGTATACTGTAAACATGATACGAGTCATACACACGTGCTTTTTATGGAAAGTAATTTAATTATTTTTGTTCTGATTATAATGTTAAGCTGTGGCTTTACGCTCACCTAAAAGACTGCATTTATTTTTTTCTATTTTAACTTCACATTATACTTATGTTCCAATTTGCTAATATGTTTTGGGGAAAAAATCCTGTTCAATGGTAAAAAGTTTTTTTTTTAACCCAGATATGTCAACGTAACATATTTTAAACTTCAATTGCAATACCGTGATACTGTGAAACCATGATATACTGTCAGAATCCCTTGCGTAATGCACATGCCTAAGTAATGTCCCTGATCCAATCACATGATCGTAAATCCGGTCAGATCACATGATTTTCATAAAAAGATCAGTTTTTAAAAATATATTTATTGTAATGAAAGGTTTATGGGCTACAAAACAACAAAATATTTAGAACGTTTTCGTAGTGTTGTGGTAGGCAATGCTAAGAATGATACATGAATGATAATCTCTGCAGCATTGAAATGTTTTACATTAGGAGGCATTGTATCGTGATTTTGTATCGGCAGATATGCGATCGGGACATCCCTAGCTACTGTCATATGAATTAAATATTCATCTCCAAATGAAAAATGATTTCACGTCTATCGTCGTCAATGGCACTGAATTATGCTCAGTCAATGCCAACCTGTCAATAGCAGTGAATGAGTGAAATATTGAAAGCTCACCTTCCACTCCGGAACAGAAATGTCATGACAAGTGCATGCGGTGCTCTGATTTTAGCTCCATATCTGGAACACACAACATGGCGAAAAAATAAGGACATTTATGCTATAAAACAAATTGTAACACTTTGTCAGAGAGCAATTTGGAATTCTCCCACTCACACAGCGCCATTTCGGAAGCCTTTAAGAACAGCCAGAGCCGCTTTGTATTTTTCTTGTTGTAAAAGGTGATTGACGGTGTAAAGTAATGTTTTTAGAAGTTCTGACACCGCCATGACAACTCTAATGACGGGTAATGACAATAATTATGAAGCACACACAGGTAGAGTCCGCATGACGAGTCACTCTGAAATGACACCGTAGGGGTACACAAAAAATACTTATTAGTTCCGGTGTTGAAAGTTATTTTTGAATTTAACTTAAACTTTTGTTAGCTTAATGCAATGTTGAATTGAAAAAGCCGAGGTCTTAAGTGTCAATTTTTGAGTTGCTAGCTAGCTAGCTAGCAACTCAAAGCTAGCTAGCTAGATATAGCAACTTTATTCGTCATTCTAGTACGCACAAGCGAATACAGAACGGAAAGTCGTTGCATTTGACCCGCACAGTGTTGAAAATAAAATAGAAATGAAATAAAGTAAAATAAGCTGTCTACTGCAGTGACCATTCATTGTTCTTGAAAGATATAATTATTTTTAAGTTATTATAATTATGTATTTAATTTTTTTCTTAATTTAAGTTGTTAATTACAGTTAATTTACTACATCTCTTAAACAAGCCGTTTGAAACCCGAGCGATAAAGAGCTATTTCAAATTACACACTCCGTTGACTATTTTTGTTGTTGTTGTTGTTGTTATTGTTTCAATCAAATGACACTGACACAAAATGGCCGATAATAATAACGACCTTTCCCATCGGCTCACAGCACGCTGTTCGCATCTATAAGATTTATTATTATTATTATTATTGTAATAATTATTATTATTTACAAGTTATTATATATACAAACAAATAAAGGCTTTTAACTTTTTTTTATTTGTACAAAAATTCACAAAGTAACACATAATACTGTACCAACTCTCAATAATTCCCATGCACTCAAATTTCGTTGTTGACAATGTTTTTTGCTGACATTGACAATAAAGTTCTATTCTATTCTATTCTATTTACACGTTTGCACCTTCACGCACACTCACAGGGCTTCACAGAGTAATATTTACTGTTTTAAATAATGAAAGTTTAGGGCTTTTTTGTTATGCACCAACTGCAAAGATTTACCACACATAAGAAACGCATTCATCCAATGTTTAAAAAATTTTTTTGATCAGGCAAATTACAGTGCTGCTATTTCCGGGTTCAAAGTTCTTTTAAAGGGTCCTCACGGCGCGGCTTCTTTACTAGTACGTTAGAGGCGGTGCAATATCATTAAAAACACACAAAGTTCCGACAAGCTTCGCTTATCTTAACGCCAAAAGATGTCTGGAAGGGAAGGTGAGACATCATTTATATTGCTGCTAACAAGCGGCCACTTATATTTTTTTAATTATCACATTAAAATCATTGTAGCTTGGCTGTATGTGTGGATGAACTAGCTTTAGCTGTTGCTAAAGAGAGCAGCGCTCGTTGGCATAGTTATTGAAACGACAAACAAAATAGAGACCGTACATTTCTCGGCTACTTTTTTTAAATTGTGAAAAACATTGAATTAATTTATTATCATACCTGTCAGTCGTGTCCGCCATTAACAATAACGCAATCCATGTCACCACCAGGAGGGAAAAAGAAACCACTGAAGGCTCCCAAAAAACAAACAAAGGACATGGATGACGTAAGTATGCGAGAAAAAAATACATTGGCTTGCATTGATAATTTAGCAGATGGACATGCATGGATTGTTTTCAATGGAATGAGTCATGCATTTGAGCTGAAACTAAAGATGAATATGAAATGTTTGCAGGACGACGTGGCCTTCAAGCAGAAGCAGAAGGAAGAGCAGAAGGCTTTGGACGCCTTGAAGGCCAAAGCTTCGGGAAAAGGACCCCTAGGTAAAAAAAAAAAAAAAAAGCTGTTAATCGCATGATATTTACTGTTGCGTTACTATGGACTGAATGTTTTAGCAGGGAGTGTTCATCATCTATGACTGATGATGCACAGTTATGATCAATTAAGATATGAATGAATCATTGAATATCTAGCGCTATCGGTGGCAGCCAGTTAATGTTAAAAAGAGTAGGAGAAAATAGGACAAAAAATCTTACGTTTTTGGTAAAAAAAAAAAGTTACTTTTTTTAGGGCTGCAGCTATCGATTATTTAGGTATTCGATTAATACAACCATTAGTTCGAATATTCGCGTAATTGGATTACGAACATTTAATTTTTTACTTTAGTTGTTTAGTATGTTAAAGAAGTGTTTAAATGCAAATACAAAATTCCTGAGTGTTTCTTCAAATGATGCAGAAATGCACTTTCATTTCACAAGAGCAATAAATTCATTTAAGAATACATTAAAATACATGAGTTTAGCCCTTCTGATCAGCGCCGCACTCTAGCCTTTGCTTCCCTCCTGGCCCGTAGGTCTGTCCTCCTCAGGTGGGTGGACCCCCTCCCTCCCACACACAGCGAATGGCTGACGGCCTTAATGAAATGTTTGAAAATTGAAAAGATCAGATACTCTCTCTATTATTCTAATGGGAGATTCCTCCGTGCCTGGGGACCTTTTTTAAACATGTGTTAGTCCTCTTAAGCCCTTGGCATTCCATAATCTGACATATCTTTATTGTATTGATACTTACTATCCAAAACAATTACTAAAACTCAATGTGCAATGGTCATGAAACTCACTGGCAGTGACAGGGATTAATTTCATGGTTTATTTTTGGTTTATTTCGGTTATTATTATTGTTTTATTTTTTTCTTCCCTATTTTTATTATCATTACTTCTCTATTGTATGTGTGTTGGATGTCAGTCCCATTTCTCATCCCACTTTGTGTTTTTTTTCTAACTGGAAACCAACGCACTACTATTGTGAAAAATAAAGAGATTTTGATTTAAAAAGAATACATTAAAATACATGAGTTTAGCCCTAAACAATATAAAAAAATTAATGAGGATCTAATTACAACAAAAGAACAATTGGCTAACTTGCATAGCAAAAGTCCGCGAGCTTAAATGCTATAATTTTATTTTTTTTCACACAATGTTCTTAACAAAACTTTCAAACACATATTCCCAACAAACAACTTCTTAATATACTTCTAAACTAAATAATAAATGTTAGGGGTGCACGATATCCATTTTTTTTAAACCGATATCGATAACTTCCTGCTCCTCAAGGCCGATTCCGATACGATAACCGATAGTATATATATAATTTTTAAATGTGTATTCACATGGTTTTTTGAACATGTGTAGGCCAAAAATATTTGTGGTGGATTCAGCATAGACTTGCCTTTGACCTAACCAGAATTTTCATAATGACATGAACATTATTATAATGAACAAAACAAAGACGAGAACAGTTTTGACTTCAAATTAAGTGCCCATATTTATTTTTCAAAATGAATAAAATTTGAGTCAATCACAATCAATTAGTCAGCATAATTGATGATGTGTTCCCCTGAACAATGAGCACTGAACTAAAACAAACATAAACCCAACACTTATTGTGCTTTGTCAGCAGATAAAATATTTGGTGCGAGAGACTTTTGCGGTCTTGGTCCGTTAAACAACTCAAACGCACACATCCAAATCCACCGACACCATGCCAAAAAAATTATATACAGTGGTACCTCTACATACGAATTTAATTCGTTCCAGGACCTTGTTTGTAAGTCGAAATGGTCGTATGTCGAGCAGGATTTTCCCATAGGAATACATTATAATCCCATTAATTCGTTCCAAAGCCTAAAAACATATACTAAATTCTTAATAAATACTGCTGGCACTGTTACAAATGGCAATTAAACATAGAAAAACAAATAAGTTATAAATAAATAATTCAGAATAATAATAAGAAGAATAATTAATAATTATTCCTGTAAATAATGTAACGAATCGGATTCTAATATGGCGGACACTTTTTACTGTCCCTGAACGCACCGCGAAGTGAGATAGGTCGGTGCGGTAGAGATAATACTTTCGTTTTCTTGAGAGCAGTCAACTGCTTAAGACAATGGGCGTTTTGTGTTGGATAAGTTCTTAAATTAATGATAAAAACGTGACGAAGCTGGCGATTTCCTTGGCAATGTTACCACAATGATAATTTTCACCTTAACTTATAAATAGTGGCGAACGGTGGTCGGAAGAGGACCACGGAGCTGTATTGTTGAGCCAGTTCAGGCTTTTTACTGTCCCTGAACGCACCGCGAAGTGAGATAGGTCGGTGCGGTAGAGATAATACTTTCGTTTTCTTGAGAGCAGTCAACTGCTTAATGGGCGTTTTGTGTTGGATAAGTTCTTAAATAAATGATAAAAACGTGACGAAGCTGGCGATTTCCTTGGCAATGTTACCACAATGATAATTTTCACCTTAACTTATAAATAGTGGCGAACGGTGGTCGGAAGAGGACCACGGAGCTGTATTGTTGAGCCAGTTCAGGGACACGCACCCCAAGCTCATATTTTTCTATAACTTGCATCTTCATTTCAAAGGTAAGCATCACTTTTTTCCTTGTTTCTCCAACTGTATCAACTTTTTTTGAAAACTGTGTTGATTTCTCACACAAGAAAATCCACCGTGCGTTCGTTTGCAGTGCTGTCATGTCGTCGTATTTCGAGCAACTCGTCGGATGTAGAAACAAATGGCGGCTCAAATTTTACGTCGGATGTCGAAAAGATCGTGTGTCGAAGTGATCGTATGTAGAGGTACCACTGTATTATCGGGCCTCTTAATAATGTTATTGGATTTATTGTGATGTCATAATTCCTATTATCGGACCGATAATTATCGTGCACCTCTAATAAATGCATAAACAAATGTAGGGCTGCAGCTATCGATTAGTTTAATAGTCGATTAATCGATGAAGTAGTTCGAATTATCGAGTAATCAGAAAAGGAACATGAAAAATTAAAATACCTGAGGTGAGCCTCAAACGGTATAAAAAATAAATAAATGAGGATCTATGTACAACAACAAAAACAATTTGCTAACGTACATAGCAAATGTCCGCTAGCTTAAATGCTATAAAATGCTAAATGTTTGTTGTTTTTTTACAATGCTCTTAATAAATGGTTCAGACTCATATTCCAATAAAAAAGGCAAAAAAAATACCTATAAACTAAATTGCGAATGCATTAAAAAACATAAGCTCAAACAAAAACTTAGCTTTACATTGGTCTTAACAGGGAGCAGTTGGATTCAGCCATGTGAAATGAGGCAGACCAGAGGGCAGTATATCGACCCAAATCCAAAAAACTAAATGTAAACACTTTCAAAATAAACCATTACAACGCCACTTTAATTAAACGAATACTCGAAGCAACAAAATTTAATTCGAATATTTTTTTTCTAATCGAATACTCGAGTTAATCGATTAATCGTTGCAGCACTAAACAAATGTTAGCTCAAACGAAAGCATACCTTATGTTGGTCTGAAAAGGGAGCTGCTGGATTCAACCATGTTATGCGAGTTATGGCATATTCACTGTTGCCTTTAGAGAGCAGTGTATCCACCTAAATCAGTGGTCTCCAAACTATTCCACATAGGGCCGCATTGGGTGCAGGATTTCATTCCATTTCAGACATTAAAACAAGTAGAGCTGAAACGAATCCTCGAGCAACTTGAGTTTATAAACTGATCCGAGTAATTTTATTCACCTCGGGTAATCGTTTAATTTTGCCAGCTCTAAGCATCACGTTTTGCGCGGACTACTTTTAATGCGGGACAACGCGCTGATGTCACGTGCGTAGAGTAGAGGAAGAAGCAATAGAAAAAATAGAAAAAACCTTTCTGCTGCCGACAGCTGCTACAAACTACGCCGTCGTTGCTAAAAACAAGCCCGCATGATGCGGCGGTAGCAGGTAGCATCTGATGCGTCTCATAGATATCACATGTATGTTGAACTAGATGCGAAATGACAAGAGTCAGCAGTGTTAGTAAACAGCCGCCATCTTAAAGCTGTACACTTCTCAGCGCTAAAAAATAAGATTAACGTTACTGTCACTCGCTCACGTAACGTTAGCCCTGCGGAGGGCTAGGTTTCTATTCATTATGACCACTGTCGATGCGTGGCTAACTCTTACAGGCTTTATTTAATCTGTGTGAAAACATAGCGCTGCAGAGGGATGAGGGTGTAAAATGAAAATATGATAAAGCTGTCAATTTTAGCTCAATAGTCATTGCTGTATAAAACACCATGCAGCACTGGTCCCTAATGTTCTCCAATACAGCAGGTTAACGTTGACAAAGAGTCACCCGCTTCGTTAGGTTGCAATTATTTCTTTTTCGGGAACTTGTGGAACGACAACAACAACAGGAAGGTACGTCTCTCGCTCTCCCGCACCTCCGTCACCCCCGCACGTCAAGCGGTGCGTTCAGGAACGCATGCAAATATCTCCACCATATTACAACCTGATATGTTACAATACATTTATATTGAACACTGCAAAAACTCAAAATCCTATCAGGACTTACAGTTTAGACTAAACTAAAACTTATAAATGGCTTGACACAAATGGGAATTCAACTGAAACACGTGGGAAAAACACCTAACTTTTAAGTGATGTGTGTTTTCAAGCGTAATGGCATTTTTAGGTAAGAAATATATTTATTTTATAAGAAGTTTTTGGAGTGAAAGCAGCGAATTGGTCTTTTTTTTATTCTAGTCACATCTGACAGGCAATTGTTTGCTGTTTTCAACAATGTACATCGAAAATAAAGACATTGATTGACTGAAAATGGTTCAATATTAGATGAAATGTCATGTTTTCTCATGTATATTTGTAATTGCTCTTTACCTAAAAAATGTTTTATCCGATTACTCGATTAATCGATAAGATTTTCTGTCGATTACTCGATTACTAAAATATTCGATAGCTGCAGCCCTAATCGGAACCAAACAAATTAGTCTTCGTCTCTTCAGACAATAGGACATGGTTCCAGTAAACCATGTGCTTTGTTGACATGTCTTCAGCAAACTGTTTGCGGGATTTCTTGTGTACCGTCTTCAGAAGAGGCTTCCTCCTGGGGTGGCAGCCACGCACACCAATTTGATGTAGAGTGCGGCGTATGGTCTGAGCTAGGGATGTCCCAATCCAGGTTTTTGCACTTCCGATCCGATACCGGCCTATCTGAGCATGTGTTAAAGTTATTTAGCCTCCTTATTTAGTTGTCAGACTCATGTTGAAAAAGGTTTTAGTACTCTTGATAACAATTAGCCAGCTGAATTAGGTGAGTTTGAATAACACACAACGGTTGGTAACAAGAAACTGACCTGTTTATTCAGTGACAAACACAAAAATTATAAATAACAGAAATGGCATAGTCAGTCAGTAAAACGTGCAAATAATATTCTAAACTGTCTTAAAAAAGCAAAACACACCAACAACCTCAGTGGAAAATCCCTCGATCCCCCCCAAGCTATTAGATGCTTTTAATGTTTCGTGCATTAGTTACAGAAACTGTATAAAAAGCCTCAGGTTTAAATGACTATTTCAGTATCAAGTTAACATTTTAAAACAGTGAATGAAATACCCAAGTCCCCATTCTGTATCAGCAGCTTTAAACTACATTCAATTCATTTAATTTTGCGAATCAACTGTTAATGTTGTTAAAATTGCTCCCGTTATTCCATAATTTCCCTTCTGTCTACTTTCGACATGTGAAAGTTTTAAAACTGTTTTGAAGATAGATTCAAGTCATGATTTTGCCGATTTAGGAGTATTTTAGATAAAAAGTTAATTAGGTTCGCTTGGAAGGTTCTCAACAGCCTACTAGGGAAGTCTCCTGCTTTAAGATGGCGGCTGTTTACTAACGCAACTCGTTTTCAATACTTCAGTGTTGCATCTAGTTCTATATACATATAATATCTATTAACTACAGTAAAACGATGTTGACGTAGTCCGTAGCGGCTGTCAGCAGCAGTCAGGTATTCTTGTGGGGTTTTTTTATCCAGCGGCATGAGTTGAGCTAAAGCTGTGAGTTGAGCATTGGCATTACCCATTACAGGTCTATGACAAGCAGGACGTTTACTCTCGAGACGTAATGCGGTCCGTTTCTCATTGCGTCCCGAAGACCGCGCTGTGTATTAGTTCCGCTTTACTTGACATATTTCAATAATCGGAATTTGGATGTTTGTGAATCGTTCTCGAATCTTCCACGGCCGAATCGCTCAATGTAACGACGGCTGGGCATGTTGTACTGTGGTTGGATGTTGGATGGTGCGTCTTTACTCACGAGAGATAATGGCTCGTCATCCAGAAAAAAATCTTCGGCAATGACTCTTGTTATTCCCTGGGCTTTGGGACTGTCGAGTGCCAGTTTGTCACGCATAGCAAAAGTTTCTGCCAGTGTTAGTTGCGTAGGATCTTTCTTTTTGTCTTCGGTTTTCTTAACATACTCCTCATATTGTTTGTGGTGGTATTTCGCTAAATGCTTGATTAGGTTTGAAGGGGAAAAGATATCGTCATCGCACACACCATATAATTGTTTGCATTAGTCTAACACATATATAGTCTAACACATACATATGGTACAGGTTCTCGTAGGCACCGTCTAACTGTTTGCATTAGTCTAACACACGTAATATAATTAATCATGAAATAGTATCATTTTCATATTTACGGTAGGACTACACTAATATAAAATAAATAGCACACCATAGTTTAATGAGAAGAAATAGAAGAGATACACAATGCCGTCTTATCACAAGATTGACGCACCAACTCTTGCAATCAGCTCTCCCAGCAAACTCAAAGCGCTTTGTCCTCAAACAAGTACAACCAGCCCGGACAGCAAAGTTGATAGCGGGCGTCCCAATCCGCGCACAAACCTAAGCCGCCTAAAACCGGCCACCAAGGGGAAGACCCAAAAGCAACGCCCAGACCCACCTTCGGACACGCCTTCGACATGACCCGCGTCAGCAAAGACTTTAAAAAGACTGGACACTGAGATAACACAGATTTTTTCTGCTCGGAAACATGTAGCCTTATTTTGGATCCAGAACTGTCCCTCCGTCATCTGTTTTTGCCTTGTTTTTACCATTGTCAACGAATAAATTGTCAACCTGTTTTCGGTGAGTGTTCTTCAGGCTTTTGAAACATGGAGTCAGTACAAGGGTTTAAAATAAGAGGACGCGCGAAGGACGGGGCAGCGTCAGCTGAGCGGCACTTGTTTTGGCTGGTGCTGTTCCCCGGTGCGTCTGGGCCGGGGGGGGGGGGCGAATTTCAACAGGTTGTATTAAAACTTCTTACAGCTTTACCACCATGCTTGACTTTATTGTGGCATATGTTGCACTCGGCCTCTTAGTCTTTGTCTTCCTTTAAGGTGAAATGATCCCACACAGCTGACATTTTTACTGATAAAGTCTCACAGTAAATTGGGAGACGGTAATGTAAATGTAGTGTGTTGAAGGTGTGCCGTAAAATGTGGACCGGATTTTAGGGAAACCGAAGCAAAAACTGGAATGGATTATGTAAATCGGTGTGCTGGAAACCCCGGACCGGACTTTTAAAAAAAAAAAAAAAAAAATCTGGATTGGAATTTTCCCGTGTTGGCCGATCCGATACGCATTTTTTTGCCCATATTGGCGTCCGATCCGATCCAAATATCGGATCGGGACATCTCTAGTCTGAGCACTAACAGGCTGATCCCCCACCTCTTCAATCTCTGCAGCAATGCAGACAGCACTCCTGTAACGAGTCACATGACATTTTGGAGGGAAAACGACAAGCAGTACTCAATTTGGACATTTAGGGATGTACGTAGTTCCCATGCGGTGTACTCACTTTTGTTGCCAGGGGTTTAGATATTAAGAGCTATATTCTGAGGGGAAAATAAATGAACCCTATTATATAAGCTGCACACAGACTACTTTTCATTGTGTCAAAGTGTCATTTTGCCAGTGCTGTCCCATGAAAAGATATACTTCAATATCTGCAGAAATGCGAGGGGTGTACTCACTCTTGTGATACACTGTATTGTCACAAGCCTAATCCGCATTAAGCCTCTAGGAAGTCTAATATCACTCAGCCCGACCTTGCTAAACTTTCTTAACGCAGCGTCCTATCTTTTCCATCCACCAGGTGCGGGCGGCATCAAGAAATCGGGCAAGAAATGAAGCCTCCCAACTCCCCTTCCTCCGATTTGCTTCGCTTCGATTTAGTGTCAAATTTCCGTGATGGTTCCCAAGCAGTGTTTACTAACTGGAGTGAGTGTACAGCTTTCACACTGTGATATTTTCTTGTCGCAAACACTTGTAGTCGTCAACGCTGACTAGCCATTTTCAAATATAAGGTTGGTCTCTGTTGGAAATAAAACTCGCAAACATTTTTGTTTTTTTTTTAATGACATTTTATTGTAAATGTGAAAAAGACTAATAAAATGCTTGCAAATAAACCCAACTATGGTGTTACATTTTAAAATCTTGGAGGCAAGTGTTGCACAGATACGAAACTAAAAATGACATATTTTGAAAGGCGTTGAAGCGCAATCTTTTCGAGACCTACCCAAGATGGCTGCCAGCTAAACACACCACTGTAAATGAGAGCGTTTATCGCCCTTGGCGTCCAATCATTCTTCAGTTGTGAATTTCAATCCGTTCATCACTAGTAGTTACTGTCAATGCATTGAATTCGACTGGACTGTCGCCCCTACCGACATGGCTGCCTTGAAGCCATGTTGGTAGGGGCAATGAACGGTCTTTTCATGCTTTTGCCACAAATTGAAATTTGTTTGAGGATTGGTTGCATTGAATGAATGAATCTTTATTTGCTGCCATCCCTTCCGCTTCTGATGAATTGGACGTCAAGCGCTGTCATTGGCAGCCAATGAGGTAGAGATGCACCCCCCTATCAATTTGTGCTGCCACCCCTCCCACTACAAATGGATTGGACATCTACCCAAGACAGTTTGACTTCATAGTCAAGTAAGTATGCAGTGATTTAGTCAGAATTGGTATCGATGTAACTATTTGACACTTTATGGTTCTGCACACAAATTCAGTATCTTAGTCTTTAAAAAAAAATCTTCATAAAGGGGATATACATGAGGTAAAAGCAGATATGATGGCCTTATAAGGCACTACTTGGCTGTAAACAACTAAAGTTCAGTAGAGTAGTGTTGAAATGTACAAATTTCCCCTTCAGGGGTCTCTGGAGCTTCTACATTTGTGTTACCTGATTTCACAACATTTTGCAAGGCGAAGTTAGAGGCTGATGTGGCGACTGCATCAGTAGTTGTTGTTCTTCACCTCCTTGCTCCATTTTGGACAGTTTCATTTGGAGGATTTGGATCTCCAGGTTGAGTTTCTCACGCTCCAACAAAAGGTTTCCTCGCTTCAACTCCAGTAGGTCACCATCCAAAAGCAGACCTGCCGAGGTAGAACAAAATGTAGCATTATTTTCCTTTTTCACAACGCAGGTTTTTGCCTTAAATTGGAACGATTCATGTTTAAAAAAAAAAAAAAAAAAGCTTGAAAATTAGGTCTCATAAATAAAGCTTCAGCTTAGTCTATGTCTTTTTAAATGTAAAGTTACGAGGGCCGGTTGTTTTTGCAGTTAGTTGACGCAATGGTTCATATATAAAGTTATAAACATGTTGTATACTTTTATTTTACTCTCTACATTTAAAGTGGTAGTTTGAATTTGAATCAAAGATTTTGAGGAGCCAGTTTAGATGACTCGGGCATTTAGTTCGGATGCCTTCCCCCTTATTCCAAAACCTGTTGGGATTAAAATGATCAATTCTAAGAAAATTTTGATTACAAATATATTAGAGGGAGCCCAGAGAGACTCCGCCTGTCCCGGCTTCTGTCACCCTCACACGGTATGTTCAGCAACAGCATGCAAAACACATGCGCCACATTAGAACCCAATGACAGTGCCTTGCAAAACTATTCGGCCCCCTTGAACCTTGCAACCTTTCGCCACATTTCAGGCTTCAAACATAAAAATATAAAATTTTAATTTTTTGTCAAGAATCAACAACAAGTGGGACACAATCGTGAAGTGGAACAAAATATATTGGATAATTTAAACTTTTTAACAAAAAACTGAAAAGTGGGGCGTGCAATATTATTCGGCCCCCTTGCGTTAATACTTTGTAGCGCCACCTTTTGCTCCAATTACAGCTGCAAGTCCCTTGGGGTATGTTTCCATCAGTTTTGCACATCGAGAGACTAACATTCTTGCCCATTCTTCCTTGCAAAACAGCTCGAGCTCAGTGAGGTTGGATGGAGAGTGTTTGTGAACTGCAGTCTTCAGCTCTTTCCACAGATTCTCGATTGGATTCAGGTCTGGACTTTGACTTGGCCATTCTAACACCTGGATACGTTTATTTTTGAACCGTTCCATTGTAGATTTGGCTTTATGTTTTGGATCATTGTCCTGTTGGAAGATAAATCTCCGTCCCAGTCTCAGGTCTTGTGCAGATACTAACAGGTTTTCTTCCAGAATGTTCCTGTATTTGGCTGCATCCATCTTCCCGTCAATTTTAACCATCTTCCCTGTCCCTGCTGAAGAAAAGCAGGCCTAAACCATGATGCTGCCACCACCATGTTTGACAGTGGGGATGGTGTGTTCAGGGTGATGAGCTGTGTTGCTTTTACGCCAAACATATCGTTTTGCATTGTGGCCAAAAAGTTCAATTTTGGTTTCAACTGACCAGAGCACCTTCATCCACATGTTTGGTGTGTCTCCCAGGTGGCTTGTGGCAAACTTTAAACGAGACTTTTTATGGATATCTTTGAGAAATGGCTTTCTTCTTGCCACTCTTCCATAAAGGCCAGATTTGTGCAGTGTACGACTGATTGTTGTCCTATGGACAGACTCTCCCACCTCAGCTGTAGATCTACGCAGTTCATCCAGAGTGATCATGGGCCTCTTGGCTGCATCTCTGATCAGTTTTCTTCTTGTTTGAGAAGAAAGTTTGGAAGGACAACCGGGTCTTGGTAGATTTGCAGTGGTCTGATGCTCCTTCCATTTCAATATGATGGCTTGCACAGTGCTCCTTGAGATGTTTAAAGCTTGGGAAAAATTTTTGTATCCAAATCCGGCTTTAAACTTCTCCACAACAGTATCTCGGACCTGCCTGGTGTGTTCCTTGGTTTTCATAATGCTCTCTGCACTTTAAACAGAACCCTGAGACTATCACAGAGTAGGTGCATTTATACGGAGACTTGATTACACACAGGTGGATTCTATTTATCATCATCGGTCATTTAGGACAACATTGGATCATTCAGAGATCCTCACTGAACTGAAGTGTGCTGCACTGAAAGTAAAGGGGCCAAATAATATTGCACGCCCCACTTTTCAGTTTTTTATTTGTTAAAAAAAGTTTAAATTATCCAATAAATGTTGTTCCACTTCACGATTGTGTCCCACTTGTTGTTGATTCTTGACAAAAAAATTAAATTTCATATCTTTATGTTTGAAGCCTGAAATGTGGCAAAAGGTTGCAAGATTCAAGGGGGCCGAATACTTTTGCAAGGCACTGTATATTCGTCCGAGTTTTATTCATTTTTTTCTTAATGCATTGCCAAAATGTATATGATCGGGAAAAATTATCGGGAATGATTGGAATTGAATCGGGAGCAAAAAAAAAGCAATCGTATCGGGAAATATCGGGATCGGCAGATACTCAAACTAAAACGATTGGGATCGGATCGGGAGCAAAAAAACATGATCGGAACAACCCTAATCTCACATTATTTATTATATATTAGCCACAAATACGTATCACCTCAGAAAGATTATTTGAAGATAACACATTGTATAATGAACTCAGTTGCACTGGTTAACAGCCAGTAAGAGGAAACGTTCAAATAAGAATGAAACTCTACAAATTTCGCAACCGCACCTTCATTTTCCTGTCGTGGTTTGGTGAGGGACCTCAACTCAACCTCCACTGGGTAATGATCGCTCACCTGTAGTGTCTGCAAAACCAACAAACAATATCGAAAACATTTTATATTTCTTTACATGAAACCCTTTCATGCACAGATTGTTTTTCTGTTACATTCATATAGGACAGGGGTCTCAAACTTGCAGCCCACGGACAATATTTTGCAGCCCCCGTTTGATATCCAATTGTAGTAGTTGCCCGCACTTTTTTACTAACATTTTGCAATGAGCAATAAAAAACATAAGTAGTGAAACCTGCTCATTGGTGAGCCCGAAAGCTTCCTGGAAGTTGAAGGGTCGGGCGGAGTTTGGTACGATGGCGCGAAGCATGTCGTCTCCGTACACCACGATTCTGAAAGCGGGGTAATTCTTAGAAAATAAATCTTAACCAGTACAGTTTGTTCGAGAAAATTACCTACACGTGTATCCTACCTGTCGTACGTGTGGGCGTTGCCCGTGCTTGCCGTGGTGTCGACATCGTCTCCGATCAACCAGTGGAAGTTCTTGTCGGCGCGGATGCGGATACTCTGCAAATCACGCTCGGAAACGTATGCGCCATCAGCATTGAAGTCACCCAAGATCATTACGTTCTGTCGGGAGAATTTACAGCAGTTTGATGGAAATAATGACAATTCAAGGAACCAAAAATAGCAATGTATTCTGCCTTTTGGTAAGTTTTACAGCAGGGTTTTTTGTGCTGTCCTACAGCGAACTCTTGTGGTTGCTTTGCAACACGGTTTATTGTATTCAAAATGGCTGCACGACGTCTCAGGCTGACTCCTACGTTGAAATGTTGTGCTTATATGATCCCTGGACAAGATTTGTCCGTAAGTATGGATGTTTAAAAGAATGTACATATTATGTTAGTAAAGGAAATGTTATATTTTTTTGTATGAGACGCTTTTTGTTTATGTTTAGTGAACTTGTCTAGCGTGCTAAGCTAACGTTGCAATGCTTGTGTATTTTTTTGTAGTTTTATGACGGTCTAAAGAGGACAATGGTTTGAGGCCATTCAATGAATAAATCAGATAAAAAAGGAAGAAGTCTGATTATTAAAGCGTCGTTCACTAGCTGTCTAGCTTGGGAAAAAGTAGACGCTTCGAAGTGAGGACTGCATTCAATGTGTCTTTTAAGACATAGACATGTGGAAAAAATTAGGACACCCCATTAAATATTCAGTTCTTTACTAAGAAATGTTCACAAATCAATGTCTGATCTTGTTTTTTTTTTTTTTTATCTCTCTAAAAGCAAGTGATTTAATGCAGGTATTAAGTAAACAACAAAAATTAACATTGTTTTACTCATTAATATATCAACAAAAATGCACATTCTAACTGAGGAAAAAGTTAGGATGCCCTACCACCTAATAGCTAGTGTTACCCCCTTTGGCCGAAATAATTTAACTGAGATGTTTTTTGTAGCCATCTACCAGTCTTTGACGTCGGTCTGAAGAAAGTTTTCCTCACTCCTCAACGCAGAATACTTTCATCTGTGACTGACTGTTGAAGTGAGAGAAAACACCATGGTGAAATCAAAGGAGCTGTCTGAGGGCTTCAGAAAGAAGATTGTAGATACTTATTTATGAGTCTGGTAAGGGATTTCAAAAGAACATAAAATCAGCCATTCCACTTTCTGGAAAATAGTCAACAAGTGGAGGACATTCAAAACAACTGCCAACATGCCCAGGTCTGGCCGTCCAAGCAAGTTCACCCCGAGAGCAGACAGCAAGAAGCTAAAAGAAGTCTCCAAAAACCTTCAAATGTCATCATGGGACCCACAGCAGGCTTTTGCTACAGTTGATGTGAAAGTGCATGCCTCTACAATCAAAAAGAGACTTCACAAGTTTAACCTTCATGGGAGGTGTGCAAGGAGGAAACCTTTGCTCTCCAAGAAGAACATGAAGGCCAGACTGAAGTTTGCCAGAGTGAATGTAGACTAAGACCAGGACTTCTGGAATCATGTTCTTTGGACATGTCTGTCTGGCGTAAACCCAATATACAGGCATGAAAATGGGTCAGGGGTTAAAAAGGTGAGAAAGGTGGGGAGGAAATATGTTCCGGTAGGGCTGTCCCAAACGACTAATTTTCTTACAATTAGTCAGCCGACTATTTTTACGATTAGTCGACTTTTTACTACCGTAATTTCCCGAATATAACGCGCACTTTTTTTTCCCAAAATCAACTTGTAAACTCATGGTGCGCATTATAAACGGGTACATGGATGGAGACAGAAATATATATGTATTACATATATATATATATATATAAACTGATTTTTTTTCATTGACACGGCCACGTTGTGTTGAAGAAACGTATGCGGCGACCCGTTGCCGACCATTACAGTACGTGACGTCACCATTTTGTTTCGGTAATACTTCACTCTAATCGGCCGAATGATTTCGTCTGTCTTAAATTCTGCTTTTTTCACTCTTCATAAAGCACAGAATTTAGTTTCTTGAACTCGTTTGAGTCGACGTTTATTGCAGCTCCACAATTCGGACCATAACAAATGTAAGGACACACACTTCCTGTGTCCGTCAACTATATCGGTCCCTCGGGAAACTCAAACCCAAATAACAATAGTTCCTTTTGTTACTGTCGTGTTGACAGCGATGACCTCTCACGGATTTCCGACTTACGTTCTCATTTTACCGTATCAATCCATGGAAGAAACATTTATTCATCATGAGGAAACGAGCAAGTTGTACAGCAGCCTTTAAAAGAAAAGTCACATCTGTTTTGTTTTCTCCTAGATTCTGGTAAGTTGGAGAAGTTGTCAAATCATATTATTACCGTAAATATTGTCAGTTTACGGTAATGTTTTGAACTACCAATGTGCTATGCTTGTGCTGTGTTTCACCAGTCAGTAAAATGACATCTCTGTATCTGTACACGAGCTCTGTTTTCTTGTATTCTTCTATTTATTGGTGCTAAAATTAGGGTGCGCGTTATAAACGGGTACAATAATTTTCCCCAGATTTTACAAGTAAATTTGGGGTGCGCATTATACACGGGTGTGCCTTATATTCGGGAAATTACGGTAATTTAGCAATGAATTTTTTGTTGACGCTTATTAATTCACAAAAACACTTAAATTCTTTATTAAAGTACAAATAAACATGTAAATAACAATCACACATAAATAATGAGGTCAAATGTTGATAGCATTTACAAGTGCAAAAGAATGCAATGTAAACAGATTCAGAACACTGACGTCGCCTTTCCAACATTATTCGAAACATTAAATAAAAAATATGTAGCATTATTATAATATACTACTAAATAAAATAGTATTTTAAGAATTATAGTATTCATTGCTAATCATATTTTTTCAAAAAGGGTGTCATTTTAAAGCTATTCTTAGCATAAAATCTGAATTTTGTAGTATTATAGTATTTACATATTATAGTATTAATTCTGAAGTATGGGGGATAAACTCCAGAAATCGTTATTTATATGAACGTGGCATGCTTTTATTTTGATATGTTTACCGGAAGTATGTTCGCTAAATCGCTAACAGCTTCACATGCCGAA
Organism: Corythoichthys intestinalis; assembly: GCF_030265065.1. Lineage (NCBI taxonomy): Eukaryota > Metazoa > Chordata > Actinopteri > Syngnathiformes > Syngnathidae > Corythoichthys > Corythoichthys intestinalis. The sequence continues at coordinate 54,546,033 of NC_080403.1, forward strand.
AAAAAGCACTTATCGTCATTGCTTGTGGTGTCACTCAGATTTTTTTTCTTTTCATTTTTTCGTTTGCAAATGCTGTTAACCAGCTATTTTTAATGTTTGAAGTGTCACCTTTTAACCGCAAGTTTGCGTTTTAGTCAAGACTGCCAATGTTTTATGCAGGCTTAAGTAGGTTGTCTTTTTTTCCCCATTAGTCTCTAAGTAGCAATGCTAACGTTTACAGCGTTTAATATAGATGTGTTTCCTTATTTTGTATGTCTGAACTGTAATTCTACGGCGTGTTGATTACCAATAAACATCTGTAAAATGAACTGGAGTCTCATATGTTCTCTGCAGGCCCGCACAAATGTATGCATGCACGCGCACGGTGATAAAACACAGTCGTGAAAATTATCGCTCTCATCTTTGTTTACCTTGCGACAGATGGACTCATTGCATATCGCGACAGGCTTAGCAACTTCAATAAAACATGTCGTTAGTTAGTTAGTTAGTTAGATAGAATTACGACCCCCCCCCCCCCCCCCCCTTAAAAATTTTCTCCTCTGATCTACACAATTCACGTAGGTCACCCCTTTTGACTTCAAAACGGCGAATTTCGCCGAAAGGTGAATGATTTTCATGCCTGAATATAGCATTCCTGGAAAAGAACCTCATACCAACTGTGAAGCATGGAGGGGGAAGTGTCACGGTTTGGGGAGGCTTTCCTGCAGCAGGACCTGGCCAGCTCACCATCATAGAATCCACCATGAATTATATCGTGTATCACAGCTTGAGCAATATGTGAGACCATCTGTGAAAAAATTCAAGCTAAAACATACCAGTAAATCCACCAAGGACTGGCTGAAAAGGAATAAATTGAGAGTCCTGGAATGGCCGAGTCAAAGCCCAGATCTTAATCCCATTGAGATGCTGTGGGGTGACTTGAAACAGGCTGTAAATGCAAGAAACCTCTCAAACATCTCAAAGCTGAACGTATTCTGCTTTCAAAGACTGGTAGATGGCTACAAAAAGCATCTCATTGAAGTTATTTCAGCCAAAGGGGGTAACACTAGCTATTAGGTGGTAGGGTGTCCTAACTTTTTCCTCAGTTAGAATATGCATTTTTGTTGATATATTTGGCTTAATGAGTAAAATAATTTTCTTTTTTACCTGCAATTAAATCACTTTGTTTTCCAGAGATACAAACAAGATCAGACATTGATATGTGAACATTTCTTAATAAAGAACTGAATATTTCATGGGGTGTCCTAATTTTTTCCCATGGATGTAGGTTCTTGACGGTTTTTTTGCCTCCGAGCGCTGGATTTTCCAAAATCCAGAAAACATCCTTACATCTGTCCTCCACTTCTTCTTGACATGTTGAAAGACATCAAAAAGCTCGTCCAGCTCCGTCTCCGAGTCCTCCGGTTTGGTGTGAACGGGAATCAGAACCAGATCCTTCAACACTGCCACGGAAGGAAACACAAGTTCTTTAACGCTGAGGCACATTTTTTGTAGGAGGCTAACTCGTCGCACCTGTGTGATGACATCGGAATCTGAGGATGTAAGGGTCTCTGGCGAAGACGTCGCCGCCGTCGGTCACCTGGTCGTCAAACTGATACGAACCCACCAGGTCTACCAGGTCGTCCCTGTGAGTTTGAGAACCGAAAATTTGCTCTCAGTGTCTTTTAGATGTTGATGGAATATGCGTTCTTACCTGTATAAGAACATGAACTGTTCCTTGTAACGGGATCGACCCAGACGAGTGCTGATCTTTAAAGTGTAGTGATGATCTGCGTCGGACCTATATACACATTTTTTTTAAGTCTTTTTTTTTTTTTTTTTCAATTGTCATTTAAAAATGAGCGTTTTTGGCGGAGACTTACGTGTTGAGCGCATCCAGGAGGGTCTTGACGGCTATACCGCTGATGTCCACCACCTCCAAGATCACGATGATGTCATAGCGTTGGATAATCTGGAGGGAAAAGTCATGAGAATATTTTGCACAGACTTTAAATTCCTACTCCTCTGTCGTGAACTGATCTTGTCGAAACTTTTTTTCACCATTATTTGTATGCGAATCATTAATTAGTTGTGGATTTATTGTGCCTGTAGATTTCGAATTAGCCAGTAGAGAGCAGCCTTCAGCTGCTTTTTCAATACAAATCAGCCAGAGTCGGCCCTGGGTGACTAGGAGCCCTCAGTGAAAGTATAGACCCTACTCACCTACATCACAAAATGACGTTTCGCTGTAACCGGCCAACATATTGTCCGTATTTTTTAGACCTATTCTCATTGTTTTCAATTAGTCGTGCAAGTTATAGAGCAATTCATGGAAGCCCCGGTGTTATCTGACACCGTAAACTCATTGGATGCGTTGCATAAAAGGCGTTATGTGGAAAAGCTTCAGTTTATCCATTCGCCAGATCCATATTTGATGCCTAAATCAATGTTTTTCGACCCGCTGTCTTCGCCGTCTTTGCCTGACCCTGATATTTACAACTATCTTGTCCACACAAAATCAGCCTATTCTCACGAAAGTTTGAAAAACTTTTAAGAGCTTGGAGGCTTATAAATGCTACGTTGCTGGTTGGGTGAAACAGGTCCTCGTACACGAAAATTCGGCAGGAATCTTGTGCTCGGGAAGGTAAGTTACGAAATTTTCAATTCAAAATCTTTTGTTCTTGCTAACATCCACTGTCAAGTCTAATAAATTTCATGTCATTTGTCAATGGAGCTAGGGCTTTTAATGTTTATATGGTTTAGCGATAGCACTCTCACTACATACATACAGTGCCTTGCAAAAGTATTCGGCCCCCTTGAATCTTGCAACCTTTCGCCACATTTCAGGCTTCAAACATAAAGATATGAAATTTAATTTTTTTGTCAAGAATCAACAACAAGTGGGACACAATCGTGAAGTGGAACAACATTTATTGGATAATTTAAACTTTTTTAACAAATAAAAAACTGAAAAGTAGGGCGTGCAATATTATTCGGCCCCTTTACTATCAGTGCAGCAAACTCACTCCAGAAGTTCAGTGAGGATCTCTGAATGATCCAATGTTGTCCTAAATGACCGATGATGATAAATAGAATCCACCTGTGTGTAATCAAGTCTCCGTATAAATGCACCTGCTCTGTGATAGTCTCAGGGTTCTGTTTAAAGTGCAGAGAGCATTATGAAAACCAAGGAACACACCAGGCAGGTCCGAGATACTGTTGTGGAGAAGTTTAAAGCCGGATTTGGATACAAAAAGATTTCCCAAGCTTTAAACATCTTAAGGAGCACTGTGCAAGCCATCATATTGAAATGGAAGGAGCATCAGACCACTGCAAATCTGCCAAGACCCGGCCGTTCTTCCAAACTTTCTTCTCAAACAAGGAGAAAACTGATCAGAGATGCAGCCAAGAGGCCCATGATCACTCTGGATGAACTGCAGAGATCTACAGCTGAGGAGGGAGAGTCTGTCCATAGGACAACAATCAGTCATACACTGCACAAATCTGGCCTTTATGGAAGAGTGGCAAGAAGAAAGCCATTTCTCAAAGATATCCATAAAAAGTCTCGTTTAAAGTTTGCCACAAGCCACCTGGGAGACACACCAAACATGTGGAAGAAGGTGCTCTGGTCAGATGAAACCAAAATTGAACTTTTTGGCCACAATGCAAAACGATATGTTTGGCATAAAAGCAACACAGCTCATCACCCTGAACACACCATCCCCACTGTCAAACATGGTGGTGGCAGCATCATGGTTTGGGCCTGCTTTTCTTCAGCAGGGACAGGGAAGATGGTTAAAATTGACGGGAAGATGGATGCAGCCAAATACAGGAACATTCTGGAAGAAAACCTGTTGGTATCTGCACAAGACCTGAGACTGGGACAGAGATTTATCTTCCAATAGGACAATGATCCAAAACATAAAACCAAATCTACAATGGAATGGTTCAAAAATAAACGTATCCAGGTGTTAGAATGGCCAAGTCAAAGTCCAGACCTGAATCCAATGGAGAATCTGTGGAAAGAGCTGAAGACTGCTGTTCACAAACACTCTCCATCCAACCTCACTGAGCTCGAGCTGTTTTGCAAGGAAGAATGGGCAAGAATGTCAGTCTCTTGATGTGCAAAACTGATAGAAACATACCCCAAGCAACTTGCAGCTGTAATTGGAGCAAAAGGTGGCGCTACAAAGTATTAACGCAAGGGGGCCGAATAATATTGCATGCCCCACTTTTCAGTTTTTTATTTGTTAAAAAAGTTTAAATTATCCAATAAATTTTGTTCCACTTCACGATTGTGTCCCACTTGTTGATTATTCTTGACAAAAAATTAAAATTTTATATCTTTATGTTTGAAGCCTGAAATGTGGCGAGTGGTTGCAAGGTTCAAGGGGGCCGAATACTTTTGCAAGGCACTGTATATAATATGTAATAAATATAAAGTACGATAGCACTACTCCAGATTGTCCCTAGTTGAATTTATTTTTTGGCTTTTGACCTTGTGAAATTGTAAATTAATTGTATGACAACTGTCTTATTATCCCCTTATAATTATATATTTTCAGGTAGTTCATTCACAACGTCTGAGTGTATGTTGTCGGCGATTAGCCTAGCAATGATCTTAATTGTGGTTGTCAGCCCAAAACCCTCTAAGTATATATTAAATGCATCTTACCAGATATAAAATGACTACTACATCATCTGTGGTAGTCGTTTGGAGCCCAGTTTTCTCGTCGAATTGCAGCAGTCAATCTCGCTCTCCTCTTCGGGTCTCTCGGAATACGGTAAAACTTCAAGTCTCTCCGTCTATCTTCTCTGTTTTTGCAACCGACCGCCACACACGACTTCACCATTTTAATTATTAATGTTAACGAGCAGAAAAACACGCCATAATAGGAGGAATTTACGAAGCGCTAATGCATTAACATGACGAGTATACGGACAACATGGCGCGGGGGCGTGGCTGTGACGTCACGTGAGTAGGGTCTATAGCGAGGAACCCCCCCCCAAAAAATATTTTTTTAAAAATATTGTATATATTAGAAATATTGTATTTTCACAATTTAATGGATGTACCGCCGTCACTGTTTATGAGTCAGCTGAAACGAATAATTCCAGGGTTTCTTTGAAAAGTGACTCAAAGTGCTCATTTTTCCTCCACCTCCTTTCATTAATCGGCACTTTGGACCTTTTCATATCAAAAGACTTAAATGTCATATTGACAGCAACAGAAGTGAGACACTCACTTATCGATAGCGCTAGCCGCTAACACAGATGAGATGCAAACCCTCCCCACCTAATTCACTGCCAACAAGCCTACAAGAGAGACAAAATAAGAGCAGCAAGAAGTTCAAGCGCTAGGTCATGATCTGACTAATGGTCAGGGATTTGAACCATAAGTCATAAAAATACATTATTTTCAAAATATGTGTAGAACATTGAAATGTACTTGATATTAAAGATGTCTCGATCGGCCTGATCGATCGGGTCCTATCACGTCATTTTCAAAGTATCGGAATCGGCAAAAAAATATCGGACATGCCTTTTTTTAATATATATTTTTTAATTAAATCGTTTTCTATTTGTATTTAACGTTACAGACAAAATGTATTACACTCATCCAGAGTCTTTAGTTTTGGCTTAAAGTAGGGCTATCAAATTTATCGCGTTGACGGCGATAATTAATTTTTTTAAAAATTAATCACGTAAAATTATTTAATGCAATTAACGCATGCGCTGCACGATCCACTCACGCATTGTCGCGGTCAATCTATAATGGCCCCGTTTTGCTTACATATAGAGCTAAAAGATAACGTAAAATGAGTAGAGTGAATTTAGTCAGTCTTTGGAGCCTTTTTATAATTGGCTAAAGCCTTAAAATCCCTCTCTCCACAATTAGAAATATCGTGGAAAGCAATGTGGGGAAGAAAGGTAGTAGTTGTTCTTTTTCTTAACACCCAATGTTATTTCCGAACGCAGAGAAGATATATCAATTTGTGCCACGACGCACAGTCATGGTTGCAAAGGCATCATGCATTTGGGCAGAACAGTTAAATGGCTACAGTATCATTTACTGAAAGCTCAACAAATACACTAGATAGCAATATTTAGTCACAATATACAAAGTCACATTTATCCTTTAAGAATTACAAGTCTTTCTATCCGTGGATCCCTCTCACAGAAAGAATGTTAATAATGTAAATGCCATCTTGAGGATTTATTGTCATAATAAACAAATACAGTACTTACGTACTGTATGTTGAATGTATATATTTGTCCGAGTTTTATTCATTTTTTTCTTAATGCATTGCCAAAATGTATATGATCGGGAAAAATTATCGGGAATGATTGGAATTGAATCCGGAGCAAAAAAAAGCAATCGGATTGGGAAATATCGGGATCGGCAGATACTCAAACTAAAACGATCGGGATCGGCTCGGGAGCAAAAAAACATGATCGGAACAACCCTACTTGATATGTTTGAAAATGTTCGGGAAGCATAGCAGGAGTATTTTTTTCCACCAAAGCATATTAGCGCCCCTTCCATTAGATGGCGCCTTAGGCAACCGGCTAGCTCGCCTAAGCTCTGGAATTATGGAGGTAGATTTGTGTCTTATTCAATCAAAAAAAAAAGCTGCTTCAATCAAAATATATATTTTCAATTTTAAAAAGTCACTTCAATTAAAAAAACGTTTGAATGCAAAAATAAATTTGAGACTTAAAAAAAACAAACATGAAAACTATTTTTCTTTGAAACAACTTTTTTTGATTGAACTCATGTTGTTTTGAGTTTGGGCCACATTTTGGGTAGGACATTTGTGTCTTTATAATTCAATCAAAAAACATTTTGCCTTGAACTAACAAACAAAAAAAGCATTTTCAAAAGAAAAAAACACTAAAAAAATCAAATTTGTTTTTCAATCATAGAAAAAAGCTTTTAAATGCAAAAAAGATATTAGAGACTCAAAAATTTGCATTTGAACACTTATTTTTTTCATTGAAAATGTTTTCTTTGATTGAAGCAATCCTTTTTGTGTTTTGGCCATATTATTGTGGGTAGGAGGACATTTATGTCTAAATTATTCAATCCACAAAAAAAAAGTTGCGTCAATCAAAAAAAATATTTTCAATCAAAGAAAAAAATCATACGCAAAAATCAAATTGCCCTCCGCTAAAAATAATAATTTAGGGAAAAATGTTATTTTTATTTGAATTTTTTTTTTTTTTTTTTTTTTTTTGATTGAAGTGTAAAATTTCTTGGTGGTTTTTTAAATTATTATTTTTAAAGTGAAAAAAGTTTTGAACTTCCTGTTTTTGATTAAATCATTTTGACACAAATGTTGCACTTCGCTATTGGTCAGACATGTGTGAGTGACAAGTGACTACACCAATGGCGTATTTCTGAAAAGCTTAAAGAAGCAAGAATCATGGCCACCACTCGTAGGGCCTTAATATGAAGAAAATATTTTTTTCTGCTTGGCACTTTTTTAAGTGTAATTCTAATTTAGAAAATAATAAATTGAAAAATCAATATTACTTACTTTTAAACAATCATATTTAACATATACTCGCCGGCCACTTTATTAGGTACACCATGCTAGTAACGGGTTGGACCCCCTTTTGCCTTCAGAACTGCCTCAAGTCCTCGTGGCATAGATTCAACAAGGTGCTGGAAGCATTCCTCAGAGAGTTTGGTCCATATTGACATGATGGCATCACACAGTTGGTGCAGATTTGTCGGCTGCACATCCATGATGCGAATCTCCCGTTCCACCACATCCCAAAGATGCTCTATTGGATTGAGATCTGGTGACTATGGAGGCCTTTTGAGTACAGTGAACTCATTGTCATGTTCAAGAAACCAGTCTGAGATTATTCCAGCTTTACGACATGGCGCATTATCAGGGGTGCACATAAGTGGTCCGCATGCGCGCATGCGTACTGGACGCAGACAAATGCGCTGGCCCTCAACGACTTCCATTCGCTTTTGCGTACCGATGGCTGACCACTGTATTTGCGGCGGACACGAGAAAATAACTTCTCAAAATTTTGAAGAGGCAGGCCACACTGAGTAATTACTTTAGTGATGGGACGAAATGAGCCGAGGTTCCGAAGCTTGTGTCGAGTAATGGGAGGGGGGTTTCCACGAAGCTTGTAGCGAGGCGCGCTTCATTTCGGCAAAACCCGGAAATGATGACGTGGGAAGCCTCGCCGGCGGAATCTCGTGAGTGCTTCGGAAGTGATCCAACGTTTGGCGCACATTGCAAAAACAGGACAGACTACGGTATAAATTGGTTGCAAAACGCAATGGCGATCGCCTGTTATCTCACATTTTGTGGATTTCGGGCTCCTGTACTTGTTACATCTGTGCGCAACAGTGCAACCAGTGCAATCTTTTTTCGAGCCTTGTCCTTTGCTTGCGATGGAACCTGCGCGAAAAGAGCGGTCCTCCCCTGTATGGGAACATTTTGATTTGATTGCTTTCAATAAGGTAAGGGAGAAAAACTACTTTAATATAAATGTGAGTGTGTGTGTGTACCTATCTGAACCAAACATCAACAGAATGAACAATCCATTAGTGTACTGGGAGGCACAAAAGAATACCTACCCAAATTTATATAAACTGGCACTCACATTTCTCTGCACCCCAGCTTCATCTGTGCCTTGTGAAAGAATATTTTCTAAAGCTGGTGAAATATTTTCCAAAAAAAAAGAAACTGTTTAAAGCCAGCCACTGTGGGAAAGCTATTATTTCTAAATAAAAATGAATAACAAATTACCCTTAGCACTTGTTGTATTTTGTTCACATACTAAATTACTAACACAAGCACATTCATATCTTTGTCTTAAGCCATTGAATTCTTAACAATGTTGACCTCTTGGGCTTCTAGACCACTTGATGGCGCCATAGGGTAAATGAAGCACCATGAAGCTTTGCTACATGTGCAAACCAATTGGCTGCAAAGCTTCATTGCTTCATGAGGCTTCATTTAGCCATCACTAAATTACTTCCGTGTTCCCCCAACCCCGTCAAAAGACAGACAGACGACAGAGATGTCACCGGAGCTACCGAAAAAAAGGACTTTTGCTGAAAAGTGGCTACAGGAGGTACCATGGCTAGAAGCAAATGATGCTCGCACGGAAATGCGGTACAAAATGTGCCGTGAGAATCCCAATGTCGCCGATAAGAGCAGCGCATTTTATGTAGGGTCAAAGAACACTCGCCCTATGGACAAGTGGCGGAATAAAGGTAATGAACAGCGACATGCACTGACAAACGTGTTTTTGCTCGCATTTTACAAAGCTAAACATGCACGGTCAATGAGGTCTTATGAGGAGGATATCCCACTTTTAAAAAGTCTTGGAGTTAATGTGGGAGCCGCATAATGCCCTGTATTTTGAATTGGTGCTTCTTATTTCTTTACATTTCACTTCATAGTAATGGCAATTTTGTTGTGCCAGTTGATGTTAATCAAGCATTAATTGTTAATATAATTAATTAAAGTTAATTGGCTCTAAGTAAAGCTTGTCATAAATTTATCGCATCAGGCGGGTCGGCTCTCAAGCTCAATGAGGACCAAGTCACATCTCCAGGTCCTCCTCTGAGAACCTGGGCAAAAAAATTATGTGCGCCCCTGCGCATTATCCTGCCGAAAGTAGCCATCAGAAGTTGGGTACATTGTGCTCATAAAGGGATGGACATGGTCAGCAACAATACTCAGGTAGCCTGTGGCGTTCCAACAATGCTCAATTGGTACCAAGGGGCCCAAAGAGTGCCAAGAAAATATTCCCTACACCATTACACCACCACCACCAGCCTGAACCGTTGGTACAAGGCAGGATGGATCCATGCTTTCATGCTGTTGACGCCAAATTCTGACCCTACCATCCGAATGTCGCAGCAGAAATCGAGACTCATCAGACCAGGCAACGTTTTTCCAATCTTCTATTGTCCAATTTCGATGAGCTTGTGCAAATTGTAGCCTCAGTTTCCTGTTCTTAGCTGAAAGGAGTGGCACCCGGCGTGGTCTTCTGCCGCTGTAGCCCATCTGCCTCAAAGTTTGACGTACTGTGCGTTCAGAGATGCTCTTCTGCCTACCTCGGTTGTAACGGGTGGTTATTTGAGTCACTGTTACCTTTCTATCAGCTCCAACCAGTCTGGCCATTCTCCTCTGACCTCTGGCATCAACAAGGCATTTCCGCCCACAGAACTGCCGCTCACTGGATATTTTTTCTTTTTCGGACCATTCTCTGTAAACCCTAGAGATGGTTGTGCGTGAAAATCCCAGTAGATCAGCAGTTTCTGAAATACTCAGACCAGCCCTTCTGGCACCAACAACCATGTCACGTTCAAAGTCACTCAAATCACTTTTCTTCCCCATACTGATGCTCGGTTTGAACTGCAGGAGATTGTCTTAAACCATGTCTGCATGCCTAAATGCACTGAGTTGCCGCATGGTGATTGGCTAATTGGAAATTAAGTGTTAACGAGCAGTTGGACAGGTGTACCTAATAAAGTGGCCGGTGAGTGTATATACAATATATTATTATAATGTTACCTTTAACTCATTGGCTGCCGTTGATGGTTCTAGATGTCCTATTCATTTCAACCGGGAGGAATGTTCATTCGTTGCCAGCCTTCAAGTTCAAATGGATTGGACATCTACTAGTAATGGGTGCTGAAAATACTTTTTATTTTCAAATAATCAGTTGTGCCGCTATTATGATACTTTGAGAACGTTAAATCCAAGCAAAAAAAACCCAATCTCACCTTCACCAGAATCCGAACGACATCTGGATCGGACACTTTATTTCGTCCGAATTTCTGGATGTTGAACGCTGCTATTTTCATGGCAGTTGCTGAAAAACAAGAAGAAATGAAAAAGACAACTCTAATGGGTGGGGGGAAGTACATGTTTAAACATGCTAAAGGCACGCTAGGATTTACACAAAACAAACGTTTTAAGTTCAACTATGCGACTTGAAATCAAGCCTTAGGCCACTTTTGTTATGCAGTTTTTATTTCTCCCGGAGAAGCCTCAAAGTTGAAAACAGTCTTCATGCAACACATGGGAGGCAGCTGTGGTTGACTGATAGCCAAGTGTCATTTCGTGACATTTCTGACACCATTTTTGTTGTTGTCGCTGTTGAGTGACGGCCACAATTAGAGGCTCTAGCCATGCGGCGACATGTTCTCTGGCATGTGAGCGTCACCGCAGACACTCTACTGCCCGAGGCCTGTTTAAAAAAAAAAAAAAAAGTGGAAAATAATGCCTCAAATAAAATAGAAGCATAGAAATAAAAATAGAAATGGATACATCTTGAAAATAAATGTTGAATTCTGAATACATAATAAAATGCATTATTTTAATAGTGTTTATATACAGTGCCCTCATAATTATTGGCACCCCTGAAAAAGATGTGTTTTTTAGCTTCTAATAATTTTTTTTTTTAAATTCAAATAATATGGAACCTTAATGGAAAAAAAGAGCAAAAGCCAACCTTCAATACAAGTGCATTCATTCAGTGGGGAAAAAATCCCACATAAAGAAAAAATTATTTGACATCAAATAATGTGTGTCACAATTATTAGCACCCCTGGTGTAAATACTTTGTACAACCCCCTTTTGCCAACAAAACAAGATCTGGGTACTGAGATGGCCATGGGAGGAGCTTGATTTTGTGTCTGGTGAACTTTTGCCATATGTTTAGGGTCACTGTCTTGATGAAAGACCCAGTGACGACCCATCTTCAGCTTTCGGGCAGAGGGCAACAGATTTTGATTTAAAATGTCCTGGTATTTCAAAGCATTCATGATGCCATGCACCCTAACAAGGTTCCCAGGGCCTTTGGAAGCGAAACAGCCCCACAGCATCACTGACCCACCCCCATACTTCACAGTGGGTATGAGGTGCTTTTCAGCATGCGCATCTTTCGTGGCACGCCAGACCCACTTAGAGTGTTTGTTCCCAAAAAGCTCAATCTTGGTCTCATCTGACCAAAGCACACGGTCCCACAGGCTTCACCTGGGACCAGGCTTCCAGCTGTTTAATTTTTTTTTTTTTTTTAAATGCCCTTCACCCAGAAAATTGAGATTTTAAGCTTTCCAATGATGCATCACATATGCATATCGGACAATTTTGAAATTTGGCCAAATTGGGGGTCTCAGAGCGGAACTTCAAGTCACCTAAGTGTTTTCCGCCATATATGTCTTTAAATGCCCTCCTGTTCAAAATTTTTCTTCCCCCAGAAAATTGACATTTTAAGCTTTCCAATGATCTATCACACGTGCATATCGGACAATTTTGAAATTGGACAAATTGGGGGTCTCAGAGCAGAACTTCAATTTACCTGAGTCTTTTCCACCATATATAAACCATTTTGCAATACTGTTACGGGAAGAAAAAAAAGATCTGGCAATGGCACTTTAATGTTCTGTAACCGTCTTCTCAAATTTGGCCACAGAAATCTTCCGACAATGAAAATAAAAAAACCCACTTACATTCACAAATCAAGAAATGCTTAGAAGAGCTTTCACATCCGTGGGCATCAAAAACACACTTGTGCCCAGACAAGTTTTTAATCTGTCGGCCAATCAGAAAAAAAAAGCAGTGAAGCGGGACAGGAATGCCCCTTGGCTCCCTAAATGCGTCATTAACTTCGACCTTGTCCCTCAGAATAATTCACGACCGTCACTTAACGGAAAATCTTTCAGTTACGCAAATAGCAAAAAAATCACTTGTTGCTAAATTGCCCAATCAAACCTTTGAAGAATCAACGAGTTTATCACTAGTTGTGGGAGGGTTGGCAGTGCAGCCAACCCTCCCACTTCAAATGGATTGGACGTCTAGCACCACCAATGGCAGACAAAGAGTTAAGCAGTGTCTGATAGCAATTACTTTACATTCAAGTGAGTTTGCAGAAATTTAGTAGTATTACAGTAATTTTTAAAACGTGGTATAGGTACAGTATCGGCATAGGCCGATACAGTGCAGTCACAGCCGGGTATGAGAAACAGTATCAGGAGCCAAAATATATTATTGGTGCAACACTAGTATGTAACCACTACTTGCCAGAAGCTATTGATTATTATAGTAGTCAATTAATCTATCAACTATTTAGTTCGAATAATCGAGTTATCTGATTGGGAACATTTAATGCGTTGCGGAATCAATTTTTGGAGATGTAATACCAAGGTTTGCTAAGATTGCACTTGCAAAAGAGCATTAAATGTGAATACAAAATAAAATTCCCGAGTGTTTCTTCAAACTTTCCAGGATTGCACTTTCATTTAAAAAGAAATTTAAATATCTGAGCTCAAAACAAATAAAAGAGGATCTAAATACAAGAAAAGAACAATTAGCTAACTTGCATAGCAAAAGTCCGCTAGCTTAAATGCTATAAAATGCCAACGTTTTTTGACAATGCTCTTAACAAATTGTTCAAACACATAATCGCCCCCAAAACAGCTATATATACCTCTAAACTAAACTACGAATGCATAAAAAGCATATTATCGCAAACAAAAACTTACCTTATGTTGGTCTTAACAGGGAGCAGCCATGTTAAATAACCCAGATAGCAACATTCCGCTGTCGATCTTATATCCTTTAATCAACATCACTTTTGCACCCTCAATTAATGTTGTTTCAACGTTGAAATCCTTACAAAACCTAAACGTCATTTCAATTATAAATAATATTGGAACAACGCTGAATCAATGTTATGTTTTCGAGCAAAACGCCCGCTCATCCATAATTCAAAGACTTTTCAAATCATATTTCCCGGTCAATCCTAAATCAACTATTTGTCAACATTAGTTCATGAACTATAAAACAATCTTAACCCAACCATCGCCTGACATACCATAGAACAACGTTGTTTCAACCTCACTTGACATCGAAAAATTCTATGTCAACCACACTGATGATTTTGATGGAAAATCAACGTTTATTCAATGTCTGTCTGCTATCTGGGAAATTATGTCATATTCACTGTTCCCACTAGGGGCAGTGCATCCACACACGTCACTCTAATGAAACAAACACTCAAAGCAGCAAAATTTGATTCGAAGCTTTTTTCTAATCGAATTACTCGAGTTAATCGATTAATTGTTGTAGCACTACATGCCAGTAAAGAAAATGCTCGTTCATTTGCTGCCAACCCTTCCACTTTAAATGAATTGGATGTCTAGCACAGTCAATGGCAGACGATGAGTTGAGCGGTGTCTGACCAAGCTCTGATAGCGATTACTTTACATTCAAGTGAGTTTGCAGTAATTTTAGTATTACAAGAATTTTTAAATATATTTTTCTTTAAAAACAAAAAAAACAAAAAAAAAACGTGGTATCGGTACAGTATCGGCATATGCTGATACCACACAGAAACAGTATTGGTACAACACTAGTAAGTAACCACTACTTGCCAGTATTGTTTGAAAGCACAATCTATTGTTATTCAACATTCCACGCCTCTCAGGTATTTGTCATCAGGTAAACACAGAAAATGGTTGCTCACCTGCAGTAAGTCAAAAGAGTAGAAGATAAGAGTCCACTTGTTGTCAAGCTGGAAGCAAGAGCACTCATTGACTGGGGGGAAAAAAATGTCAATACTGTACATAAGCTCTCACAAGAGGGACACACACACAAATGTACACACAATAAAAAAACGTCGAGCTGTTTGATTGGTCCACAGTGGGCCAACAGGAGGAACTGTCGTTAGGAAGTCCTGTGGGGGTGGCAGCACCAGGGAGTCAAATTGCAAGAAGAAGACACGCCCACAGGAAGTGGTGAGTCTGCCGAGACGGGTTTATCTGTCTGCACTCATGTTCCTCTATTGGCTTCCATGGAAGATGCAGTTATTTGTTTCCAAAGAAATGTGGATAATAATCAATGTATGAAACTGTAGTTCTTGGTGGGGGTGGGGGGACGAGTCAGGCGTTATAAGACTGTCATAAAACTGTCATAATTATGACATGACATAGGGCTGGGCGATATGGCCTTAAGCACGTATCACGATAAATTGAACAGATTTACCTCGATGGCGATAAATGACGATAAATTCACCCAAGCAGACTGTTAAATAATTTGAAAATCTGAATCAATGCATGAAATACAGATTAACCGTTTCTTGTTGATTTATTTACCAGCTTTCAATTTAATATATTGAACAATTGTACATGCAGTCTAAACATTAAGTATACAAAAATTTATTGTAAACAATAAGAATTCAAGTATGAACATTTAAAACAGCTTGTATGGCTTGAACAATGTACATTGTCAAAATCAATATGCCTCGAGTTCGAGTGGCGTTTCAAAGATATTTTCCTGGTCGGAGAAGTCTGACATCCCACTTTTCTGGAACGCAGCATAATTGCTAGATGCAGTCCGAGACCAATCCACTCATTAAGTTCAGCTGTTTCGACAAGTTTAGAGCCGCTATCCGACTCCATCACGTTCATTTGTAGCGTTAACCGCTAGCATTAGCCACTAGCGTTAGCCTGTGGCTTGGCTACCAGTAGAAAGCATTGAAAGCATCCTCTTTGGAAATCGTGAGAACAAGGGAGGACAGCGGGTGAAAGCCCGTCTGGGTGCCGCCAAGAGTCTATTTAATGTCGGGTGAAAGTTTGGCGAACCTCCCTTAAGCAACACTCCATCACGTTTGCTTGTCGCGTTAGCCGCTAGCGTTAGCCTACCGGGCTCGTTTGTTTGGCTTCCTAATAACCACGTGACTCCATACGTAAGTACACTGTCTGCTTTCTTAAAGGGGAAGGAACATAGCTGAACAACACAGAGTCAAAGCGGGATGAAAAGACTATATTTTCTTGTTTTATTAAATGACCGAATTTACCGTCATGGTCAAAATGACGTCGGTCATTGTAAAGAATTTCGGTACCGGTAAATTTTCGGTTTACCGCCCTGCTCTAAGATTCATGACACCATCATGGGCATTATTGAATGCTTATGACAGATGTCATTCAGTGTCACCTGGCAAATTACCGTATTGGCCCGAATATAAGATGGCCATGATTATAAGAGGACCCCCTGTTTTTCAAGACTCAAGTTTGAAAAAAGACTTTTTGAGCACCAAATTAAATTTTATACAGAAAATAATTACAATACATCCGAAACAAATGATTATAACAATATATTTGAGAGAAAAAGCATGTTATTTTGCCTCATTCAAATCTTAATATCTGAACATTTAAATATGTAAACTAAAGTGCAATCAAATTCGTAAATGAATGCCTTCTGGTTTTTGAAATGTAAATAAACCAATCTATTGTGATAAAACAACAAAATTGCAATAACTGCATTTACCATCAAAGTGAAGTCTAACTGTAACTGTAGTCTTGAAACAAATCTGAATAAGGTAAAACATTGCAATAAAATAATGCAAACTGGTTAAACTTGAGAGTAGCTGAGGTCTGTCATGACAGAACATCGCTTCAATATCTGGCGCCTTATAGCGTCGTGAATGGGTATAATGTCTAGACCGGGAATATAAGACGACCCCCACTTTTTCAGTCTTATTTCAATGCAAAAAACACCGTCTTATATTCGGGCCAATACGGTAAATATGTCGAAGTACAATGCTAGTCTGTTAATGAATGTAGCTAGCGGCCGCCTTAATCGCAATTCAGACCATCTATAAAATATGCCATATTTTTCTGTAAATTATTGTTAGAATGGAAAGATAAGACACAAGACGGATATATACATTCAACATACGGTACATAAGTACTGTATTTGTTTATTATAACAATAAATCAACAAGATGGCATTAACATTATTAACATTCTATTAAGGCATGGATAGAAAGACTTGTAGTTCTTAAAAGATAAATGTTAGTACAAGTTATAGAAATTTTATATTAAAACCCCTCTTAATGTTTTCGTTTTATTAAAATTTGTAAAATTTTCAATCAAAAAAATAAACTAGTAGCTCACCATTGCTGATGTCAATAATTACACCATGCTCACTCATGGTACTAACCCATAAAATCAGTTGGACCCAAGCGCCAGCAGAGGGCGCCAAACACCAAAAAGCAAGTAACAAGCGGACATTACACTGTACTGTCATTTTAATCTGTTTGAGCGGGGCATGTGCGTTAAATGCGTCAAATATTTTAACGTATTTAATTGAAAAAAATTAATTATCGCCCGTTAACGCGATATTTATGACAGCCCTATAATAAAGTCTATGCCTCGGTATAGCCCAGTGCTTTTCAATTATTTTGCTATGCCCCCCCCAGAAAGTTGTAAACGTTCCGCGCCCCCCCCAACTCTCTGCCACAACCGTAAATATACTATAGTATCATTTGTCTATAGAATTCTTATTAGTATAAGTACACCTCTGCATAACATTGTGTCCTTTTTAATGCTAAAAAAGTAAGATAGAACAAGGTGTAAAAAAAAAAAAAAAAAAAACACATCCATACTGTAAAAATACACTCAATACACTTTTGACCGTTTGACACTGAAAAATAAAACTTAATAAAATCAATAAGGAATAATAAATTCAAAACTGGAGAAATTACTTCTGGTCTTTGCCGTGTGGAGATACAGATCTTACCCCCGCCCAGGGCTATCAATAGAATGGACAAACATGCCCGTCAATGGCATTAAGCAAAGTAAATGCCATTAGAAATGAATGGGAAATTTGGACGTCTATGGCCGTCAATGGCAGCACCCTTCAAAAGCGTCAATGGAATTAGGGAAGTTTGGGGGACACGTCCTATTGATATCTGGTCATTTCCTGTCGATTTGGGGAATTTTTTGTTTTTCCCTTTGAAAATGAATGGGAAAATTTTTGGACGCCCACGGCCGTCAATGGCATTTAGTTACATAGGTGTTGATAGAATTCAAATCCATTAGCATCAATAGATTTGACATACATGGCCGTCAACAGCAACAATGCAATGTAGATTCTATTGGAAATCCCATTGAAAGTGAATGGGACATTTCCCATTAAAAATGAATGGGAAAGTTTTTGGCAAATTCCCGGGGAACCATACATTTTTTCCAAATTCTGTATACAATCTTTATGCCCCTCACCGTCCCGGAATTTTTGATGTCCAAATTATGTGATGTGGTCAAAAAGTAGCGTTTTGAAAAAAATTTTAAAAATCGGAAAATTGGCGTTTACGTGAAAACGGAAAATTTTTCGGGGCCGTTTGACAAAAAGCCAGTCACACAAAAATTCCGGATGTGTCGATACCTGAATGGTGCCATTTGGTAGCGGTACTGGCTGTGCGGCGCGCCGAAAAAAAACGCAGAGAATAAGTTGATTAATAAAAATAAAGTCGTAGAATAACATTATCTGGCTTTGCCAAAAAGGCAAAGACCAGATAATGATTTGCAACATCAACTCATGAGGACAATATGTCAGACAATTAGACCGAAAAAACAAAAATTAATTGAACAAAAATGACAGTGTCATTGGACAGAGGGATTTTTTTTATTTTTGCTGCAGGCAGCATCAGCTCCTTTACTATGGTGTGGTGTTATCTTGCACTGATTAACTCGCTGGTTTACTGATGTAACATTGACAAAGCAGGACGATTGTTGGCAATATTGGACATGTTTTTGCTAAAAAAAAAAAAATTCTTGCTGTCCGTTGCGAGCATTATTAGACAAAGTAAACAGACCGGTCTTTCCTCGTCTCCTGCTGTACTAAAAGTCAAAGGCAAAAATCAAATGCTACATACGCTAAGCTTGAACGATATATCGTTTAAATATCGCCATCGCGATGTGCGCATGCGCGATAGTCCCATCGCAAGGACGTGCGTTTTTGTTTTTTTTTCCCAATCCACAAACCTTTGATCTGCTTCATTCGCTCGCACACCCTCCCCTCTCTCACCCCTTTTACCAGCTCTCTGTCACTGCGGCACTCGCTTATTAAAGTTAACGATGGCTCTGATCTGGTCAAAGAAGCCAGCAGCAATCTGTCAATCATTGTTTAACTTGTTAAACAGTTTCTGCAAGGAAGCGCGGGCTGGATGAATGTGTTTGTCTGTGGGGGGAGAATTTGGAGACGTTCGAGACATATAAAATAAACGCCAGAAGTGATTATGAGGAATTTCTACATGTCACTCCAAGACTCACAGCCATGTTAGGTAAACAGAAGCATTTAATAAAGCCAAGCATTTTTCTACTGCAGTACTTTATTCTTGTTTAAAAATGATTCAGTGGGACAGTTATGTTTAAAACTGATCATAATTATTACATTTGAAGTGCTTAAAAAGCATTTATTAAAATATATAAATATATATACTAGGGTTGTTCCGATCATGTTTTTTTGCTCCCGATCCGATCCCGATCGTTTTAGTTTGAGTATCTGCCGATCCCGATATTTCCCAATCCGATTGCTTTTTTTTTTTGCTCCCGATTCAATTCCAATCATTCCCGACAATGCGTTGCCAAAATGTATATGAAAAATTAAGAAAAAATGAATAAAACTCGGACAAATATATACATTCAACATACAGTACATAAGTACTGTATTTGTTTATTATGACAATAAATCCTCAAGATGGCATTTACATTATTAACATTCTTTCTGTGAGAGGGATCCACGGATAGAAAGACTTGGAATTCTTAAAGGATAAATGTGAATTTGTATATTGTGACTAAATATTGCCATCTAGTGTATTTATTGAGCTTTCAGTAAATTATACTGTAGCCATTTAACTGTTCTGCCCAAATGCATGATGGGAAGTGGAACCATGACTGTGCGTAGTGGCACCAATTGATATATCTTTTCTGCGTTGGGAAATAACATAGGGTGTTGAGAAAAAAAGATCAACTTCTACCTTGCCTCCCCACATTGCTCTCCACAATATTTCTAATTGTTGAGAGAGGGATTGTAAGGTTCACTTTACTCATTTTACGCTGCCGTTTAGCTCTATACATAGGTAAAACGGCGCCATTATAATTTGAACGCGACAATGCGTGAGTACGTCGTGCAGCGCATGTTTTAATTGCTTTAAATATTTTAACGTGATTAATTTAAAAAAAATAATTACCGCCGTTAACGCGATAAATTTGATAGCCCTACTTTAAGCCAAAACTAAAGACTCTGGATGAGTGTAAGGCATTTTGTCTGTAACGTTAAATACAAATAGAAGACGATTTATTTAAAAAAATACATATATATTAAAAAAAGGCATGTCCGATATTTTTTTGGCGATTCCGATACTTCGAAAATGACGTGATCGGACCCGATCGATCGGGACATCTTTAATATGTACATTTTCTTTAAATCATACTTTGGGGGGAAAAGTGAGGAAAAAACATTTCTTATATGTATCTCTTTCCAGTGCTAGATCTGAATAAATACATTAAGCACACACACATATACACACACAAAAATGGGGGTGGGGGATTGCCTGGCTCTGCCAGACTATTCTCCCTGTATTTTTCAAACACTGAGAGAAATAGTCTGGGAACCATCCCATTAACGGCCTTTCGAGCAGATACAAAATCAATCGACAAATCTGATTTGTTTATTTGCGTGACGTGTTCTTCACGAGCAACGTCATTCTTGCGCGTCGAAAGTCGTCTACTTCAACAACACAAATGGTGAACGGGAGAGCCGAGAATATGTTCCAATCCACGATAAAATCAGTTTTAAATTACCAAAAACACATCGACACGAGTCATTGACAACAGTCTGTCTCGCGCTAGCCATGTCGAATAAACTCCGCTCTCTTCGTATGTTTACTTCCGCGCGCAAGTCCCTCCTCCTGCCGTCGCCATTTTACTAACGTCACGTCTGCCCGTCGCTGATTGGTCCACTCCGCTGTCTGTTTGCTGTGGCTTGCTCCGCCCTGGAAATTGTATCCGAGTGAATGGTGGCCAGACTCAATAGCTGGAACAGCGGCGAGTCTGGTGTACCAGGCAAGGGGGGGTATGCGCTACTTCGCGGTTTTTCACATCGCGGCGGGTTCTGCTCCCTATTAACCGCGAAAAACAATGGAATACTGTACACTGTGGTCATGATGAGTCATCCAAAGTCTTTCCAAACAGCTATTCAAGTCATCTAGTAAAAATTTCTTTTAAATACAGTGCCTTGCAAAAGTATTCGGCCCCCTTGAATCTTGCAACCTTTCGCCACATTTCAGGCTTCAAACATAAAGATATGAAATTTAATTTTTTTGTCAAGAATCAACAACAAGTGGGACACAATCGTGAAGTGGAACAACATTTATTGGATAATTTAAACTTTTTTAACAAATAAAAAACTGAAAAGTGGGGCGTGCAATATTATTCGGCCCCTTTACTTTCAGTGCAGCAAACTCACTCCAGAAGTTCAGTGAGGATCTCTGAATGATCCAATGTTGTCCTAAATGACCGATGATGATAAATAGAATCCACCTGTGTGTAATCAAGTCTCCGTATAAATGCACCTGCTCTGTGATAGTCTCAGGGTTCTGTTTAAAGTGCAGAGAGCATTATGAAAACCAAGGAACACACCAGGCAGGTCCGAGATACTGTTGTGGAGAAGTTTAAAGCTGGATTTGGATACAAAAAATTTTCCCAAGCTTTAAACATCTCAAGGAGCACTGTGCAAGCCATCATATTGAAATGGAAGGAGCATCAGACCACTGCAAATCTACCAAGACCCGGCCGTCCTTCCAAACTTTCTTCTCAAACAAGGAGAAAACTGATCAGAGATGCAGCCAAGAGGCCCATGATCACTCTGGATGAACTGCGGAGATCTACAGCTGAGGTGGGAGAGTCTGTCCATAGGACAACAATCAGTCGTACACTGCACAAATCTGGCCTTTATGGAAGAGTGGCAAGAAGAAAGCCATTTCTCAAAGATATCCATAAAAAGTCTCGTTTAAAGTTTGCCACAAGTCACCTGGGAGACACACCAAACATGTGGATGAAGGTGCTCTGGTCAGTTGAAACCAAAATTGAACTTTTTGGCCACAATGCAAAACGATATGTTTGGCGTAAAAGCAACACAGCTCATCACCCTGAACACACCATCCCCACTGTCAAACATGGTGGTGGCAGCATCATGGTTTGGGCCTGCTTTTCTTCAGCAGGGACAGGGAAGATGGTTAAAATTGACGGGAAGATGGATGCAGCCAAATACAGGAACATTTTGGAAGAAAACCTGTTGGTATCTGCACAAGACCTGAGACTGGGACGGAGATTTATCTTCCAACAGGACAATGATCCAAAACATAAAGCCAAATCTACAATGGAATGGTTCAAAAATAAACGTAACCAGTTGTTAGAATGGCCAAGTCAAAGTCCAGACCTGAATCCAATGGAGAATCTGTGGAAAGAGCTGAAGACTGCTGTTCACAAACACTCTCCATCCAACCTCACAGAGCTCGAGCTGTTTTGCAAGGAAGAATGGGCAAGAATGTCAGTCTCTCGATATGCAAAACTGATAGAAACATACCCCAAGCGACTTGCAGCTGTAATTGGAGCAAAAGGTGGCGCTACAAAGTATTAACGCAAGGGGGCCGAATAATATTGCACGCCCCACTTTTCAGTTTTTTATTTGTTAAAAAAGTTTAAATTATCCAATAAATGTTGTTCCACTTCAGGATTGTGTCCCACTGGTTGTTGATTCTTGACAAAAAAATTAAAATTTTATTTATGTTTGAAGCCTGAAATGTGGCGAAAGGTTGCAAGGTTCAAGGGGGCCGAATACTTTTGCAAGGCACTGTATATATATATATATATATATACATATATATATATATATATTTTTTTTTAATATCGCTAACCCCCAAAAATCCCAGCAATAGTTTTTTCCAATATCGTTCAGGCCTAACATACGCTTCTTCATATTTCCTCGTCTTAGCTTTTCATATCTCCAGTGCTCTTTGCTGTGTGTTGGATTCAAAAATGCTGCGTACATGCTGAAAATGGGAGCGTCACTGCATGCCACCCATTGAGTGGGTGTGAAACTACACTTTATTCTAGTACAGCAAAAAAGGTCACATGCGCCACCCCCAGCATCGCTCTGCGCCCCACTATTTGAGAAGTACTGGTATAGCCCATAATATTTTCACAAATGTGATGCTCATTTAAAAACACGCCCACTCTCAATTCCAGTTTTTATTGATCAAATGTACAATGAAAATGTGTGACAGCTTAGCGTTGGCGCGACATTCCAGTCAAACCCAGCCAAAAAAAAAACAAAAAAAATCAACGTGATCAGAACTGAACTCCACCGGAGGGCGCTGCAAAGGATTGTGGGAGTTCCCAGAGCAGTACATTAAACATCAGTAGTGGCAGTGTTGCTACACAAACTGTTAGGGTGCACAAATTGGTGCGTGTTATACCATTTACGCTATCTGATTAGCTGAGGTGTTTTAATGCGCTCCTGTAAAAGTGCCTGATTAAAAAAGCGCATCTATTACATTGTAATACATGTTTTTAAGACTAGATTTGTTCATAACATGAACTTTTTTAAAAGGGAAATGTGCAACCGTAGCTGGTAACGTTAGCTTGGAAAGATGAGTCACATGAAATGCGATCGTTTAAAAGTGCCTGTTTAAAAAATTTTGATGTATTTTTTAAAAAATTTTAAATTTGATGTTTAATTTTTTATAAAATACAAAAACACATTTTAACCAAGTGTGTTCAAACAGGCACATTAAAAAAAATACTCATAACTAAATATTTTTAATCCGGCACTTTTAAGCTAGCGCATTGAAAAAACACAGATGCCTTTTAAATCGGGCACTCCTCAGCCAAATGTGAAAACTGAGACACGCAAGACCCCGAGCAGTGTGTGCACCCCAACAGTGTGTTAGTACACACTTGGTCAAATGTTTTCAGACACTTCACCATTGAATCAGATGAAAAAGTGTCTCAAAACTTTTGAAAAAGAGTACACAATCCATTTTTTCAACGCTTTTTGGCAACATTTAGGGCACTTCAGATGCTACGTCTTTAGCACAGAGCGTTACGACGTTGCTCAAGTGCAAAATTAATGAATTTCAAAAATATTTTTTCTTGGAGCGCCATTGACAATGAAAGACGTCGAATCGGAGTTTATTGGGAGTAGACGTCCGATCCGTTCGAAGTGGGAGGGTGGCAGCGAATGAACGAACGTTCATTCGCTGCCACCCTCCCAGTTCGAAGTGGGAGGGTGGCAGCGAATGAACGAACGTTCATTCGCTGCCACCCTCCCAGTTCGAACGGATCGAACGTCTAGGGCCGTCAACGGCTGGAAATAATACTCGCGTCAGGGAACGGTGACGTGGAAGGGCGAGCCGGGGATGTGGTCGTCGCCCCACTTGACCACCAGAACGTAGTCGCCGCGCTCGCGGAGCACGTAGCTAACATTGTAGTGGAGATCACCCAGGTGCTTGATCAAGACCTCCTCGCAGGGAACCTGTGGACCGTGCACGCCCACCACCAGCATGTTTTTGCCTGCCGTGTGCACAAAAAAAAATAGATTTCAAATTTTGCTCCAAAATACTTTGAATGCTACAATTTTAAAAGATTATATCAAGTACAGTCGTACCTCAAGATACGAAATTAATTTGTTCTGGCGTGGCTTTCGTATGATGATTTTTTTCGAATACAGTGGGGCAAATAAGTATTTAGTCAACCACTAATTGTGCAAGTTCTCCCACTTGAAAATATTAGAGAGGCCTGTAATTGTCAACATGGGTAAACCTCAACCATGTGACACAGAATGAGTAAAAAAAAAAACAGAAAATCACGTTGTTTGATTTGCAAATCATGGTGGAAAATAAGTTTTTAGTCATTACCAAAAGTTCATCTTAATACTTTGTTATGTACCCTTTCTTGGCAATAACAGAGGCCAAACGTTTTCTGTAACTCTTCACAAGCTTTTCACACACTGTTGCTGGTATTTTGGCCTATTCCTCCATGCAGATCTCCTCTGGAGCAGTGTTGTTTTGGGGCTGTCGTTGGGCAACATGGACGTTCAACTCCCTCCACATATTTTCTATGGGGTTGAGATCTGGAGACCGGCTAGGCCACTCCAGGACCTTGAAACGCTTCTTACGAAGCCACTCCTTTGTTGCCGTGGCTGTGTGTTTGGGATCATTGTCATGCTGAAAGACCCAGCCACGTCTCATCTTCAATGCCCTTGCTGATGGAAGGAGATTTTCACTCAAAATCTCTCGATACATGGCCCCATTCATTCTTTCCTTTACACAGATCAGTCGTCCTGGTCCCTTTACAGAAAAACAGCCCCAAAGCATGATGTTTCCACCCCCATGCTTCACAATGGGTATGGTGCAATTCAGTATTCTTTCTCCTCCAAACACGAGAACCTGTGTTTCAACCAAAATTTCAACCAAAAACCAAACTTGCCCTCGGCGAACAAAGGGGTTTTAAAAGGTAACTATTGCACATTTTCTTTGGTAGCCGTCTACATTTTCAGGTGTCATCAATCAATATGGCATGTTGTGTGTTAGTAGCCGCTAATGCGGCTACTAAAAATAGCTAACTGACAAATGAACACTGCTTGAATTAAGCACGCACGGACACGACAGCAGCACAGAAAATGTGCAAACACAACTTGCCATAGTGATTGATGACACCTGAAAGACGCCTACCAAAGAAAACGTGCAATAGCTCCCTTTTAAACCCCTTTGTTCGCCGAGGGCAAACGGTGCAGATGGTTGCTCGGTCGGTCCCTCGGCGTTTGGACTCGGAGTCCCCGCCAAACATTGGTGACTACTGTTTCCGGGTCATTGCTAAACTGTGGGCACAGTTTAGTAAACTGTGGGTACAGATGAGAAAACTGTGGGCACAGTTTAGTAATCTGTGGGTACAGATTAGTAAACTGTGGGTACAGATTAGTAAACTGTGGGTACAGTTTAGTAAACTGTGTGCACAGTTTAGTAATCTGTGTGCACATATTAGTAAACTGTGGGTACAGATTGCTAAACTGTGGGTACAGTTTAGTAATCTGTGGGTACAGATTGCTAAACTGTGGGTACAGATTAGTAAACTGTGGGTACAGTTTACTAAACTGTGGGTACAGATTAGTAAATTGTGGGTACAGATTAGTAAACTGCGGGTACAGATTAGTAATCTGTGGGTACAGTTTAGTAATCTGTGGGTACAGATTAGTAAACTGAGGGTACAGTTTAGTAAACTGTGGGTACAGATTAGAAAACTGTAGGCACAGTTTAATAATCTGTGGGTACAGATTAGTAAACTGTGGGTACAGTTTAGTAATCTGTGGGTACAGATTAGTAAACTGTGGGTACAGATTGCTAAACTGTGGGTACAGATTAGTAAACTGTGGGTACAGTTTAGTAATCTGTGGGTACAGATTAGTAAACTGTGGGTACAGTTTACTAAACTGTGGGTACAGTTTACTAAACTGTGGGTACAGATTAGTAAATTGTGGGTACAGATTACTAAACTGTACCCACAGATTAGTAAACTGTGGGTACAGATTAGTAAACTGTGGGTACAGATTACTAAACTGTACCCACAGATTAGTAAACTGTGGGTACAGATTAGCTAGGATTTTTTATTTTTTCTATCCTGGCACCCGGGGGGCTCCGTATGAATTCTATCTCTATTATCGGTTTATTGAATATTTAATGGCTAATTACTGTCGAATGGTAACTTTACTATCGATACAGCTGTATCTCTCACCTGGAAAACCGGATATCCAGTCATATCGGTTTATCGTCCTCAAGCTTACAAAACAGCCACTTAAAAAGTTTACGATGCATTCAATGTAGTCAGGCTTGTTTGAGTACTCGCCTGCTTTACTGCAATCCACTGAGAAGCTGCTCTTTTGGCCCACGTAAGCCTTGCTGAGTCCCGCTCCCCGACTAAGCACCTTACTGGCGTCCGACATCTCTCGTGCCGCTCCCAGCGTCAGCGTGGATGACACGCTGCCGTCCGTCACGTTGACCAGAGGGGAACCTGAAAGACGAGGCCGCGTCAAACGGCCGTCTCGCCTAAAAGAGAGCCTTAGCGGAGGCGCTAACCGGTCACTTTGGCCACGAAGGGGCTGCCGGCGATATGATGCGGGCCGCCGTACTTGATGGAGACCACGTAGCTCCCAGGCGCCATGGGCGTGTAGAGCACCTTGTAGCCCTCCTCCACCTCCAGGCACTCCATCTGGACCTTGGACGGACCCTCCACCGTTACTGCCACGCGGCCCGACGACACGTTGGTGATGAAGAATTCAGACTGGACGCCTGCGAGCGATAAAACCATCACGCGCGATCTATATTGTCTACTAGATCTGTTTATTTTTTTTAACCCTGGATTTTTAAAAACATCTCTTAAAATGGTTGAAAATAACTAGACAAAGAAA
Source organism: Corythoichthys intestinalis (assembly GCF_030265065.1). Taxonomy (NCBI): domain Eukaryota; kingdom Metazoa; phylum Chordata; class Actinopteri; order Syngnathiformes; family Syngnathidae; genus Corythoichthys; species Corythoichthys intestinalis. The sequence goes on from NC_080403.1 coordinate 54,573,311, forward strand.
GACATACTTTTCTGTGTGTGCAAAAAAATCTTGGAAATAATAAAATTCAAAAAACAAAAACAAAAAAAACCGTCTAGAAAAATATTTTTTAACGAAAGACAAATTTTCACTTGAGAAAAACTGACCTAAAAAAAATAAAAAAAGATTTTTTTTAAAACATTGAAATGCATTTTTCTCATTAAAAATATGAACCTTTTAGGTGGAATCTTTTTGTCAAATAAATAAACTGTAAAACAAGTTATTATGCATTTATGACCAAAAAAGTCTTCTGAAAAAGTTTTTTCTTTTTAAAGAATTGATTCTAGAATAACAATTTTTTACTCAGGAAAAGGTGAATAAGGTGAAATGATGACAAAGAAAATCCTACAAATAATAAAAAAAAAAAAAATAATGTTTTGACAAATTTAAAAAAAAAATTAGAGAAATATTTTTCATCAAAAGATACATTTTTCCTTGAAAAAAAAAGATTAAAAAGTGAGACGACCTTAAAAAAATGCCCTTTTTGATATCTTGAAATAAACTGCACTAGTCCACAAAAAAAAAGATATTATGCAAATTAAGACTACACATTTTCTCTCAAATCCTAAACTAGAAAAATAGTTTTGAACAAAAGGCTAATTTTTACATCAGAAAAACTGCTTTAAAAAAAATCATGCTGGTTTAAGGAAAAAAACAACAACATAATAATTATATCATTTCTAGGTGGAATCTTTTTTAAATACATAAAAAACTGCACTCATCTACAAAATAAGATATTATGCAAACAAGACTAAACAAATACATTTTCTCTCAAATCCTAGTATTAAAAAAAACAAAAAATGATTTCTTAAAACAATTTAGTAATTTTGTGAAATAGTTTAACAGAAGACAATTTTTGAATTCAGAAAAAAACTTGAAAAAAGTGAGACAACTACCCACCAAAAAAACTAAAAAATAATAAAAACAATGATTTAATCAATAAAAAATTATCTAGAAAAACATTTTTCATCAAAAGACAAATTTTTAAATAAAAAAAAAATTAAAAAGTGGGACGACTTAAAAACTGCTTTTTTGAAATGTTAAGATTTTGTAAAGACTCATTTCTACATCGGAGAAGAAAAAAATCTTGAAATGTTTTTTTAAAGAAAAAAAATCCATCATAAATCAATAAATTTCTAGGTGGAATCATTTTTAAATAAATAAACTGCACTCACCTACAAAATAAGATATTATGCAAATAAGACAAATCAAATACATTTTCTCTCAAGTCCTAGAATTTAAAAAATGATTTCTTTAAAAAAAATGCATTTAGTAAAAGCTTCAAACAAAAGACAAATATTTACTTCAGAAAAAACTTGAAAAAAGTGAGACAACCACTCAAAAAACACTTAACATTTTTTTAAAAATATGATTTTATCGAAAAAAAAATCTAGAAAAATATTTTTTAACTAAATACTAATTTTTACTTTAGAAAAACTCCCCAAAAAGGTTTTAATCTTCAAATGCTTTTTGAAGAAAATAAATTATACATTATATATTGATAACTATATAGGTGGAATCTTTTTTAATTTTTTAATATTAATAAATAACTGCACTCATCTACACAAATAAGATATTATGCAAATAAGACTAAGGAATCATTCTTCTCTGTGTATCTTGACAATGATTTAACATTTGACCAAAAACATTTTATATCCCCCAAAATACTTTTTAAACAAATGAGAAAATGAGACAAGCTTAAAAAATTTCAAATCTAGAAACTATTTTTAATTCTAGATGCAATCTATTTGCTGCTAAATTTAATTTCTAATCCAGAAAATATTCTTAATTTTAGATGCAATTTATTTGTTGCTAAATTTAAAAAAAATAAGTACAAAATGACACTCATCTAAAAAAAAAAAAAAAAGAAGAAGAAAACAGACTGGACAGCTGTTGCTGTCGATAGCAGCCAATAAGATAAATGCACTTTTTTTTCCTCAAAGATAAAGAATCTTATCTAGAATAACGTTTTGTCAAATTAAATCCAAATTCCTGAAAAACATCAGTTAAAACATTTTGACTTAAACCTGTGGTGCCTCTCTCCAGTCCAGCGCCGTATACGGAGACCTGCCCGCCTTCTCCCGCGGCGTGCTCCAGCGCCCCCACATTAACGGTGAAGGAAGCGGTACGGCCGTGAGGGCCCGCCTTGACGTCCACCGTGTGGAGTCCGCGCTCCCGGGGGACGAAGCGGATCGAGTACTTGTCTGGCGCGGGAGGCGATTCTTGTTAGCGTGGACGACTCTTACGATTCGGACGTGTTTAGGCTTACCTTTTTCCATGTGTGTGACGGTGCATTCCTCTTCAACACCAAAGGGGCCGGTGACCTTGGCCTCCGGTTTCCCCGGGGCTCCTTCCATCGATATGGTGAAGGACGTGGGCTGATTCACTTTCAGACCAGACTTTTGAAGTCCGGTGATGTTTAGGCAATGGGCATTGTTGCTGCGGAACGCCACGGGGACCAAGTAAGGGCTATCCGGGATGTGCTGGTCGTTGAATTTGACGGCGATCTCGTAGTCGCCTGCAACCAACGTTTGCATTACAAGAGTACAGGGCCGTCAGTGGGTTTGAAAATGTGTTTTTTTTTCTCTACCAGGCTCTTGCGCAACGTAAGAGACGCCGCAGGATCCGTCTTTGCGGTCGTCAAAGGAGATCTCGGCCCTGCTGGGACCCTCCACCGCCACGGACAGACCCCCGGCGCCGGCCTCTCTGGTCCAGATACTGAACTCGGCTGTGGGAACAAGGGCATTCTCTTGGAAAACCAGTCAACCAATTGAGCCAACTGAGTTATGACAATGTGGGAACCGAGGAAAAGGCAATGGAAACAGCAGGGAACGAAAAGTGGAATTTGATATGTGGCAAAATTTGATTTTGCCATGTGGCATTTTTTTTGCCATGTGGTAAAATTGATTTTGCCATGTGGCATTTTTTTTGTGATGTGGCAATATGGATTGGGTTGCGACATTTTTTTTTTTTGTATGTGGCTTTTTTTTTTTGGTATATGGCATTTTTGTAGGCCGTTGCAGATCCGTGCCATTGACGGCTATGCACGTCCAAATTTTCCATTCATGTTAAATGGCAGAAAAACGTGTAGCTGTGATTTTTTTACCATACACTTTACATTACAGCACAATGACATTCAACTGGCACCCAAGTCTGGCTATGCCATTGATGGTTATGCTGTCCAGTTGAATGTCAGTTCGCTGTAATGGTAAGTGTGTGGTCAAAAATTACTGATGCACGATAATGCATTTTTCAACCGATATCGATAACCGATAATTTCCTGCCCCTCCCACCCGATAACCTATGATGTCACGCCGATAATTCTATTCAAATATGTATGTAAAATTTTAAAGTATACAAAGATCAAATGTTACTGTGCAAAAATGTAATTTAGTGTTATTTTTTTCCACATCAAATGTGAACAAGGAGTAAATTCCAACATCTAAACAATGGTAATGACATTGTGTAATGGTAAGCTTTTGGCAACAATTACTCAGAGAGTAAACACCCATGTTGCACAAAAATGTCTTTAAAAGTAAGCCATTCCTAATATATATCACTTTACTACACTGCAAAAACACCTCCTTAAAACTAGCAGAATTGGACAAAACTGTTGATTGCGCACATTTGGAGGCTAAATCAAGTATATAATTATCGGATTGCATTATCGGTGGAATTTTATCTGGATTATCTGTGTGACGTCATAATTGCCATTATCGGCCGATAATTATCGGTGACCGATATTATCGTGCATCTCTATCAAAAATCAAAGCACCACATGTTTTTCTGCCATTTAATATGAATGGAAAATTTGACCGTTCATAGCCGCCAATGGCATAGCCTTACTTGGGTGCCAGTTGATTGTCAATGTGCTGTAATGGTAAGTGTATAGAGAAAAATCACAGCCACACATGTTTTTCTGCCATTTAAAATGAATGGAAAATTTGGACGTGGATAGCTGTCAATGGCATGGATGTGCATGCCTGCAAAAACAGCATATACTAAAAATAAATGCCACATGCTAAAAAAAGACACAGAACAAAATCCATTTTGCCATTGCCACAGACTAAAAGCATGCCATATGGCAAAACCAATTTTGCCACAGACTCAAAAAAAATGCCACATGGCAAAATCAATTTTGCCACATGGCAAAAAAAAGCCACATGGCAAAAAAAAAAAAAAAAAGCCACATGGCAAAATCAATTTTTTTCAGTTTTTGCTGTCTCTCAGAAAATGGCCACGTTTTTTGTTTTGTTTTTTTGTTGTCGTTTTTTTTAACTTTTCGGGCTTCGCTTCTTGAAACATTTTTGTGGGTCTATTCGTGATAGACAAGTCCACCAAATTTTTATTTTGCTAGCTCAAGCTGGCTGCAGAGAATGGATTTTCTCAATAATTCTAGAACAGGCTTGTCATTGTTTGGACCAATGGAAATGGCTGAAATGGGGACTTCCTGTGTCCATTTCGGTCTTGGCTTCTTGAGACTTTTTTGTGGATCTACTAATGATAAATAAGTCTACCAAATTTCATGTTGCTAGCTGAAAGTAGCTTCAGGGGCTGAATTTTCTAAAAAAAAATTCTATGACTTTTGAATGTGTGGGGACCCATGGAAATGGCAAAAATGGTAACATCCTGTTTCTTATCGGGCTTGGCTTCTTGAGACTTTTTTGTGGGACTACTTATGATAAACAAGTTTACCAACTTTCATGTTGCTGGCCAAAATTAGCTTCAGGGACTGAATTTTATTAACAATTCTAGGACAGGTTTGTCATGTTTGGACCCATAGAAATGGCTAAAATGGTATCTTCCTATTTCTCATCTTGCTTGGCTTCTTGAGACTTTTTGGCGGGTCTCCTTATGATAAACAAGTCTACCAAAATTCATGTTGCTAGCTGAAATTGGCTTCAGGGGCTAAATTTTCTAAAAAATGCTATGACCATTTTGTCATGGCGGGGACCAATGGAAATAACTGAAATGGGAACTTCCTGTGTCATTTTGGTCTTGGATTCTTGAGACTTTTTTGTGGGTCTCCTTATGATAAATAAGTCTACCAAATTTCATGTTGCTAGCTGAAAGTAGCTTTAGGGGGTGAATTTTCTAAAAAAAATCTATTACTATTTTGTCTTTGTGGGGACCCATGGAAATGGCAAAAATAGGAACATCCTGTTTCTTATCGAGCTTGGCTTCTTGAGACTTTTTTGTGGGTCTCCTTATGATAAACAAGTCCACCAACTTTTGTGTCGCTAGATAAAATTAGCTTCAAGGGCTGAATTTTATTAACAATTCTAGAACAAATTTGTAATGTTTGGACCCACGGAAATGTCTAACATGGGAACTTCCAGTGTCTTTTCGGGCTTGGCTTCTTAAGACTTTTTTTGTGGGTCTCCTTATGATAAACAAGTCTACCAAATTTCATGTTGCTAGCTGAAATTGGCTTCAGGGGCAGAATTTTCTAAAAAAAAAAAAAAAAATTCTATGACTATTTTGTCGTTGTGGGTATCCATGGAAATGGGAAAAATTGGATCAACCTGTATCTTATCGGGCTTGGGTTCTTGAGACTTTTTTTTGTGGGTCTCCTTATGATAAATTCATGTTGCTAACTGAAAGTAGCTTCAGGGGTTTATTTTCTAAAAATTCAATGACAATTTTATCGTGGTGGGGACCCATGGAAACGGCTAACATGGGAACTTCCTGTTTCTTATCGGGCTTGGCTTCTTATACTTTTTTGTGGGTGTCTTTGTGATAAACAAGTCTATCAACTTTCATGTTGCTAGCTGAAACTGGCTTCAGGGGCTGATTTTTCCCAAATAATCTTACTATTTTGTCTTTGTGGGGACCCATGGAAATGGTAAAAATGGGAACTTCCTGTTTCTTATCGGGCTTGGCTTCTTGAGACCTTTTTGTGGGTCTCCTTGTGATAAGCAAGTCTACCAACTTTCATGTTGCTAGTTGAAATTGGCTTCAGGGGATGAATTTTCTAAAAAAATCTATTACTATTTTGTCTTTGTGGGGACCCATTGAAATGGCAAAAATGGTAACATCCTGTTTCTTATCGGGCTTGGCTTCATGAGACCTTTTTGTGGGTCTCCTTATGATAAACAAGCCTACCAGATTTCATGTTGCTAGCTGAAATTAGCTTCAGGGGCTGAAGTTTATCAATTCTAGGACAGGTTTGTCAGGTTTGGACCCATGGAAATTGCTAAAATGGGATCTTCCTGTTTCTTATCGGGCTTGGCTTCTTGAGACTTTTTTGTGGGTCTCCTTGTGATAAACAAGTCTACCAAATTTCACATTGCCAGCTGAAATTAGCTTCAGGGGCTGCGTTTTCAAAAAAAATTCTATGACCATTTTTTCATGGTAGGGACCCATGGATATGGCAAAAATGGGAACCTCTCGTTTCTTTTCGTTCTTGGCTTAAAACATTTTGTGAGTCTACTCATTACATGATGCTAGGTTAAACGGGGCTGAATTTTCAAATTATCCCGAGGATGATTTAATTTTTAAAGGACCACTGTACAGTATAACAACTATTTTGAGTCAAAATGGTGAAATTCCTGTTTGAGTTTTATGTGTCCGGCATGTTCTTGCGTGCAAGCGTGTATGTACCCGGTTCTCCGACCAGCGCTCTCTCCAATCCGGGGCCTCCGGCTTTGACCTTGGCGGCGCCGCCCTCACCCAGCGGTCCCACGGTAAACTGGAAGGGACTTCCCGGCACGTGGGCGCCGCGGTACCTGACGCTCACCCTGTGCACGCCCACCTCGGTGGGCACGAACTGCACGCAGTAGGTGTCGTCGCCCGCGGCCACCAGTTGGGCGGATTGAGTTGCGCCCGACGGACACGTGACCTCGGCCGTGACGTCGCGCATGTCCAGGGCTGTCAGGATGCAAGATAAGTCTTTTTAGATATTTGACAATTAGAAACGCTGAGTATTTAACTGAGTTTATCACTAGTAGATCTCATCAGACAACATCAGGTGATAAAGTCATTATCAGACAACTTTATTTATAACTTGTGGGTGAGTGTCCAAAAATAGTGGGGAAAAAACATTGCCTGCCTGCAAAACTGCACCAGATGAAGAAGAGGCACGAAGAAGAAGATGAAAAGCAAAAGAGGGACAAGTGAGACAAAGTCAGGAAGAAGCAAATCGGCTCACTGGAAAAGAAAGGAGACCATGGACACAAGAGGAAAAAATTGAGAAGGAAAGCATAAGAGGAGACGTTGAAGGCAAGAGGAATGTCAAGGCACCTGGTATCTTGAGGCTGAGGTCGCACAGGCTGCCGACGCCCGCGACAGGCGCCGCCCTCTGTTTGCGCGTGATGCTCTCCCGGATGCGGCCCTCTCCCGTCACCTGCACCGTGAATGGACTTCCTGTCCGACACAATGACACCAAATGACTATTTTGAGCCAAATCACTCATTGCTCGTAACTGATGGCGACAGAAGTTCAAACAGATAGGATGTCTATCGCCGTCAATGGCAGTGAATGAGTCGAGAGTATATAGTTTTTATTTACTTGGAAAAAAAAAGATGAAGTAATGTAATACGGAATGGAAAAATAGTAAGAAAAAGTTAGTATTTTCCTATTCATTTTTTTTTTTTTAATACATTTATTACATATATTAAATATTTATTTTATTGCTTTCTCATAACTAAAAAAAACTTGAAAAAAAATAAATAACCCTGTTTATTATTTTAAAGATATTTCTTATATCAGAAACAAAGGTTAAAAATAGGGCAGCAGCTATCGATTATTTTAGTAGTCGATTAATCGATGAACTAGTTAGTTCGAATAATCGAGTAATCGGATAAGGAACCTAAAAAATTCAAATACCTTAGCTGAGCCTCAAACGGTATAAAAAATAAACAAATAAGAATATAGTTACAACAAAAGAACAATTGGCCAACTTGCATAGTAAAAGTCCGCTAGCTTAAATGCTACAAAATACTGTTTTTTTTTTTTTTTTTTAAATACAATGCTCTAAACAAATGGTTCAGACACATAGTCCTACAAAAATTGGCTAAATATACCTTTAAAATAAATTACGATAGCATGAACAAAAACATTAGCTCAAACAAAAACTCAGCTTATGTTGGTCTTAACAGGGAGCAAATGGATTCAGCCATGTGAATGAGGCAGACTACAGGGCAGTGTATCCACACAAATCAATAAAACTAAAGGCAAACACTTTCAAAACAAACCATTACAACGCCACTTTAATTAAACCAATACTCAAAGCAGCAAAACTTAATTTGAATATTTTTTTCTAATCGAATACTCGAGTTAATCGATTAATCGTTGCAGCACTAGTTAAAAATGATGAATATTCTTGAAAAATGCTTAACGCGCAAACCGTAAATGTCAATTTTGCATTGTTTTTTAAATTTTCATTTACAAATTATATAATTTTAAATGTCATAAAATTATATAAATGAAGTATATATATGTATTTTTTAAATCATTAAAAAAATCCTATTAAACGCTTATTCGTTTTATTAGTTTTTTAAAAATAAAAATTCAAATAGTAAATACGGTAAGCTATTTTTCAAACTACTTTATAAAATTCACCGTAACTTTCGAACGAATGTGAATCCTGCGGCTTATAGTCCAGTGCGGCTTATTTGTTGATTAATTTCGGTTAATAGGTAACACATGCCTCCTAGAATGCATTGCAGCGCTACAGATATAAATAACAATCAAAATTCATGTTCTGTACTAATTATTTATTCAGTTACTGTTCCAGTTGTTTCATTGACTACTTGTTATGGTATGTGGTAACACTTTTTTTGACAGTGACGTCATAAGACAGTCATATTTATGACATGACACTATCATGGGCATTACTGAATGCTTATGACTAGAGATGTCCCGATCGATCGGGATGATCGGGTCCGATCACGTCATTTTCAAAGTATCGGAATCGGCAAAAAAATATCAGACATGCCTTTTTTTAATATATATATATTTTTTAATTAAATCGTTTTCTAATTGTATTTAACGTTACAGACATAATATGTTACACTCATCCAGAGTTTTTAGTTTAGGCTTAAGGTAGGGTTATCAAATTTATCCCGTTAACGGCGGTAATTATTATTTTTTAAAAATTTATCACGTTAAAATATTTAACGCAATTAACGCATGCGCTGCACGACCCACTCACACATTGTCGCGTTCAATCTGTAATGGCGCCGTTTTACCTATATATAGAGCTAAAAGGCAGCGTAAAATGAGTGAAATTTGGCAGCCTTTGGAGCCTTTTTTTAATTGGCTAAAGCCTTACAATCCCTCCCCCTACGATTAGAAATATCGTGGGAAGCAATGTGGGGATGAAAGGTAGGAATTGATCCTTTTCTTAACACCCTATGTTATTTCCCAACGCAGAGAAGATATATCAATTGGTACCGCTACGCACAGTCATGGTTGCACTTCCCATCATGCATTTGGGCAGAACAGTCAAATGGCTACAGTATCATTTACTGAAAGCTCAACAAATACACTAGATGGCAATATTTAGTCACAATATACAAAGTCACATTTATCCTTTAAGAATTACAAGTCTTTCTATCTGTGGATCCCTCTCACAGAAAGAATGTTAATAATGTAAATGCCATCTTGAGGATTTATTGTCATAATAAACAAATACAGTACTTATGTACTGTATGTTGAATGTATATATTCGTCCGAGTTTTATTCATTTTTTTCTTAATGCATTGCCAAAATGTATATGGTCGGGAAAAATTATCGGGAATGATTGGAATTGAATCGGGAGCACATAAAAAAAGCAATCGGATCGGGAAATATCGGGATCGGCAGATACTCAAACTAAAACGATCGGGAGCAAAAAACATGATCGGAACAACCCTACTTATGACTGATGTCATTAAGTGTCAAATTATGTTACTAACTCCATTTATGTCCAGTTTGGATCTTTTACATCCATTCAAAAGTCAAATAATTTGCCGGATAACACTAAATGACATCTGTTATAAGCCTTCATTATTAGTCATGACAGTGTCATGTCATAGTTACGATTGTCCAATGACTGTTTTATGGTGCCACTGTCAAATTAAGTGTTACCAAATACCATAACTAGCAATTAATAAAACAACTGGAACAGTAACTGAATAAATAATCAGCACAGAACATGAAATTTGATTGTTATTTACATCTGTAGTGCTGCAATGCATGCTAGGAGGCATGTTGGACAACAACAGTGTTAACAACAGGTGGCAGAAAAGGTTGACTGTTTCCCCCAAGGGGGCAGTGATGGCCAAATGAAGCTTCTTGAAGCAATGAAGCTTTGCAGCCAATTGGTTCAAAGCTTCATGGTGGTTCATTTGGTATTATGACAGTCGTATGATGCCGCAGTCCAATAAAGCATTAGCGTTTACTATCTTTTGGTGTGAATATCCCATAATACAGTGAGGACAGCTGCGGTTTATAGTTCAGTGCGGCTTATCTATGAACAAATGCCGTTTTCATGTCATATTTGGTGGGTGGCGGCTTATAGTCAGGTGCACCTTATAGTGCGAAAATTAAGGTAATTCATATATTTCTTAAATACAAGGTTAAAAAAAGTTAATATTCTTTTTATTGAGTTGAAATGTTTTAAATACAATTCATCATTTCAGATTAATTGCGATGAAATGCACTGTATAATAATAAATTCAATTTATTTTAACTGCCTAGCCATATCATTGAAACATGAATCTATATTTACTCTAGTGCTGCAATGATTAATCGATTAACTTGAGCAGTTCAATTAGAAAAACGCTTCGAATCAAATTTGGCTGCTTCGAGGTTTAATTAGCGTGACGTTGTAATAGTTTGTTATGAAAGTGTTGCATTTAGTAGTTGTATTCATTTGGGTGGATAAACTGCCCTCTACTGGCATTAGTGAGTATGCCATAACTCATCTAAAGTGGCGGAATCCAGCTGCTCCCTGTTAAGACCAACATAAGACATGGGTTAGTTTGGGCCAAATTTTTGTTTATGCATTTGTTATTTAGTTTAGATGAATATTTAGCAGTTTTTGTGGGAATATGTGTTTCAAAGATATGTTAAGAGCTTTGTAGTTAAAAAAAAATTAAAAAATAGCAGTTTATAGCATTTAGCTAGCAGACCTTTGCTATGCAAGTTAACCAATTGTTCTTTTGGACAATGTTGTACTTAGATGCTCATGTATTTAATTTTTTTTATTCTGTTTGAGGCTAAGCTCGGGTGTTTTAATTTAGTTTTAAATACATTTTTTGCTTTTGTGAAATCAAAGTGCAATTTTGTATAGTTTGAAGAAACACTCAGGAATTTTATTTTGAAAAGCGCAATCTTAGCAAACCAAAATAAATGTTCTTGCAGGCATAAACACTTGTCTCCCTTGTTTTAAATCTCCTAAAATTTATTCTCCAACACATTAAATGTTCGTAATCCGGTTACTCGATTATTCAAACTAACTAATCGATAGATTAATCAATTACCTAAATAATTGATAGCTGCAGCCTTAATGAACTCTTAATAAGACAATGCGCTAATGCGCAGTTACTGGACTTAATTCTGAGTTTAATATGTGAGTTAACTCTGAGTTAACTAATTCAGGCGTTAAAAAAAAAAAAAAACAATATTCCCTGATTTCTGTCATTTAAGCAGTACATAACATGTCTCACAGATACGAACTGATTAGCTGAATAATCACAAAAATAATCGTGGATCAGTCGACTTAACAAATTTCCAGCTGCACTACTCGGTACCTGTGATGTGCTTTTCCGAGAATCGAATAGAGACGATGTAATTTCCGGGCTCGGTGGGACAGTACGCGACGCGGCAGGTCCCGTCCTCCACGTCCTCCGTTTGGATGTCCACCTTACTGGGACCTTCCACAGCCAGCGCCAGCCCGCCGTAACCTGAGCGCCGAACGGAGACGTCTATTAAACGCCCGAGGCTTGCGCGACGGAATGGGAACGCGACTTACCGGCCTCGCGCGTATCCACCACGAAGCTGGCTTCGGAAAAAGTGGTCCCCCGCACCAAGCCGTCACCGTGCGCCCTGACGCGGGTGGCGTCGCCGATCTCGGACTGGATGATGGTGATGGCGATGGGGCTGTTGGCCACGTGGCGTTCGTTCTTGGTGATGCTGACCCAGTGCTCGCCGACCTCGCGGGGGATGAAGGAGACGCCCACGTGGTTGTTGGACATCCTCTTGAGTAGGCAGGGCTCCTCGCGGCCGGACGGCGCCGCGATGCTGGCGTGCAGGAGACTCAGGTCCGTCTCGTTGATGTTCAGGAAGAAGTCGGCCGCCGAGCCCAGTTTCACCTGAGAACGACGTTGTTTGTCCTCTGCGGCAGACACACATCAGTGTTCATCTCCATGTTAGCGTAAGCGGGTCATTTATTCTTCAGTATTTCCTCTAGCTAGCTGCTGCTCCTCCTTTAAATTTCCTTTTTATTTACCGTTTATTTTTCAGAAATCAGGAAATATTGACTGTATTTTTCTTTTTTTTTTATAACAAATATTATACATTTACTTTTTAGTTTAAAAATGTAATGAAATCTAACCTAAAATTGGACACCTAAGACATGTTGTGAATGGCTCTCTTCAGACATACAAAAAAATATGGCATAAAGCAAAAAGTAGGGGTGCACGATAACCATTTTTTGAAACCGATACCGATATCGATAACTTCCTGCTCCTCAAAGCTGATACCGATATCGATAACCGATAATAAATATATATTTTTTTAAATGTTTAACCTGACTTTTTGAGCACCTGGAGGTTTTAAAAAAAAACAAAAAAAAATAGTGGTGGATTCAACATAGATTTGCCTTTGATCTCACCAGATTTTTCATAATGACATGAACAAAACAATGTTTCATTTCTGCACTGCCCGACAGCCAGCTAAAAAAAATTCTCGCTTTTATGGGAAGACACTCGTCTTAATATTGTGAAAGTACAATAGAAAAATACACATATTCAACACTCAATATACAACAAACTGCACAATACACTTATATACAGTACACAACTATTATACGTATAGCATAGCACACTAGCTTGAGCTACTAAAGCATTGGCTGGCTACTATAACACAAAGACTTATTAAGTTCTGTACATATGACCCTTCACCACAGAAGTAAACATATGTTGCACATCCACATGTTATAGAAAATATAAAATACTTAGACATATTTCCGAGGCGGAAACGTAACAAAAAGCATTTACGATTGTCAACGCTACCGCTAGACACCGCAATGTGTATGTGAATGAGCTTGTAATGTGAACCAAACTATTGTAACAAAAAATAGATGCAGCAAATTATTCTGACCAGCAGGTGGGAGCAATGCCCCGCATATGGTCAACTGCTTTCCCATACTAGTGTGTAAACTGTAAAGCCAGCACAGTACACATTATCGGGTCCTATTAATAATGTTATTGGATTTATCGGGATGACGTCATAATTCCTATTATTGGACCGATAATTATCGGACCAATAATTATGGTGCACCAGTAGCAAAAAGGTACAAGAGGAAAGACTGAATCTCATGAGTGAGGTACAGACCAGTGATCCTCGCGGTGAAGGGGCTGCCGGCGATGTGCTTGTCATTGTACTTGACCAGGATGTTGTAATCTCCCGGCAGTGTGGGGAGGTAGCTGACGCTACACGTGCCGTCCTTGTTGTCCACGCAGCTGATCTCCGCTTTGGATGGACCCTCGATGGCTAAGTCCAGGCCACCTGGAAAAAGGCCGCGTAGCATACGCTCACTCATGAGAGCAAACGGTACAAACAGATATAAAAATGGTTCTAGTGCTCTGCCTTGTGGGATGCCAGCTCCAAAATCAATGTCAAAGGTGTCAAACTCAAGGCTTTACGGGCCAGATATGCCATATCGTGTTTCACACCTGTACCATTTGTAGCATCATCTTACCTTCAACCGCGTCCTCCGTGTTGACAGTGAAGGCCGCCGTCTTGTTGGCTACGCCGTAGCTGAGACCCGCACCGTAAGCCGTCACGCTGGGGCTAGCGGAGCGGTTCACGTAGAACTGGAGAGGCGACTCTGCAGTGATGACGCACCCATTTTTTAAAGATCTTGCTTATCTTTCCGGAGCCGCCGAGGGTAGGAATATTCAGTCTGTTTACCAGGAATGTGTGCCCCGTTGTATTTAATGTGCATCTCGTGCAGGCCAGCCTCAGTTGGGGAGTACTGGACTGTCACCGTCCCGTCCAGGTTGTCCGTGATCAGCGGTTGAGCAGACTTCCCTGAAGGCATCAGAACGTCGCCTGAAAGAGGTTTACATAGAGATTTACATATGAAACCATCAAAAATAAGCAGTAAGAATGTATAATATATTGTTTGACCGATACCAATTGTGGCACACTGCCCCCTCATTCTAATTAGTTTTAGTACAGCAACGATTAATCGATTAACTGGAGTATTCGATTAGAAAAAAAGAGTCGAATTAAAATTTGTTGCTTGTAGTATTCGTTTGATTAAAGTGGTGTTGTAATGGTTTATTTTGAAAGTGTTTGGCTTTGGTTTTATTGATTTGGGTGGCTACACTGCCCTCTGGTCTGCCTTATTTCACATGGCTAAATCCAGCTGCTCCCTGTTAAGACCAACATAAGCGAAGTTTTTCATTGAGCTAATGTTTTTTAATGCATTCATAATTTAGTTTATAGGTATATTTAGCTGTTTTTTGTGGGAATATGTGTCTGAACCATTTGTTAAGAGCATTGTGTACAAAAAAAAAAAAAAACATTAGCATTTTATAGCATTTAAGATAGTGGACTTTTGCTTTTTAAATTAGCCAATTGTTCTTTTGTTTTACATACAGTGCCCTCTATAATTATTGGCACCCCTGGTTAAGATGTGTTTTTTAGCTTCTAATATTTTTTTATTCAAATAATATGGGACCTTAATGGAAAAAAAAGAGAAATATCCAACCTTCAATACAAGTGCATTTATTCAGTGGGGAAAAAATCCCACATAAAGAAATAATTATTTGACATCAAATAATGTGTGTCACAATTATTAGCACCCCTGGTGTTAATACTTTGTACAACCCCCTTTTGCCAACAAAACAAGGTCTGGGGACTGAGATGGCCATGGAAGGAGCTTGATTTTGTGTCTGGTGAACCATTTCTGTGTAGATTTGGCCATATGTTTAGGGTCATTGTCTTGCTGAAAGACCCAGTGAAGACCCATCTTCAGCTTTCGGGCAGAGGGCAACAGATTTTGATTTCAAATGTCCTGGTATTTCAAAGCATTCATGATGCCATGCACCCTAACAAGGTTCCCAGGGCCTTTGGAAGCGAAATAGCCCCACAGCATCACTGACCCACCCCCATACTTCACAGTGGGTATGAGGTGCTTTTCAGCATGCGCATCTTTCGTGGCACACCAGACCCACTTAGAGTGTTTGTTGCCAAAAGGCTCAATCTTGGTCTTATCTGACCAAAGCACACAGTCCCAGGCCACATAGTCATTTATTTTTTTATTTTTTTTTTACACCATTTGATGCTCAGCTCAGGTATTTTAATGTTTCACGTTCCCTATCCGATTACTCGATTATTCGAACTAACTAGTTCATCGATTAATCGACTATTAAAATAATCGAAAGCTGCAGCCCTAATTAGTTTTGTCTTGTGCGTGGTCACTGACAATCAGTGTTGGAACTAATGCCCTTACATTTGTTATGTTAGATACATAATTAGCAGGAAAACAGAGCAAATTTTTGAATTACTGTAATTTTCGCACTATTAGGCACACATGACATAAGCTGCCACCCACCAAATGTGACACGAAAACGGCATTTGTTCATAGATGAGCCGCACTGGACTATAAGCCACAGCTGTCCTCACTGTATTACGAGATATTTACACCAAAAGATATTAAGCGGTAACACTTCATTAGACAGCGGCATAATACAACGGTCAGAAGACCAAATGAACCACCATGAAACTTTGAGCCAGTTGACTGCAAAGCTTCATTGCTTCAAGAAGCTTCATTTGGCCATCCTTGCTCCCTTGGGGGAGACAAATCAACCTTTTCTGCCACCTGCTGTCAACGCTGTTGTTGTACAACATGCCTCCTAGCATGCATTGCAGCGCAACAGATGTAAATAAATCAAATTTCATGTTCTGTGCTAATTATTTTTTCGGTTACTGTTCCAGTTGTTTCATTAATTGCTAATTATGGTATTTGGCAACACTTTATTTCACGCGCCATAAGACTGTCATTAAACTATCATAATTATGATATGACACTATCATGAGCATTAATGAATGCTTATAACATGTCCTTTAGTGGTATTCGCCAAATTATCTCACTTTTCAATGGATGTAAAAGATCCAAGCTGGACATAAATGGAGATAGTAACATAATTTTCCCAGATGACACGAAATGACATCAGCATTCAGTAACGATTTATGCATTAAGACCTGTAGTATGAACCTAGCCTTAGTGTTATAAATTATTTGGCTTTTAAATGGATGTAAAAGATCCAAACTCGACATAAATGGAGTTAGTAACCTAATTTCCCGGATGACACTTAATGACATCAGTCATAAGCATTCAGTTTTGCCCATGATAGTGTTGTATCATAATAATGACGGTCTTATGACTGTCTTATGACGCCGCTGTCAAATAAAGTGTTACCAAATACCATAACAAGCAATTAATGAAACAAGCGGAACAGCAACTGAATAATTAGCACAGACCATTAATTTTGATTGTTATTTACATCTGTAGTGCTGCAATGCATGCTAGGAGGCACAAATCAACAAATAAACTGCACTGGACTTTAAGTCACAGGATTCAAAATGAAGGAAAAAAGTAGTGGCTTATAGTCCGAAAATTACGGTAACTAAACCCACCTGGGCACCACGAACTGTGTATTAAAAAAAAAAAAAAAGTTGTCCAAGAGCATAAGATGACGTTCTATATGCCGCTTCAGAGGGATCAAAGAGGCGCGGGTAGGAATGCTAGTCCAAATATTATTTTTTGAAATTCATTTTCGTGGTAAATACGTGCACGCGTATCACGCACCTGTGACTTGCCCCCTCTTGAAGGAAAACGGTATGAGCATGTGGAAGGGTCTGAAGCCGCTACCGTTGACGCTGGCGCTGTAGTCTTCAGATGTGGACTGAGGGGGAGGGATCAAAGTGTGTCACAAAACAAACGTAACAATCTGATTGGCTGGAGTATGAGCGGGCTTACCCAGACTTGAAAGCCGACTCCTGGTGGTGCAGTCTGTTCGTGGATTGACGCTTGTTGTTCTTGCAGGATCTGTGTCTCGTTGCTCACCTGATGACAACGTACAATGGTTTAAAAAGGACAATCATTCAGTTTAAATAGATTGGGCGTCTATGACTCCTAATGAGAGCTGCCATCGGGGGGGGGGGGATTAGAGTAGCCAAAAATTTGACGCAAGTAAAAGTAATCATTCAAAAAGTTGATTAAAGTACAAATCAAAATGTATTTTATGAAAAGACTAATGAATAATCTAACTTTTTAAACAATGGTGTATTTTTTTTCGCAGCACGTCATCTACAGTGTATCACAAAAGTGAGTACACCCCTCGCATTTCGCATTTTCAACGGCGCCACCGCCCCTTTCCCTCCTCTCCTCTCCCGCTCTGCTCTCTCCGTGTCTCTCAAACAACTTGCACTTCAGTCTACCAAATTGTAGTAAGGCGACCCTTCAGATCCTCAGTAACGGTAACAAAAATGGGAAAAACAAAGAAAAATCTTTGTTGCAAAGATTGGAAAAGTCATAAATTAGATTACTCATGACTAGAGCTGAAACGAATACTTGAGTAACTCGAGTTTAAAAACTGATCCGAGTAATTTTATTCACCTAGAGGAATCGTTTAATTTTGCCAACTCTAAGCATCACGTTTTGCCCGGACTACTTTTAATGCGGGACAATGCGCTGACGTCACGTGGGTAGAGGAAGAAGCAATAAATTTTTTAAAAAAAACTTACTGCAGCCGACAGCCGCTACAAACTACGCCGACGTTGCTAAAAACTAGCCCGCATGATGCTAGTGTGGTAACAGGTAGTGTCCGATGCGTCTCATAGATATCGCATGCATTTAGATGCGGAATGACACTCTGCTGCGTCTGGGCAGAGTTAGTAAACAGCCGCCATCTTTAAGCAGTCGACTTCTCAGCGCTAATAAATATAACGTTACTGTCACTCGCTCACGAAATGTTAGCCCTTCGGAGGGCTAGGTTTCTATTGATTATGACCACTGTCGATGCGTGGCTAACATGACCGACTTACTGGCTTTATTTAATCTGTAAAAACACAGCGCTGTAGAGTGATGAGGGTGTAAAATTAAAACATAATATAGCTAACTGTCAGTTTTAGCTCAGTATTCATTGCTGAATAAAACACCAAGTACCACTAGTCCCTAATGTGCTCCAATACAGCAGGTATCATACATTTATTTTGAACACTGCAAAAACTCAAAATCCTATCAGTACTTACAGTTTAGACTAACTTAAAACTTAACTAGAACTTCAAAATAGCTTGAGATAAATGGAAATTCAATTGAAACGTGGGAAAACACGTAGCTTTCAAGTGATGTGTGTTATCAAGCGTAATTACAACTTGTTGTTGATTCTTGACAAAAAAATTAAATTTCATATCTTTATGTTTGAAGCCTGAAATGTGGCGAAAGGTTGCAAGATTCAAGGGGGCCGAATACTTTTGCAAGGCATTGTATATATATACATATATATACATTTTATAAGATCTAGAAATTCTCTGAGTGAAAGCAGTTTGTTTTTTTCTAGTCACATCTGAGATGCAATTGTTGGCTGTTTTCAACAATGTACATTGAAAATAAAGAAATTGATTGAGGTTTTATCCGATTACTCGATTAATTGATAGAATTTTCAGTCGATTACTCGATTACTAAAATATTCGATAGCTGCAGCCCTACTCACGACCGAAAAAAATAACGCAGTTATACTCTGACGCTGTTATGAACAACACTGGTCATTGAAAGAACATCCATTTTCCCCTCCCGGTCAAAATGGATTGGAAGTATAGTGCCGTCAATGGCAGCCAATGACTGCGCTATATAAAGCGTAAAAGCCTCTCTTCGTACCGTAACCTTGAAGGGACTTCCGGGAATGTTCTCGCCCCCGAAACGGACGAAAACCACGTAATCGCCAGGCTCCGGGAGGGTGCAGAAAACGTCGAAGGTTCCGTCGTCGTTGTCGGTCACCTCGGCGTCCACCTCGCTGCCGTTGGGCTGCACCACCACGCAGTTCACCTTGCCTTTGCCCGCACTCTTGGCGTTAACCGGGAGGAACAGCTCCTGGTCAGGGCCCCCTCCGGCACCAACTTTGGGCCCTGAAATCCGAGTCGGATTTTAACAAATACTCCGACCAAGGAAGATATCACGACGGTGGGTCCTCGCACCAGTTGTCATGCACTTGCTAGCGTCTCCCGTCGCCGTGGCCTGGACTCGGTAAGGCGAGTCCAGGATGTCGTCGCCACCGTACTTGATGACGATAGTGTAGCGGCCGGCGCGGTCGGGTATGTAAGACACCTTGTACGTGTCGTCGCCGTTGTCCTGGATGGTGGGCAGCTTGGGTTTGCCGTCCTGGTCCTGAAGCCACAAGATTTGGATGCTGATTATTTAAGAAAAATTCAAAATCAAATCATTTTTAAGACGTTTACTTTTCATGATTTTTAGATAAAACAGGAAAAAGTAAATATGATGATTTTTTTAATTTGTACTTTTTTCAAGCTTAATAAATATTTACCGGTAGGTCAATATTCACTTATCAACCTATCAAAAAAAAGTTCTAATCATTATTTTAATCAAAAAGAAAAAGAAATGATCATATCCAACTAATTTTTAAATGTGAAATGTTTTAATAATTATAGTTTAATTGAAATAAAATAAAATGAAAATAAAATATAAAATAAAATAAAATTAATAACACAATATATCATAAAAAATTAATAAATCTATAAAAAATACATGAATAAAACAATATATACATAATAATAATTTAATGAAAAAAATTCATAAATAAAAATACAATGAATTACAATAAATTATATTACAAGTAACAATTAGGGAAAAAAAGTTATTCATAAATTCAGAAAATAAATATAATAATAATAAATATTATAATAATAAAAAAAATCATTAAGGAAACAGTACATTTTTAAAAGTATTTTTTTAAATATTTTTAACATCTTTTAATAAAAGGAAAAACTAAACATGACCTTTTTGTTTTTCAATTTCATCAAAAAATATATGAAGTCAATATTTTCTTTTATCTATTAAAAAAAGGTCAAATTATTTTTAACGAAAATAAAAAATAGTGAATTTGATCATTTTTAACAAATTTTTAAAATTCAAAATATTTGCACTACAAAAGGAAAAACAAATATTTATTTTTTAGTTGTTCTGAAATTTAAAAACTATGTATTTTTTTTAAACTCATTTTTTGCATTTATTGAATATGTAAACATTTACTTTACTGGAATATATGTAAATTTCTGAAAGAAAAAAATTAATGTGATATAAATAGGATAAAATATAAGTATAATCTTCAACTTATTTTTTTCATTATGAATATAGATCTATCATTTGTTTATTTTTGAAGTTTTAAAATGTTAATTGGGGGGAAAAATGAAATTTAACCTTTTTAAATCAAGTATAACATATTCTTATTTTTTTTTAAAAGCAAAAAAATATAAAAGAATACAGTAATTATTCCACCATTTTTGCAAAACATATGAACTTTTTCATCAATTAAAAAATATATATATTTATATGATTAGCCAACAACAACAAAAAGCACACTAGTAGAAGTTCTTTTAAATTGAAACTAAAGGGGTTAAAGCAGGTAGTGAGCTACTGACTGTGATGAGCACGCTCAGTTGTCCCTGTCCCGCTTGCTTTGCATCAATGTTGAATTCCACGGGGAAGCTAGCCAGAACCTCTCTGGTCAGTCCAGGTCCGCTTGCTCGTACTTTACTGGCATCGTGAGTAGGGAGTACCCGAACGTGGAACGGGCTAAAAGGGGGAAAAACACAAACGAAAACCACAGTCACTCAATTAATCTTCAAATCCTAATGGATTATGCAAGACAACTATTGTGATATGTGATTAATTGTTTGGAACAGTAATGTCAAACTAGCAGCCAGCCGCATCATTTTGTATGGCCTGGCAAAAGTAAATCATGTGCCTCAACATGTTTTTCGCTAAAATTAAAATTATGTCAAATCTCCGTCGTCCAGGAATCTTAACAATATTAAGAAAAATGTAATGCATTTGAAATATTGTATGCTTAATTAAAATATATATATGATCATTCTTAAAAAATAAGAAAACAATGTATATTTTCAATTTCATTTCAAATGATCAATTAAATAAGAAAAAATATTGAGGTTTTCCCGTTAAAAAAACTATATATATATTTTTTTTTAAATGAATAATTAAAACAAGTTTCACCATTTCTTCATTTAAATGAAAAAAATACTTTTTCCCTTTTTTAATTTAAAAGCATTCAGAAACTCAAATAATTTTATAGAAATATTAAAAAACTAGAGAGCGCAATTTCTGGAGAAATTAAGATGGGGCTTGGTTGTGGTATACATCTATTATTTCGGGGACACATCCTGTTGCATGGCTGTCAATGGCATTGACTTACTTTGGCACCAGTTGAATGTCAATGGGCTGTAAAGGTAAGTTTTTGGTCAAAAATCACAACTACACACGTTTTTCTGCCATTGAAAATGAATGGAAAATTTAGACGTACAGTACATGGCCGTCAATGGCATTGACGTGCATGGCTGTATATGGCATCGACTTACTTTGGCACAACTTCAATGTCAATGGGCTTCAATGGTAAGTTTTTGGTCAAAAATCACAACTACACACGTTTTTCTGCCATTGAAAATGAATAGAAAATTTAGACGTACATGGCTGTATATGGCATCGACTTACTTTGGCACCACTTCAATGTCAATGTGCTGTAAAGGTGAGTTTTTGGTCAAAAATCACAAATACACACGTTTTTCTGCCATTGAAAATGAATGGAAAATTTAGACGTACATGGCCGTCAATGGCATGGACGTGCATCGCTGTATATGGCATCGACTTACTTTGGCACCAGTTGAACGTCAATGGGCTTCAATGGTAAGTTTTTGGTCAAAAATCACAATTACACACGTTTTTCTGCCATAGAAAATGAATGGAAAATTTAGACGCACATGGCCGTTAATGGCATTGACGTGCATGTCTGTATATGGCATCGACTTACTTTGGCACCCCTTCAATGTCAATGGGCTGTAAAGGTAAGTTTTTGGTCAAAAATCATCACTACATTCGTTTTTCTGCCATTGAAATGAATGGAAAATTTAGACGTACA
The DNA here is from genome assembly GCF_030265065.1 of Corythoichthys intestinalis. Taxonomy (NCBI): domain Eukaryota; kingdom Metazoa; phylum Chordata; class Actinopteri; order Syngnathiformes; family Syngnathidae; genus Corythoichthys; species Corythoichthys intestinalis. The sequence goes on from NC_080403.1 coordinate 54,595,717, forward strand.
TGGCCGTCACTGGCATTGACGTGCATGGCTGTATATGGCATCGACTTACTTTGGCACCACTTCAATGTCAATGGGCTGTAAAGGTAAGTTTTTGGTCAAAAATCACAACTACACACGTTTTTCTGCCATTGAAAATGAATGGAAAATTTAGACGTACATGGCCGTCAATGGAATGGACGTGTATGGCTGTCAATGGCATCGACTTACTTGGGCGCCATGAATGGGTTGTCATGGTAAATGGTCCAAAATCATAAGGACCTACAGTGTATTCTCCTGCCATTGAAAATGAATGGGAAATTTGGACGTACATGACTGTCAATGGCATCCCATTAGAAATGAATGGGAACGCTTTTGGTGAATTTTGGGGGAACCGTAGGTTTTTTGGCAAATTCTGTATACAACTCTTATGCTCCTTACCGTCCTGGAATTTTTTAAGTGTAAATTATTCGATGTGGTCAAAAATTGTAGGACTACATACATTTTGTCAATAAACCCATGTTTACGGGTGAACGGAAAATTTGGGGGATCATTAAAAAAAATTGCCTGCGTCACGCGAAATTTCCGGTCATTTCGATATTTGCGCTCGACGGTCGGTCAAACGGTTCGGGCTGTTAAGCACGCTGAAGAAACGCCATTCAAAAGAAAAACAAAAAACATCTAATAACCTCATTCACCTAGTATGTGTTATGGTAGCTTAATTTAAAATCAAAACACTCGTTGACTGCGCTCAACGTCCAATTCATTTTGACTGTGAGGGGTGAATGAACGAACAATGACAGCCGATTAGTCACCCTGAAACACAGTACCTTTTAGGGATGTCCTGTTGTCCGTACTGTACGGCAACGGAGTGGAGTCCCTCCACGGAGGGCGTGTAGGTAACTGTGTGGGTGCCATCGCCATTGTCCGACACGTCCACGTGTTCCGACAATCCTTTGGGGCCCTTGACGGTGACGGCCAGCGGTGCCGAGCCCGCCTTAGCGCAGTCCACCGTGAACACTTGCGGGATGTGAGCCCGGACGCCCGTGGACAGACCCGGGCCGGACACTTTCACCATACTGGGGTCAATAACGTCCTCTACAGGGACCTTGAAAGGACTTCCTGAAAGATGACCATTAACAATTAAGAGAACAAGAATTAAAAACAAATATTTTACGACATTTTTCAATTTTAGAATTATACTATTATTCTTTTTAAACTTCAAAATATTTAATTTCATTTTATATTATTATTATTATTTATTTATTTATTTTATTTTTTTTTTTTTTTTTTTTACTTTTTTTTTAATTAAAAGGGAGGCATTTTTTGATAATAAACAGATTTTATTATTTTATATGATTTATTTCAATACATTTTAGAAACAAAAAAGAAAAACAATCAATATTCGTTTTTTTAACTTGTTTTTTTAAGAATTAAAGTGTTTGTTTTCACTTTTTAAAGTAAAAAAAAAAACTGAGTTTTTAAAAATCACTTTCACTCATCCTTTTTTATTGGAAAAAAAATACATTAAAAAAACTAACAACGAAAAAACTCAATGTTATCATTTTTTAAAATTTGTTTAATAATAACAATAAAATAAAAATGAACCCGAAATAACCTAATTAAAATGGGAAAAAAATTGAATAAAAAAAGTTTCATCAAATTATATAATATTGTCATTAATTTTTTTAACAAGTTTGTTTAACAAGATTTTGTTATGCTTTTCTTTTTTATTCTTACAATTATAAAAATCTTTTTATGAGAGAAAAAATCTGTATTTTATATTTTATATAGCGCAGTAATTATGATTTTTTTCATCTTTTTATTTTCGAAAAAATCCATTTAAAAAAAACAAAGAAAAACAGTCAATATTTTTCCACTTATTTTTTCAATTCATGTTTAATAATAATAATAAAAAAAACTAATTAAAATGAAAAATTAAAATAAATTACAAAAAATAAAAAAGGTTAAATTCATGTTTGCTATATTAATTTTTTTAAATAAAACTATATATTTTCCTATCATAATAAAAGTAATTTTTTATGATTTTTTTTTCATAAAATGTCAATTTTATGGGCAGCTAAAGAGTTAGTAGTGATACTCTTTTTTAAATACTGTATATAAAAAAAAGAATTATTTTTTTTAAATCTAAAAGATTTCTTTTTAAACTTTTTTAATGTTTTAATGTTTTATATCAGCAAATTTGGGGGAAAAAAAGTCAAATAAAATCACTATTCTATTTTTTTTACTGAAAAGAGCTTTAAAAAGTATATATTTGTTTAATTAAAAAAAAAAAATGAAACACAAAAAAGGACCAAAACAAACAATGAATGATCTTGGTATCATTCTCAAATTAATTTAAGAATACATACTTTACACCCCCTCCCAAAATAACACAACTATGCTCTTTTCATTATTTTAAAATGTCTTAATTTGCATTTAAAAAAAAACAAAATCACTAAATATTCCCTGATTTTTGTGCTACAAACATTAAAGAACTTGTTTATTATATGAAGTGATTAGTCGCCAAATGACAAAACTAAAAAGCGCTTAAAAAACGATCATGAATAAAACTGTATTCCCACCGGCAATGTGCTCCCCTCCGTAGATTATGTTGATGTCGTAGACTCCCGGCGTGAAGGGAACGTAGTCCACGCTGCAGCTGCCGTCTTTGTTGTCTTTGCACGCCATCTTGGACTCGGACGGACCCTCCACCGTGATGCCCAGGCCGCCGGTGCCCGCCCCCCTACCGTGGCAGGTTTTCATTTACAACGGGACAGCCAACGCGCCAGCGCGTTAGATTCTTTTACCTGGTAATTATGTCAAAGGAGTTGGTCTTAAGGGTCAGGCCCTTCTGCAGCCCTGGCCCCGTGGCCACCACCCTGCTGGGGTCGCAGCCGTCGGACACGAAAACCCTGGCCGGGCTTTTCAGAACCGGCGTGTCTTCGTAGAGAACCTGAACGCTGTGCTCGCCTGAAAGGTCAAGCAACACAAATGAGTGTCAAACTCATTTTTGCCAAAAAAAAGAAAAGTACAGATTTAATGATATATGATAATATCGACATCGATTTTTCATGATCGGTTTTGAGGCAATATGCATGTTGCCTTCAAAGTGAATGTAGAAGCCTTTTGCCTTTGTACAAGGGCTGGTCACAGCTTAGCACAGCAGTTATGCTAAATGACCATTAGATGTCTCCAAATTAATTACCGTTCTCGTAAGGCGTGTATTCAACGTTGTAGGTCCCGTCCTTCTGGTCCTTGACCAGGCAGTCCGTCAACTCCCCGGAGGGGTTCCTGACTTCCGCGTCCACGCGGTTTCCACCCTGCCGGCCTAAGGGACGAGCGTCCACTACGAACGAAGTGGTGGCTTCTCTAAAAACGCCTACGAGGACATCAAAAAAATCACCGTCAGCATCAGGATTACCATCCATGCCATGGAGAAAACACCTACCTTGTCTGTTCACGCCTTGTCCGGACACTTTGATTTTGGAGACGTCAACGGCCGGGACTGCCGTCACCTTGGCGGGGAAACCAGGGACGGTCTTGCCTCCGTACTTAAGCATCAGCGTGTACGTACCCGGCGTCAGGGGAACGTAGGTGATCGTGTACGTGCCGTCTTTGTTGTCCACCACGTCCGTCTTTGCTTTCACACCTAGGTAAGCGTCATGGATTTGATATACTGTACGTACGATCATGAGTTTATCACTAGGAGCACTGGCAGCAAAAGAACGTTCCCTCCCACTTCAAATGGATTGGCCGTCTAGCACTGTAAATGGCAGCCAATTGGTTAATATGGTTCCCTCCATAGTTGGCCCCCCATCAGATACAAATTTACATCAAAATGATGTCAATTGTTTGTGCTACGTTTGTGCTGTAAAATATTTTGTTTGTGCTGCAACGGTTTTATAGATATTCTGCTATTAATGTAAAAGTATGTGATCGGGAGAACTAATAAGAACCACTGGTCTTAAGTTGTCAAAAACTTCTTTGCTAACCTGCAGGTGCAGATGCAGAAGACGGGTCTGGAATGGCCTCCAGAGTGAGCTGACCTTGTCCAGCGCGAGAACAGTTCACATCGAGCACGCTCGCTTCCCCTACCTGCATAAACAAAGGTTATCCTTACATCAGACAGGTCAGGACAAGGCAAGTTTATTTGTGTAGCAAAGTACTTCTAAAATATTGGAGCACAAAGTGATGCCAGGGGTGGTGCATGTGACCTCGGGGAACATACCGTATTGGCCAGAATATAAGTGTTTTTTGCATTGAAATAAGACTGAAAAAGTGGGGGTCGTCTTATATTTGCGGTCTAGACATTATACCTATTCACAACGCTAGATGGCGCCAGATATCATTGAAGCGATGTTCCGTCATGACAGATCTCAGTTACTCTCAAGTTTAACCAGTTTGCATTATTTTATCGCAATGCTTTTCCTTATTCAGATTTATTTCAAGACTACAGTTACAGTTAGACTTTGATGGTTAATGCAGTTATTGCAGTTTTGTTGTTTTATCACAATAGATTGGTTTATTTACATTTCAAAAACCAGAAGCTATTCATTTACAAATGTGATTGCACTTAGTTTACATATTTAAATGTTCATATTAGTGCTGTCAAAATGATCGCGTTAATGGGCGGTAATTAATTTTTTAAATTAATCACGTTAAAATATTTGATGCATTTAACACACATGCCCCACTCAAACAGATTAAAATGACAGCAGACTGTCATGCCCACTTGTGTTTTTTGTCTCCCTCTGCTGGAGCTTTGGTGCGACCAATTTTATGGGTTTAAGCATCATGACCATTGTGTAATTATTGACATCAACAATGGCGAGCTACGAGTTTAATTTTTGATTGAAAATTTTACAAATTTTATTAAAACGAAAACATTTAAGAAGGGTGTTAATATAAAATTTCTATAACTTGTACTAACATTTATCTTTTAAGAACTACAAGTCTTTCTATCCATGGATCGCTTTAACAGAATGTTAATAATGTTAATGCCATCTTGTTGATTTATTGTTATGATAAACATTTACATTTACAATTTACAGAAAAATATGGCATATTTTATAGATGGTTTGAAGTGCATTTAATAACGATTAATTCATTTTTAAGCTGTGATTAACTCGATTCAAAATTTTAATCGTTTGACAGCCCTAGTTCAGATATTAAGATTTGAATGAGGCAAAATAACATGCTTTTTCACTCAAATATATTGTTATAATAATTTGTTTAAAATGTACTGTAATTATTTTCTGTATAAAAATTAATTTGGTGTTCAAAAAGTCTTTTTTCAAACTTGAGTCTTGAAAAAGAGGGGGTCGTCTTATAATCGGGGCCATCTTATATTCGGGCCAATACGGTACTTTTATTTTTTTGCTGGAATAGAATACAGTGTAATTGGACATCCACTCAGTGGGTGGCAGAGACTTTCTTATTTTCAGAGTGTGCGCAGTGTTTTTCAACCAAACAAGAGCACACAGCGAAAAGCACTGGAGATATTAACAACTAAGGCGAGGAAATATGACAAAGCGTATGTAGTGTTTGACAGCAGGAAGCCAAATCAGTTAAGATGTCACAATAAGACATTAGACACCAATCTCATTGATAAGCCACTTTATTTTTTTTTTTCAGCGAAAACAAGCCAAATATTGCCAACAATCGTCCCGCTTTGTCAGTGTAACATTAGTAAAACAGCGAGCACTTTTAAATCATATAAGGTGGCATACCAAGTTGCCCAGTGCAAAATAACTCCACACCATAGCAAAGGAGCTGATACTTTCTGCAGCAAAAATAAAAACTGTCCCTCTGTCCAATGACAATGTTGTTTTTGTTGTATTACTTTTACTTGTTTTTTTTTTTTCCGGTCAAATTGTTTGGTATATTGTCCTAATGAGTTAATGTTGCTAATCAATTTCAATTTATTAGTATTTATTGATTTCATCAAATTTTATTTTTCTCTATCAAATGGTCAAATAATGTACCTTGAGTGTATTTTTACAGTTTGGATGTGACGTTTTTATTTATTTTATTTATTTATTTATTTTTAAATTTTAAATTGATGCGCTTTAAGTATTTTCTGTTACAAAAAAACTGTTAATAAAGTTATATTTTTTTGTAAGTAGAGCTATATTACTTTTTTATTTAATACAAAAAGGACAAAATGTTATGCAGAGGTGTACTTATAATAATAATAATTTTAGAGACAAATGATATTGTATAATGACGGCAGAGAGTTGGGGGGGGTTCGTGAAACGCTTACTTCTTCCTGGGAGGGGGCGCGTTAGAGCACAATTCAAAAGTAATTTTATGTGCGTTACATCATAGTTACAATACAAAATTGTTTTGTGTTGTTTCTTGCTGCTCTAAATTTGATGTGTTGAATTGTGCAAGACAAATACAAACGCGTTCTGTTCCTGTGGTGGCGAAATAACCCGAATTTCCGCGTAAATCGGAATTAACCCTTAAAGTACCCCTAAATCTCAAAATAACTGTCCAAAAGTAATGGAAGATACACTGCCCTGCGGGGACAGCATTTGGTCTGGCAGAACTGTCGCCTTGTATGACTGAGAAGACTCAGATGTCTGACAGGTCTGACAGGGATAAAGGATAGCTGCACTTTGGTTTGGCCTACATAAGGCTGTAAGTTGTTTCAGCTAATATATGTTTGTGTATGAATTTGTGATGAAGTTTACAGCTACAGTTTGTAAAGTTACGTGTGAGCGATTTGGTATTAGAATTGTAAATATGTTAGCATTCGTAGCATTTAAGCTAGCGGACTTTTGTTAGGCAAATTAGGCTAATTCAGTCTACTGAATGTACATATTGCTCAGACTAGATGGACATTTGAACACCAGTTGTTTTGTTTCAAGTGTTTTGTTGTTAAAATGCATGTCATTTTGACTTTAAGTGTACATATATGTGTTAAAGCTTTACAAAATGTCAAAACTGAAGGAAGTAAAAGGCTTCAAAAAGCACAATTGCCTTGTTTGCCGTCTGTCAAGCTGAACAACTTCACGTTTAGTGAGGCCAGAACGCATCATATTAATGAACTAAAGTTAATAATAAGATACTGTAACAAACAACAAGGGACTTTTTATGAGACGAAAAAAAAAAAACTACTGGAGACAAAATGGCAGACGAGACTCTGGCGTCGTAAAGTCGAAATCGCGCAAGTCGAGTACGTCGTAACCCGGCGATTACCTGTACAATTTCAAAGCGGCTTTAAAAAAAACTCAAGATCACTGTACAAGAAATACAAATTCAAATCAGCAAGAGCACAGATCAAAAGCCAAATCAAAGAATTCGGAAGAAGTCGGAACACAGAACAGTGGTCACTGCTGGATATCATTTAAAAAGATGTGTTTTGTGAATGGATTTGAAAATTCGGAAAGAAATAAATACTGGGGTGTAAAGAGTTCAAGAGCTAAAAAAATGACTTCAAAAAAGCAGCTCACCTTGGCCTTGGTCAAGCCCGCCCCAGTTGCCACCACCTTGCTAGGATCCAAAGGCATGTGAATGTCGGCTCGGAATGGCGAGCCCGGGATGTGTACTTCCTCGAACTGAATGTTAACCAGGTACTCTCCGGGTTCCGTGGGCAGGTAGGACACGGAACAAGTGCCGTCCCCGTTATCCGAGCATTCGATCTTGGCCTCGGTGGGTCCCTCCACCGTCAGACCCAAACCGCCCGTGCCGGCCCCTTTGGTGTCGATGGTGAACTCGGCTTGCTGCCCCACCAAACCTCCCTCCAGACCCGGACCGTGAGCCTTCACCTGGATGGGGCGCATGAGTGATGTTAGCTAAAGACAGCTGGGAGAGTGGTTTTCAAAGTGTGGTACGAGGGCTCCCTCTAGTGTCAAATGACATATGTGGCGGCCAGTGAGTACATTTGACCCTGATGATGGCGCTCTTTTTAAAACGCTAGAAAAAAGCCATTCTGGAAAATGGACGGAGTTTGTACCTTGCTGGGATCCGGCGGCAGCAGGCCCTCCACGGGAAAGGGGCTTCCAGGGATGGGGTATCCATCGTAGGACACGTTGACAGTGTAGACCCCCTCTTCCGTGGGAGTGTAGCGCACCTGGGCTTTTCCAGGTTGTGTCTCCATATTGCACGGCACTGAACGCTGGGTGGGACTCAGCTTAAAATTTTTTTTTTAAATGTGAGTCGACATGACCATTTAATGGGAAATATGAACTCATTGATACTCACCACCTCAACCTCCAGGCGTCCTTGGCCACCCGCTCCCTTAGTGTCAATCACGAAGAGTTGCTCTTGTCCCACCTCCACACCTAGCACAACAAATAGGTATCAAACTATCAAAGGCTTAATTAGCTTAGCTTACAGATCAATGATTTAAAAAATGACATCATTTATTGATGTTTTACAATAATTGCCTTAGTCATAATAACAAGGTTGCATATTCGTATTAATGCTAGCTTTTTCTTAGGAGTACAAGCTAGTTGTTTAGCTTGATTAGCTTAAGATTAGCTTAAGGTAAATGGTAAAAATGTTATGACAAGATTTGCTATTCATAATATTTAGCCTGATCACAATAACTGGGCTGCTAGTTGCTACCAACGTTAGCGTTTTTTTCCGAGGAGGAGCTAGCTGTTTAGCTTAATTAGCTTAGTTTACAGATCATTGGTAAAATGTTGTGACATGGTTTATTAAGCTTAATCACAGTAACAGAGTTGTATCGTGATACTAATGCTTTTACTTAGGAGGAGATGGTAGCTGTTTAGCTTGATTACCTTAGCTTAGTTTAGCTTCCTGATCAATGGTTTTAAAAAATCCCATTTATTTGATATTTACAATATTTAGCCTGATCACAAGAACACGGTTGCAAATTGCTACTAACGTTAGCCTTTTTTTCCCCAGAGTAGAGGCTAGCTGTTTAGCTCGATTAGCTTAGTTAACAGATCATTGGTAAAATGCTATGACATTGTTTATTTGATATTTACAATTACTAAGCTTAATGACAGTAACCGAGTTGCATAGTCATAATAATGCTAGCTTTTTCTCAGGCGGAGACGCTAGCTGTTTAGCGTGATTGGATTAGATTAGTTTACTGATCAAAAAATAATCACATTTGTTGTATATTTATAATATTTAGCTTAATCACAGAAACAGGGTTGCTTAGTCATACTAATGCTAGCTTTTTCCTCGGAGAAGATGCTAGCTGTTTAGCTTGATTAACTTAGCTTACTGATATGGTGGGGCAAATAAGTGTTTAGTCAACCACTAATTGTGCAAGTTCTCCCACTTCAAAATATTAGAGAGGCCTGTAATTGTCAACATGGGTAAACCTCAACCATGAGAGACAGAATGTGGAGAAAAAAAAAACAGAAAATCACATTGTTTGATTTTTAAAGAATTTATTTGCAAATCATGGTGGAAAATAAGTATTTGGTTAATACCAAAAGTTCATCTCAATACTTTGTTATGTACCCTTTGTTGGCAAAAACGGAGGCTAAACGTTTTCTGTAACTTCACAAGCTTTTCACACACTGTTGCTGGTATTTTGGTCCATTCCTCCATGTAGATATCCTCTAGGGCAGTGATGTTTTGGGGCTGTCGCTGGGCAACACGGACTTTCAACTCCCTCTGCAGAGTTTCTATGGGGTTGAGATCTGGAGACTGGCTCGGCCACTCCAGGACCTTAAAATGCTTCTTACGAAGCCTCTCCTTTGTTGCCCTGGCTGTGTGTTTGGGATCATTGTCATGCTGAAAGACCCAGCCACGTCTCATCTTCAATGCCCTTGCTGACGGAAGGAGATTTTCACTCAAAATCTCTCGATACATGGCCCCATTCATTCTTTCCTTTACACAGATCAGTCGTACTGGTCCCTTTGCAGAAAAACAGCCCCAAAGCATGATGTTTCCTTCACAGTGGGTATGGTGCAATTCAGTATTCTTTTTCCTCCAAACAAGATAACCTGTGTTTCTACCAAAACATTCTATTTTGGTTTCATCTGACCATAACACATTCTCCAAGTCCTCTTCTGGATCATCCAAATGCTCTCTAGCGAACCGCAGACGGGCCTGGACGTGTACTTTCTTCAGCGGGGGGGCACGTCTGGCAGTGCAGGATTTGAGTCCCTGGCGGCGCATTGTGTTACTGATAGTAGCTTTGTTACTGTGGTCCCAGCTCTCTGTAGGTCATTCACTAGGCCCCCCCGTGTGGTTCTGGGATTTTTGCTCCCCGTTCTTGTTATCATTTTGACGCCACGGGGTGAGGAGGGAGTTGAAAGTCCGTGTTGCCCAACGACAGCCCCAAAACATAACTGCTCCAGAGGAGATCTGCATGGAGGAATGGGCCAAAATACCAGCAACAGTGTGTGAAAAGCTTGTGAAGATTTTCAGAAACCGTTTGGCCTCCGTTATTGCCAACAAAGGGTACATAACAAAGTATTGAGATGAACTTTTGGTAACAACCAAATACTTATTTTCCACCATAATTTGCAAATAAATTCTTTAAAAATCAAACAATGTGATTTTCTGGGTTTTTTTCCCCACATTCTGCCTCTCATGGTTGAGGTTTACCCATGTTGACAATTACAGGCCTCTCTAATATTTTCAAGTGGGAAAACTTGCACAATTAGTGGTTGACTAAATACTTATTTGCCCCACTGTACATGGTAAAAACCTTTATTTGATATTTACAATATTTAGCTTAATCAAAGTAACAGGGTTGGATTGTTGTACTAATGCTAGCTTTTTCTTCGGCGTAGAAGCTAGCTGTTTAGCTAGCTCTTGCTACTGAACAAGAGGACAAACTTTTGTAAATAAGTAATGAAATATTTTTTAACAAACTGCATCATTCTGACCATATCAAGGTTGTAATACTTTATTTTGTTGATCATATTTCAGTTTTATTTGGTTTAAAACATTTCTTTAGCTTTAATTAATCTAATTCATTTCATCAACTCAGTCTCTTTCTTACGTCCATCCAAGTTGTCCACGCCCACTTTATTGAGGTTGAGGGGTTCGGCCACAGCCACTGTGAAAGGGCTCTTTGCAATAGGATCGTCGCCGAACGTCACCGCGATGCTGATTGGGCCCTGTGTGCACAATTGGATGTTTAGAGTTTATAATAGCCCGCAAAATCATGAATGTTAGAATGGCTCGCAGCCTCTCCCAAAAGATCCTTGAAAAAAGCTTTCATGAAATGAATGATTAACTTTAACATTACCGGGATGACCGGCGTGTACTTGATGGTGTGCGAATAATCGTAGTTGTCGATGATGTCGAAATTTTTGACAGGAGATGAGAATGTAACATCCAGTGGCGCCTTCCCCGCTCCTTTGGTAAGGACCGTGAAGTGAGTCGGTATTCCGCTCTCCACTCCTGAACAAAAAGACAGACGCTCGTGAATGTCCTGACAGGAAGCGATGTCACCGTGCGTGTCTCGTTACCCGTGGGGGCCAATCCGGGACCCTCGGCTTTGACTTTTCCCGCGTCGTGGGAGGGGTCTACATTTACCAGGAAAGGACTGTGCGGAACTTCCTATTTGGAAACATCAGATGTTGTTATTTCAAAGCAACTTGTGGAAAAAGTGACAAGTCATTTTTATCATGGAAGAAATCTTGTTTACGTCCCTCACTGTCATCATGTCTATTTGAATTGGGATGGCTAACATTTTTATGGTAACAATTAAATAAGTAAATCGTTAAAAACTGAAAGACTGTCATGACCTTATGACCTTTATGACTTTTGCCCTCATAGGCCAAAATATCGTCACTCTCACGCTCAGTGGCGCCTCCAGAAATTTTTCATAGGGGTGGCCAGATGGGGCCACTTAAAATCTTGGGGTGGCCAAAACTAAAAGCCATAATTTCAGGTTTTCATTATATTATTGCAGTAAAAAGGTCAGGGGAAAACTATCAAAAAGACACAGCTACTGATATACTTTGGTGTATTGTGTAATATCTGATGTTACTAATGATTTAATGTGCATAGTCCATAACTGTCCAGTCAACATTTTGAGTTCCACAACAATTTTGTTTTATTGTGTTATGTATATATTACGCATATGGTGTACATTTAACTAGGGCTGTCAAACGATTAAAATTTTTAATCGAGTTAATCACAGCTTAAAAATTAATTAACCCTTTAACACCTAAGCCTATTTTGGCCGAATTTGCATGCATTTGATGTTGCCTTTATATTTCAAAGAAAAAATTGTTTACAATGGCCAAATTGGGTCCCTTTTTTCAGGACACATTGAACTTCATGTCCAAACTGTTGTTTTCTTCACTGACCAATTTTAAATCACATTTTGGACCCAAAAAGAGAAAATCTTTTTACAAAATGTGTAATGTTGACGTCCCATTGACAACCAAACATGCTCGACCAACCGTTTTGAAGCTTGATAATATTTATTCAACTTGTTAGGATAAACATTCAATAGAAAAAAATAAGATTGAATAGTTTTATGTTTGACAATTCAACACAAACAGCAGGTATGGTCATAGGCGTTTTTGGCCTTTACACATACTATGGTCAAAACAGGTTTTATAGTGTGCAAAATAGTGATTTTTTTTTTTTAATATATATCATCTAACACAAAAAGGGTTTGGAAGATATCTCTTTGTGAAGTTAGGTGTTGTACCCATCACCTTATCAAAAGTATATACCTACATGCAATCAAGCTTCTCGAACACACATCTACATAAAAATTGAAGAGTATAGTGAAGAAAAAATATATAACATTGAAAAAAAGTATTTAAAAAAAATATTGACAAGTAGTTCAATTCAAATTTTTCAGGCATGCGACCCAATAAAGTTTTTTTTTTTTTTTTTTGCGCACTCAATAAAGCTTCTTCTTGAACAGGTCACGGAGCTGCGTCACACACGTCACACAGCCTACTCTTTCGCCGTTTGCGCTCTACTGTCACTTCTACTCGCCGAGACGTCGATTCATCAGAGGAAAACAACGACAAATACGACTCATCTTCTTCCTTAAGTTAATTAAATAATGCATTAGCTTGTGCTAAATGTAGTTTTAGATTCATTCTGCACGTTTCAAAGTCGCTCGTGCGAGGCGGCTATTTTTCGGCACAACACCGGCCGCTGCTTGCTTCGCATGCCTGCCTCTCAATAGTTGGCGCCTCGCTCGGAAATTTATTAAAAATGATCACATTCGGTTCGTCCTTCCTGACATCACAACGATTCTTGGGATAAGTAGTCTTTTGTGCTGCGTTCGGTTTTGAAAAAGGACAAGAAATGATGGAAATATGGAGATGGATACATGGTCCATGCAGCGTTTTAATGCATACAGTGCTGCTCAAAAGTTTGTGAACCCCCTCAACATTTTGTAATTTTCTATTATTTCAACCTGATTTCCTAATAAATCAATTCAGTAGTTTTTTTTTGTTTTTTTAACAGTTGTGTTGTCGAGACTAAATTAAAAAGAGTTTTCATCAACTGATGTAGGTGCAAAATTGAACTGTTTGGTCACAACCAAAACCGCCATGTCTGGCGAAAAGTCAACACTGCATACCACCAAAAGAACCTTCTCCCAACAGTGAAGCATGGAGGTGGGAATGTCAAGATCTGGGCTTGCTTTTCATCCTCAGGACCTGGACAACTCCACATAGTCCAGGGAATCATGAATTCTGAGGAATATTGTCAAATCCTAGACCATAACCTGACGCCATCTGTTTTGAAGTTAAAGCTTGGCAGAAGGTGGATCATGCAACATGATAATGATCCAAAGCATTCCAGCAATACAACCAAGGAATGGCTGAAAAAGAAGAAGATTCGTGTTCTGGACTGGCCCAGTCAAAGTCCTGACCTAAATCCCATTGAAATGCTGTGGCGGGACCTGAAGCGAGCAGTTCATGCCAGACGCCCATCAAACCTCTCTCAACTGACTGCGTTCTGCAAGGAAGAATGGGCAAAAATCCCCCAAAGTAGATGTGAGAGGCTGATTAGTCACTACAGAAACCGTTTGGTTGAGGTAATCTCTGCAAAAGGAGGCGCAATATCCTATTAACTGAAGGGGTTCACATACTTTTGCACACATGATATCTGAGTTTTTCTTAAATCAACCACTTTTGTTAAATAAAGAATGACAATATAACTATTTCTTTTGTTTCAGTCCATTATTTGGAATGTCAGTATTGTGGATTTGGGTATAACTTAACATTTAATAAGGTTATTTTAGTTTTTTTTACAAAAAATCTGACCATCGCTGTGGGGTTCACAAACTTTCGAGCAGCACTGTATTTATGAGTGCAATAAAACTATAAAACTCAAATGACATTATCTCCCGTTTTTCTTGGCCGATTGACTTCAAATAAAAACTGGTGTGGACATCAACTTCCGCACTTTCAAACGAGACCAACCAGCAGCACGTGGGTGATGTAATTACAGCGTGACGAAGCTTCAAAGACGATATGCGTAAACGCGTCGCTGCCGACACGTTCGGTGTTAAAGGGTTAATCGTAATTAATCGCAATTCAAACCATTTATAAAATATGCCATATTTTTCGGTAAATTATTGTTGGAATGGAAAGATAAGCCACAAGACGGATATATACAGTACATTCAACATACTGTACATAAGTACTGTATTTGTTTACTATAACAATAAATCCACAAGATGGCATTAACATTATTAACATTCTTTCTGTGAAAGGGATCCACGGATAGAATGACTTGTAATTCTTAACGGATAAATGTGAGTTTGTATATTGTGACTAAATATTGCCATCTAGTGTATTTGTTGAGCTTTCAGTAAATGATACTGTAGCGACTTAACTGTTCTGCCCAAATGCATGATGGGAAGTGGTGCAACCATGACTGTGTGTGGTGGCTGCAAATGCTATATCTTCCCTGCGCAACTCCTGCCATTCTTCCCCACGTCGCTTCCCACAATATTTATAGTTGCTGTGGGAGGGATGACGAGCTTTGGCCAATTAAAAGCACGGTCCAAATGAATGCTTGTATCTACTACACTCACTTGACACTGCCTATTATCTCTTTATAAAAGTAAAACACCGCCTTTGTACTGTCGTACTGCGAATGCGTTAATTGCGATAAATATTTTCACGTGATTAATTTTTAAAAATTACCACCCGTAAACGCGATAAATTTGACAGCCCTACATTTAACAAAACAAAATAAATGCATTCATTTAGGATGAAATGCATAACTGATGCTACAACAATCTAACAATATACTGGCAAACGGGGTGGCGCCCCTGCTCACGCTT
This sequence comes from Corythoichthys intestinalis, assembly GCF_030265065.1. Classification (NCBI taxonomy): domain Eukaryota; kingdom Metazoa; phylum Chordata; class Actinopteri; order Syngnathiformes; family Syngnathidae; genus Corythoichthys; species Corythoichthys intestinalis. The sequence continues at coordinate 54,610,913 of NC_080403.1, forward strand.
GTCATCATATCTCCTACCCTGCAAATTTGAGTTAAGTAAATTCATCCGTTAAATTCCTTTTCTGAAATCTGTGACCTTTGACCCCAAATTTAACTGATTGGGTGCCATTGCTGGCGCTTTGAGAGAATGAACGAATGGCAGCCAATCAGTTCAATGAGTAAGAGTCATTTCTACTACACATATATGTTGTCTGTCCCCTACGAAAAATATTCTTAGTACCTTGTCAGTGAAGAGGACTTTGACGGTGAGCTGCCCCGCGGCAGGCGGTATGTACTTGACAGTAAAGGTGTCGTTGGCGTTGGGGATGATGTCAAAATCCACGTCGGCTTCGCGGTCTCCCACCAAGGTGCCGTGACACTTGATGCCCACGCTAACGTCGCCTGAAAAAAACACACAAAATTTTGGGGGGAAAACCCGCAGGGGGCGCCAGCGTCTCTGCCTTTACCTTAAGAAATGCTTGCAAAACACAGAACGATTTGCATTCCAGTCACGGTAAAAGAATGGCGACTATGACGGGAATGAGCAACCGCACCGGATAACAAAAACGAGTTTTCTGACGATTACCATCTCCTGCTCCGGAACAGTCGATGGTGAAATGCGTGGGCTCGTGAGCTTTGGGTCCAGTCTTCTCCACTCCTGGACCGGAAACTACAACTTGGTTCGGATGGCTGCCTTTACCAATGTTTACCTAAGAACAAACATCACACGTTTAGTTACATTGTTTAAAAAAAATAAATAAATAAATTTGAAAAATGACTAATTTGGAGAATATTGAAATGATTGGAATTACAAGAAATTTCTGCAATGTTTACGTATATACAGGAAGTGATGCATGATTAGTATGGATCGATTTTGAATCATGAATTTGGATCTGATTTTCCGTTTTAGGTACAAACCGTAATCTTAAAAAAAACACGACATTCCACAATCCATGTTATAGCCATTTTATTTTCAACATAGCAAATTATGGTACATTTTTCAACAATTCAAAAATTCGACAACATGGCTTAACATGAAATGACTTAATTTTTAAAATAACATCAATTGTATGAGTGATTGCTGAACAGATGTTTCCATTACTTTTACTATCTAATTTCTGTTTTTCACGTCTATACTTCTTCTCTAAAATTTATTTTTAGTAACTATTGACGAGGTGTCACTGGTTCTGGTTGTAAATACCCCAAAAATATTTTTGAGAAAATTCAACCATGTAACCATCTGGACCTGATAACTTTACTATTGTTGTATATTACTGTTATGTAATTAACTCATTAATTTAACTCATTGCCCGCCATTGACAGCGACTGATGTCCAATCCATTTGAAGTGGGAGGACATTCATTCACTGCCACCCTCCCTGTTGAAATGGATTGGACATCTACTAATGATAAACTCATTTAAAGTCACAACAGAACAATGAAAAGAGCCACATGATTTGACGTCTATTATCAGCAATAGTATTGAAAGAGTTAATTAACTGTCAGTCACTTGTAGCTCTACCAATTTGAGAAGACATGTCCTTGTTCTTTCATTTCTACATTGGTCAATCATTTGTTAATAAGACAATCAGCCTCATCTTCTTTACTGCACCCTACATGGACTCTGAGCCTTTAATTTACTTATCTCACACCTCGTTCCCTCCTTTACAAATGTTTCCAGGATTCGTTCTATTACAAAGACATTTCAAAGTTCTGTACACAACTCATGTTCAGTGCATTTTAAATAATGGTTACAGGTTTTTCAGTTGATTATAAAAGAGCTTTACAGACATTAATCAGTCAATTTGAAACATCTTATACTTCAAAGATCATCAGATCGTTAAGGGGATGGTCTGGCAACATACTTATAACTGGGTGTCCCTCAAGGGTCAATCTTAGGTCCTCACCCATTCATTAACACAGAAGTTGGAAGTTAATGGCAGCGATTCCTCATTTTATGCAGGGAGTTATGTTCCAGGTCGCTTCCACAATAGACAATCCATATCGTAGCTATTAAATATTTGTGGTACTAGTCATGTTGTATTCAAGACCCCACGATCTGAGACCAAAACCAGAAGTCCAAAAAAGCAAGACTTTTGAGAGTTAAGAACGAGACGAGAACAAGACTGTCAAAAAATGTGGTCTCAAGAAAGGCCTTGGAATCAAATACTTGATTTTTTTTTAGGTATATACTAGAAGCAGCTACTCCTCTACCAGAGGTCGCCAATTGTATCTGTCTGTGGCTTGTAGGACATGGGGTCGCGTCTGGCCATTATTTCAAAATAAACCGTGAACACAATCTCGCTTCGAAAGCACAACACAACAAAGAGGCAAAGATAACGCACATGGTCTGTTATGTAAACGTATCCTAAACATCTCAAAGATTTGAGCTTTCTGCTTCATTCTTGTGCTTCAAAATCATTGGTCAGCTAACTTGCTTCCGCTCGACACCTCGCTGACAGGCTCGTGGTTATTACATATAGGGTTAGCTATAGACCACGTGCCAATGGAGACGGTTCAGTCTCCATGCAAGTGGCTCACAACGATGGGAGTTTTGTCCCCCATTTTTCCTCATCTTGCGAGCCGCAGACACTTCGCAAGATCACGGTGGCAAATGCGTGTTCCCCCTTAAAGGGATCCTCGGACTTAAAGACTTGTAGGCTCAAATAAGCCACATTTGTTCTCTTTTACTAAAATATGTTATTAGAAACACATATTATTCACATTGATTTAAAAATCTATGATATTTAGTACATGTTTGACTGATGGAGGGCGCCAGGTTTTACACGCGCAATGCACGCTGGGGGTGATGACGCGGTTGGGCTGGACTGGGAGAATAGCTGTGCTAGCTAGCAAGCAAAGCTAGTATGAGAACTGGCATGATTTTATCACATTCTGATGCTGGTTAGATTGTTTTGTTACAGAGCTGTGGGATGAGTTCCCAACGACGTACCAGCATCCAATTCCAGCTCATTGCAGTGTCTTTAAACCGATCGTAGGCGTCTTGCCGAGATATTGACTTGCTGCAATTTGACAGTATGTATTCTTGACCCCTTCGTTGCAAGTTGCATATTTGCCTTGGTTTTTCCATTCGTCTGCCTCTGACCGGGGGTTTCACTTGTTTTGTTTTTTGTTTTTTGTTTTTTTTAATTGATCCCGACCTCCTTTAACGGACCCTTTTTTGTGTCTCATTTTTGCGATCGCATGTTTTTTTATTTGTGTTTAATAAACCGTTTTACGCAATCTCGATGTCATTGTTGTTTGCTTGCATTCGCATTGGCGGACCGTAACAGATTTGTTGGTTTTCATCTGAGGACTTGTGAAGCACTCATCTGTTTGAATCTTGAGTTTGAATCCTGCTGGAGACCTTCATTTAATTGCTTTGCTGCTCGTTTTGTGAAATATCGACAGTACTGTCCTGCACATCACTTTTCCACTCGGGTTCAATTTGGAAGAGCAGAGCCAACGACACGTTTATGTAGCTAAAGAGTGACACTGTGGAAGCCCGGCAGCGCCGCCCTGTGGCGTCACCGCCCAGAGTGCGTTGCGTCGTCAACAACAATGGCAACCTACTACTTAAAATAATTTGACAAATTTCATATCAAATTTTTATAACTCATACTAACATGTATCTTTTAAGAATTACATGTCTTTTTCTCCGTGGTACCCTTTAAGGGGCAGGTCTATTCTGTTGAGTGGCAAGGAAATGCACACATAATGATGTGCTATTGGCTGGTTATTTCCTAGTTTTTAACATTAGCCACTGCAACTGTCACATTATGCTTATTAAGAGAGTGACTGAATAATCAGTCACCATACAGTAATCATTTAGCTAACTTTATAGCTAGGGATTAGTGTCATATTTTGGTTGCGTGATATATGCTCTGAATACTGTATGTCCACACTAATATGATCCCCACTCCAAACAGGGCTCAATCTGCAGACCCAATTTCTTGAAATGAGCATGGAATATGTAGCTAATCATTTTGCCAGAGAAGCAACAATCACCTCAAATCACACTAATACATTTTTTGTAGATTACAATTTTGTGTTCTTGATTAGGTTAACGCTAAAATTCGTCGGCCCTCTTCAGTGTAAGTGACGATAACGATCACTTTCTTAGCTTTTCCGGTGTTTTCCGAGCGTCTTAAAGGCTCCCCGCCTGGCTCTGGGCTGCCGCTTACCCTGTAAGGGCTCCCGGGGATGTTGACTCCTCCCCAGGCCACGGCCAGGGTGTGCTTTTGAGCCGAGGTGGGCGTGTAGGAGCACAAGTACTGCCCCTCGCCTTTGCTGCGCACCTTCACGTCCATGGGGAGACCCTCAGCGTCCTGGGAGAAGAATCAAAAAGACAATGGCGTCCCTCAAGGGTCAATCTTAAGTCCCCTCTCAAATAGAATTCATAAATTTCCATCAAACCATTCAACAACATACCTGCGCCATGATCCTGAGTGGTCCGTTCCCAGCATCCTTAGCATTGACAGTGAACTCTGTAGGCTGGTTGACCAGACAGCCGTTCATCTCCAGCCCGGGCCCGAATGCTTGAACCTGTCGAAGTGGTAAACAATGATTCTGCCTGTCATCATTTGTGGATCAATCACAAACCTCCTGAGTCCCGACCTTGTCTGGGTGGTTGCTGTGTCGGTCCGGCTGGATGTAGGCCATGAAGGGGCTGTGCTCGATGTCGTCGTCGTCGCAGGTGACGTGGACGGCGTACTCTCCGGGTTCGGTGGGCCAGTAGCGGACGTCGCAGGAGCCGTCGTTCTGGTCCTCGCACTCGATCTTGGCCTGGGACGGACCCTCGATGGCAAAGCCTGACGGTTGAGTGATACAACTTTCAGAAAATTCTGCCTATTGTTGGTTGTTTTAAATGTAAACAGGGAATTATCATTGCTCTTTAGTGGTGTTCATATATACTAGAAATGTAAAATAAAATCAGCAGGCGAACCATCATGACCCAAAGCTTTTCCTGTTCATTAATCAATGTGGACTCACCGAGGACTCCGACGTCGCTGCCCACAGACTCCACTACAAAGACGGCAGGTTTAGCCACGATGCCCCCTTCCAGCCCGGGACCCCACGCCCGGATCTGCTGAGGTTCCGGCTCCGGACCCACGACCACTTCAAAAGGACTGAATTGAACACAAGGACAAAAAAATAAAAATCATACAAAATTGCGTTTCATTTACCCTTCATAACAATGATCCCCAACCACTGGGCAGGTGACCGGTACGGGTCTGTGGCGCATTTGCTACCGGGCCGCAGAAAAATAAATCATTTTTTAACGACCGCAATCTGGTCTGTGCCTCTTGACACATCAATATGCCTGCCTACTCTATCGACTAAGCCGAGTAGAGATTTGTGTACGCCACCATCAAGTGGTTGGACGCCATTACTGGGGTGTTTACACACCTATAGCAACCTAGCGTCAGTCAATGTAAACAGTAACGTTAGCTGCTGTTGGATTTGTGCTGCAGGCGGCGACGTCTTTGGACAGCTTTTTTCACGGGGAAAAGTTTTTTGTGTGGCAGCGTTTTGTGATACAGACCCTCTCAAGATACCAAAGAGGAGTCATTCAGCTAGTTGTCAGTGGACATACAGTGTGGAGAACAAGTATTTGATACACAGCCGATTTTGCTGGTTTTCCCACTTGCAAAGCATGTGGAGCAGGGGTGGGCAAACCGGTCCTCGAGGGCCGCAGTGGGTCCTGGTCTTTGTTCCAACTGACCCAGCACAGATAGTATAACCAATGAGGTTTCAGCAGAAATGAGAAGCACCTGACTGCAATCGACTGATTGCACTTGTAAAACAGCAGATTGGTGAAAATGTGTTGTCTTAATGGGTTGCAACAAAAGCCCGCACCCACTGCGGCCCTTTGTGGAATAGTTTTCCCACCCCTGATGTAGAGGTCTGTAATTTGTATCATAAGTTCTCTTCAACTGTGAGGGACGGAATCTAATACAAAAAAACAGAAAATCAGGTTGTATGATTTTTAAATAATAAAATTGTATTTAATTGCATGAAATAAGTATTTGATACATCACAAAAATCAAACTTAATATTTGGTACAGAAACCTTTGTTTGCTATTACAGATACTAAACGTTTCCTGTAGACCTTGACTAGGTTTGCACACACTGCAGTAGGGATTTTGGCCCACTCCTCCACGCAGATCTTCTCCAGAGCCTTCAGGTTTCGGGGCTGCCGCCGGGCAACACGGACTTTCAGCTCCTTCCATAGATTTTCTATCGGGTTCAGATCTGGTGACTGGCTAGGCCACTCTGTGCTTTGGGTCGTTGTCATGCTGGAAGACCCAGCCTTGACCCATCTTCAGGGCTCTCGCTGAAGGAAGGAGGTCGTCAGCCAAGACCTGGCGATACATAGCCCCATACATCCTCCCCTCAATACGGTGCAGTCATCCTGTACCCTTGGCAGAGAAGCAGCCCCAAAAAATGTTTCCTACTCCATGTTTCATGGTTGGGATGGTGTTCTTGGGGTTGTACTCATCCTTCTTTTTCCTCCAAACACGACGAGCCGAGTTTAGACCAAAAAGTTTGATTTTGGTCTCATCCGACCACATGACCATCTCCCATTGCTCCTCTGGATCATCCAGATGGTCAGTGGCAAACTTCATACGTGTCCGGACATGCATTGGGTTCAGCAGCGGGACCTTGCGTGCGCTGTGGGATTTTAATCCATGACGGCATAATGTGTTTCCGATGGTTTTCTTCTAGACTGTTGTTCCAGCTCTCTTCAGGTCATTGACCAGGTCCTACCGTGTAGTTCTGGGCTGATCCCTCACCTTCCTCATGATCAGTCATGCCCCACGAGGTGAGATCTTGCATGGAGCCCCAGGACGAGGCAGATTGACCGTCAACTTGAACTTCTTCCATTTTTTAATAATCGCTCCAACAGTTGTTATCTTCTCACCAAGCTGCTTGCTTATTTTCCTGTAGCCCATCCCAGCCTTGTGCAGGTTTATTATTTTATCCTTGATGTCCTTACACAGCTCTTTGGTCTTGGCCATTGTGGATAGGTTGGAGTTTGTTTGTTTGAGCATGTGGACAGGTGTCTTTTATACGGATAACAAGTTCAAACAGGTGCAGTTACTTCCGGTAATGAGTGGAGACCAGGAGGGGTTCTTAAAAAAGAACTAAGAGCCAAAATATTTACTAGTTGGTAATGTATCAATTACTTATTTCATGGAGTTAAATACAAATTTATTACTTAAAAATTATACAATGTGATTTTCTGGATTTTTGTATTAGATTCCGTCCCTCACAGTTGAAGAGAATTTATGATACAAATTACAGACCTCTACATGGCTTGCAAGTGGGAAAACCAGCAAAATCGGCAGTGTATCAAATACTTGTTCTCCCCACTGTATCATCACAAATGTTATGAATATATTTCATAAAGGTTGAAAAGTTACATAGTGTTGCTTTAAATCAGGGCTAAAAATGCTACTATTTACCACAGCGTATTCATATTTGCCCATATACTTTAGATTTCAAGTTATTTGACTTTTGCTTTTCATTTAACTTTCTTTTGGTTTGATTTCTATTTCCTGTTTTAATTGTTTGGCATTTTTATGTATAATTTTATTTGCGGTTTGGGACTTTTAGGTGATGAAAAGCACTTTGAATTGCCTCTTGTTGAATAGTGCTACACAAATTTGCCTCGCCTTACCCTGACAGGGCACTCATTTACGGAACTCACTGGCTGCCATTGACAACGCTAAAAATCCATTTTGACTGGGAGAGGCGAATGAACAAACATACCGGGTTAACAAAACTCTTCTCTGGATTTTGGTTTAGCACTGATGTCCTGAAGCATCAGTATATTTAAAGGCACGGCAGGTTTTTCCTGTCAGTTTGGCTTTATTAAAGAGCATTTCCCTCCCTTGGAGCCCTTTCTGGGGATTAGACCTTTTGGAGGAATCCAGTTTGACACTAAATAGCCCAAAGCCTAACATATACTACGAATAGTACATGGGTTGTTATACTAATTGTTACAGCTCAACCATAGGAGTTGAAATAATCCAAATTGTCGCATTAAAAAGAAAAATTACATACATTACTCTGGCCCAGCACAGGATTTTGCAAGGTCTGCAAAAGGAAATGAATTTTGCGTTTCTTCTGGTTTTTAACATTAAAAATAAATAACATTCTGAAATAATTTAAAACTAAATGATGATATTACCCAATATTTGTTTTGCTGGTTTAAATTAAAAGAATTAGTATTTACTGTTTTTTGTTAATTAAAAAATGCAAACTAATTGGAAAATAAACAAATACTTCCTCTTTTTTTATGTTATTATAATTTTTAATCACAATATTCGAGAGGAGGGAATAATTTGACATTTTTTAAAGCATGAAATATTTTTTAAAGAATTAGTTTGAAAAAAAAAAAGTACAATTTAAAAAAGAATATTACCTGTTTTTAACTTTTCTTTCTTTATTAAATTATCAAAATTTTGAAAAACGAATTTTGGGTAAAAACAAAATATTTAATACATAAGATATTTGCCAAAATTACTTTGAATGTTTCTCCATTATTAATTATAATTTTTAATCATTATAATTTTTAGATGGAGGGGGTAATATAACATTTGAATGTATAAAATATTGGCAAAAATATGTTTGAAATCAATATTAAAAAACATTTTTAAAAATGAAAAAGAATACTTTTTTTTGTCGTTTTTTTTTTAAATAATTAAAATTTTGAATCATAATTTTGGGAGTGGGTTAAAATAAAATATTTAATACATTAAATATTTACAAAAATGACCCAAAAAAATGAAATATGATAAAAAAAAAAAAAAGAATATTTCCTATTTTTCTGTTTTCTTTTTCAAATTTTTTAAATTTTAGGTGAGGATTACATTAAAGTATATTTTAATATAAAATAATCAAAAATGAAATATTTTATGAAATATATATACATACATTATATAAATAAATATATCATATAAACATGTTAAAATAATTAAAATAAATAAATAAATAATTTAAACTGCCCTGTTTGTTGCAAAAATGATATTGAAATCAATATTTAAAAAAAAAAAAATTCATTGAAAAAATAATACTTTTTTAAATAATTAAAATTTTGAATCATAATTTTGAGGGTGGGTTAAAATAAAATATTTTATACATGAACTATTAACAAAAATGACCCAAAAAAAAGAATATTTCCTCTTTTTCTCTTTTTTTTTTCTTTTTTAAATTGTTTCAATTTTAGGTGAGGACTACATTAAAATATATTTAAATATAAAATAAATCAAAAATGAAATATTTTATGAAATTTAAATACATACAGTATATCAATAAATATATAATAAAAATTACATTAAAATAATATAAAACATTTAAAATAAAAAATAAAAAATTAAACTGCCCTGCTTCCCCCTTTTTGAATTACAATTTCTAATCATAATTTGGGGGGTATAAAATATTTAGTATTTAATATATTTGCAAAAATGGGTTTCACACCCCTGCTGTAGAGTGTCAATGGACAGGCAATTACAGTACTTTTTTAGGGGGGACAACTTCAAAATCTAAAGGTCGTCACTCTTCTTTTCAAGGCCTTTTATTCAATAGGTTTATCGTGTTTATCGTTAAGAAGTATCAACACAAAGCTATCCAGATTTTGCTAGCTGTTACTTAAGCTTTCAGCCATAAATGTGAATTGGGGTTATAAAAGAATGACGTGTTGATGGGAAGGTATTCATCAAATATTGAATATTGACACAACCAACCCCGCTCCTCCTTCGTAGTTCTGGAACACAAAACCCAGTTTACCTCTTGGGGATATGCTGCCCGGCCCAGGTGATGGAGATAGTGTATTTGCCAGGGCTGAGTGGATAATACTCGAACGCGTGCACTTTGTCCTGACTGGAAACCTGCTTCACGCTGGCCTCATTACCCTCTGTAAGATATTATTAAAAACGTGATATATCGTCTTCTGTAGCCCAAAAGTTTTCCGATTTGTTTATTTTAATTTAATACATATGTTTACAGTGGTATGAAAACGTATCAACCTTTTGGAATTTCTCACATTTCTGCATAAAATCACAATCAAATGTGATCTGATCTTTGTCAAAATCACACAGATGAAAAAACCGTGTCTGCTTTAATTAAAACCACCCAAACATTTATAGGTTTTCATATTTTAATGAGGATAGTATGCAAACAATGACAGACGAGGGAAAAATAAGTAAGTGAACCATCATATTTAATATTTTATGGTCCCCCTTTGGCAGCAATAACTTCAACCAGACGCTTCCTGTAGCTGCAGATCAGTCTGGCACATTGATCAGGACTAATCATGGCCCATTTTTCTCTACAAAACTGCTGTAGTTCAGTCAGATTCCCGGGATTTCTGGCATGAATCGCTGTCTTTAGGTCATGCCACAGCATCTCAATGGGGTTCAAGTCTGGACTTTGACTTGGCCACTCCAGAACCTGTATTTTGTTCTTCTGAAACCATTCTGAAGTTGATTCACTTCTGTGTTTTAGATCATTGTCTTGTTGCAGCATCCATCCTCTTTTTAGCTTCAACTGTCTCACAGACTGCCCCAGGTTTTCCTGAAAAACGTCCTTTTGAATTCATACTTCCATTAAGGATTAAAGGTTGTCCAGGCTCTGAGGCAGCAAAACAGCCCCAAATCATGATTCTCCCTCCACCATGCTTTCGGTGGGGATGAGGTGTTGATGTTGGTGAGCGGTTCCATTTTTCCTCCACACATGACTTAGTGTGTTACTCCCAAACAATTTAACTTTGGTTTCATCAGTCCACAAAGTATTTTGTCCTAACTTCTGTGGTGTGTAAAAGCGCCTTTTTTGCAAACATTTAACGAGCAACAATGGTTTTTTAGACAGCAGTGGCTTCCTCCGTGGAGTGTGCACGGAGATATTGGACTGTGCCAGGGATTTTTGTAAGTCTTTAGCAGACACTCTAGGGTTCTTATTTTACCTCTCTGTGTATTCTGCGCTGAACTCTTGGCGTCATCTTTGGTGGACGGCCACTCCTTGGGAAAGAAGCAACAGTGCCAAACTCTCTCCATTTGTAGACAACTTCTCTGACTGTCGATCGATGATGTCACCCTTCTGTCATTGTTTGCATGATATCGTCATTAAAATATGAAAACTAGGGTTGTTCCGATCATGTTTTTTTGCTCCCGATCCCGATCGTTTTAGTTTGAGTAACTGCCGATCCGATTGCTTTTTTTTTTTTTGCTCCCGATTCAATTCCAATCATTCCCGATAATTTTTCCCGATCATATACATTTTAGCAATGCATTAAGAAAAAAATGAATAAAACTCGGACGAATATATACATTCAACATACAGTACATAAGTACTGTATTTGTTTATTATGACAATAAATCCTCAAGATGGCATTTACATTGTTAACATTCTTTCTGTGAGAGGGATCCACCGATAGAAAGACTTGTAATTCTTAAAGGATAACTGTGACTTTGTATATTGTGACTAAATATTGCCATCTAGTGTATTTGTTGAGCTTTCAGTAAATGATACTGTAGCCATTTAACTGTTCTGCCCAAATGCATGATGGGAAGTGCAACCATGACTGTGTGTAGTGGCACCAATTGATATATATTCTCTGTGTTGGGAAGTAACATAGGGTGTTAAGGAAAAGATCAACCACTACCGTTCTTCCCCACATTGCTTCCCACGATATTTCAAATTGTTGAGAGAGGGATTTTAAGGCTTTAGCCAATTAAAAAGAGGCTCCAAAGACTGCCAAAATTCTCTCTACTCATTTTACGCTGCCTATTAGCTCTATAGATAGGTAAAACGGCGCCATTATAGATTGAACGCGACAATGCGTGAGTGGGTCATGCAGCGCATGCGTTAATTGCATTACATTTTTAACGTGATTCATTTTTTAAAAATTAATTACCGCCGTTTATGCGATAAATTTGATAGCCCTACTTTAAGCCAAAACTAAAGACTCTGGATGAATGTAAGACATTTTGTCTGTAACGTTAAATACAATTAGAAAACGATTTAATTTAAAAAATATATATATATATTAATAAAAAGGCATGTCCGATATTTTTTTGCCGATTCTGATACTTTGAAAATGACGTGATCGGACCCGATCTAATGAAAACCAATAAATGTTTGGGTGGTTTTAGTTAAATCAGACAGAGTTTTTTCATCTGTGTGATTTTGACAAAGATCAGATCACATTTGATGCTGATTTTATGCAGAAATGTAAGAAATTCCAAAAGGTTAACATACTTTTTAATACCACTGTTTACTGGAGTGCCACTTAAAATTTTTGTGTTCACAATGTTCATTTCGTTGCTGACAATGACAATAAAGACCTATTCTATTCTATTGTATTCTATTCTATCGTCATACCGTGAGATCGTTATCGTGAGCTTTGTATCGCAAATCGTATCATTTTGTTAGCTACCCAGAGGTTCCCATGCTTCTGAAAGACAGTTTTCACTCACTGGGGTCTTTGACGACAACCTTCAGTTCTCCGGTGCCGGCGTTTCTGGTGTCCACCTTGAAGTCGCCCACTTGTTGCACCCTCATACCCGTCGCCTGCAGACCTCGACCCGCTACTCTGCACGCACCTGGCAAGCACGCTGAAGAAGCCACAACATGATTGGACGTTGCACATAACAAGAATGAATCATTTCACATTAATGGCAGATGAAAATCCAAATTAAGTGATAAGGGGTGGAAATAATTAGGGCTGGAGCTATCGATTATTTTAGTAGTCGATTAATCAACAAATTAGTTCGAATAATCGAGTAATCGGATAAGGAACATAAAAAATTAAAATTCCGCGCTGAGCCTCAAACGGTATAAAAAAATTTTTTAAATGAAGATCTATGAACAACAAACGAACAATTGGCTAACTTGCATGCAAAAGTCCGCTAGCTTAAATGCTATAAAATGCCTTTCTTTTTTCTTTCTTTTTTTTACAATGCTCTTAACAAAAGGTTCAAACACATATTCCCACAAAAAAATTGGCTTAATCTATCTACAAACGAAATACGAATGCATTAAAAAACATTATCTCAAACAAAAACTTAGCTTACATTGGTCTTAACAGGGAGCAGTTGGATTCAGCCATGTGAAATGAGGCAGACCAGAGGGCAGTGTATCCACCTTAATCAATAAAACTAAATGCAAACACTTTACAAATAAACCATTACAACGCCACTTTAACTGAACGAATACTCAAAACAACAAAATGTAATTCGAATGTTTTTTTTCTAATCGAATAATCGAATTAATCAATAAATGGTTGCAGCACTAGAAATAATTCTGACGGTCTTATGGCAGACAACCTCATCACAACACTGTAGGGCTGCAGCTATCGAGTATTTTAGAAGTTGATTAATCGATTTACTAGTTAGTTCGAATAATCGAGTAATCAGACGAGGAACACGAAAAACTGAATACCTGAGCTGAGCCTCAACGGGAAATATATTTTTTAAATGAGGATCTATATACAATAAAAAAACAATTGGCTAACTTATACATAGAAAAAGTCCGCTAGCTTAAATGCTATTTTTTTTTCCTTCTTAACAATGCTCTTAAAAAAACTGCTAAATAATTCTATAAACTAAATTATGAATGAATTAAAAACATTTGCTCAAACAAAAACTTAGCTTACATTGGTCTTAACAGGGAGCAGTTGGATTCAGCCATGTGAAAAGAGGCAGTCCATAGGGCAGTGTATCCACCATTATCAATAAAACTAAATGCAAACACTTTCAAAATAAACCATTACAACGGCACTTTAAACAAATACTCGAAGCAACAAAATTTAATTTGAATATTTTTTTCTAATCGAATACTCGAATTAATCGATTAATCGTTGCAGCGCTAGAAATAATTCAACGAATACTCCCAAATCATTATTTTTAGTCAGTCTAAATCTGAAAAGATGAATCGAATGCTTCAAACTCATTATTTAGTTGACTCTTTCTCCATTTTGGATTCTAAAGCATATATGGAATGAACCAATTATACACTGATACAAATCATTTTTTGAACGACCCAAAAAATTTTCCGTTCGCCCGTACACACCGATTAAAAAAAATAAAATAATAATAATCAAAATCCATCAAGTCCTACATTTTTTGACCAAATCACATAATTTGGACATCAAAAATTCCGGGACGGTGATGGGCTTAAAAGTTGTATAAAAAATTTGGAAAAAATTTACGGTTCCCTGCAAATTTGCCAAAAACTTTCCCATTCAGTTTAAATGGGATGCAATTCCCCATTCACTTTCAATGGAATTTCCAAAGGAATTTACATTGCATTGATGCCATTGACGGCCATGCATGTCAAATTTATTGATGCAAATGAAGTTGGATTCCATCGACACCTATGTAACTCAATGCCATTGACAGCTATGGACGTCCAAATTTCTCATTCATTTCCAATGGCATTAACTTTGCATTGAGGCCATTTTAGACGGATGCCATTGACGGCCATTTATGTCATTTCTATTGATGCCAATGTACTTGGATTCCATTGACGCATATGGATGTCGATGCCATTGACGGCCATGGACGTCCAAATTTCCCATGACATTTGTTTAATGCTATTGACGGGCATGTTTGTCCATTGTATTGATGCCAATGTACTTGGATTTCATTGACGCCTACGTAAGTCGATGCCATTGACGGCCATGGACGTCCATTTTTTGCCATGGTAAAAATTTTTTTGCAATGGCAAAAATAAACAATGTCTAAATATCAACAGGAAATGACCAGCTATCAATCGGACACGCCCCCCAAATGACCTGATATGACCAGCCCACGCCCCCGAATGTCCCCAAATGCCCTGATATGACCAGGCCACGTCCCTCGAATGTCCCCAAATGACCTGATATGACCAGCCCACGCCCCCAAATGACCTGATATGACAAGGGCAACACCCCCCAAATGTTCCCAGATCAACAGGAAGTGACCTGATATTGTCCCCGAAATGTCCCCAAACCAAACCAACCTGGGCGGGGCTAAGATCTTTATCTCCACACAGCAAAGACCCAGAGTAATTTTTCCAGAAATTGCAGTTTCTAGTTACAATACCATGATTCTGAAGTCTCGAGTTTTCCCTCACCTTGCGCCACCTCTACGGCGAAGGGGCTCTTGGGTACAGCAGCGCCCCCGAAGGTGACGACGAGCGAGTGTGGCCCAGCCTGCGTGGGCCTGTAAGTGCATCGGAAGACGCCGTCGCCCTTGTCCTCCATCATGGCCTCCACGCAGTTGTCTCGGCCCTGCGGGTCTCTGATCACCACCGTCACGTCTCCGTTTCCGGCTCCTGAAAATTTTCCTCCAGTGAATCCACGTTTCACACTCCTGAGAGCGAGATGAGCTATATTACCTGCTGTGTAGATGTCAAAGTAGGCGGGCTTGTTAGCGACCACGCCCACGGGTTCGATTCCCGGCCCTTTGACCGTCACCTTGGAGGCGTCGGCCACCGCTTTGTCCACGCCCACCTCGAAGGGACTCTTCGGGATGGGCTGGCCCGCAAACAACACCGTCACCTAGCGTGAACACGGTACGACAATCCTCCGCCTTTAGCGCTTCAAGTCACTATTAATTTCGTACTTAGAAGAAAAAAACATCAACCTTGTGGGTTCCCACTACTTGAGGCACGTACGAGACGGCGTACGTCTTTTTCGCGTCGTTGGGCTCGACCTTCAGCTGGAAAAACGACATCAGCTGATTGGCGGATCTGTCAGTGGTTTCGCTGAGGCGGGTTTACCTCTTGTCTAGTGCCGTCCGGTTGGTCTAGATAGACGGTCACCTGACCCTGGCCGGCGCTGAACGTGTCTACCGTGAAGTTGGCGGGACGGCGCACCCGGTTGCCCGTCGGTTCGATACCTGAAAACAAGCATTTCGTTAGCCCCGGTTAGTTAGTTAGTTAGATAGATATTTTGTTGACACTAGGCCTGTCGCAATAACAAATTCTAGTGTGCGATAATGATTCTCATAAATTATTGCGATATGCGATATTATTGCGCCACCCCCATTTTTTTAAAAAACTAATTTACAATAACACAGTGAGAATACAGTATACAGTGCCTTGCAAAAGTATTCGGCCCCCTTGAATCTTGCAACCTTTCGCCACATTTCAGGCTTCAAACATAAAGATATGAAATTTAATTTTTTTGTCAAGAATCAACAACAAGTGGGACACAATCGTGAAGTGGAACAACATTTATTGGATAATTTAAACTTTTTTAACAAATGAAAAACTGAAAAGTGGGGCGTGCAATATTATTCGGCCCCTTTACTTTCAGTGCAGCAAACTCACTCCAGAAGTTCAGTGAGGATCTCTGAATGATCCAATGTTGTCCTAAATGACCGATGATGATAAATAGAATCCACCTGTGTTTAATCAAGTCTCCGTATAAATGCACCTGCTCTGTGATAGTCTCAGGGTTCTTTTTAAAGTGCAGAGAGCATTATGAAAACCAAGGAACACACCAGGCAGGTCCGAGATACTGTTTAAAGCCGGATTTGGATACAAAAAGCTTTCCCAAGCTTTAAACATCTCAAGGAGCACTGTGCAAACCATCATATTGAAATGGAAGGAGCATCAGACCACTGCAAATCTACCAAGACCCGGCCGTCCTTCCAAACTTTCTTCTCAAACAAGGAGAAAACTGATCAGAGATGCAGCCAAGAGGCCCATGATCACTCTGGATGAACTGCAGAGATCTACAGCTGAGGTGGGAGAGTCTGTCCATAGGACAACAATCAGTCATACACTGCACAAATCTGGCCTTTATGGAAGAGTGGCAAGAAGAAAGCCATTTCTCAAAGATATCCATAAAAAGTCTTGTTTAAAGTTTGCCACAAGCCACCTGGGAGACACACCAAACATGTGGAAGAAGGTGCTCTGGTCAGATGAAACCAAAATTGAACTTTTTGGCCACAATGCAAAACGATATGTTTGGCGTAAAAGCAACACAGCTCATCACCCTGAACACACCATCCCCACTGTCAAACATGGTGGTGGCAGCATCATGGTTTGGGCCTGCTTTTCTTCAGCAGGGACAGGGAAGATGGTTAAAATTGACGGGAAGATGGATGCAGCCAAATACAGGAACATTCTGGAAGAAAACCTGTTGGCATCTGCACAAGACCTGAGACTGGGACGGAGATTTATCTTCCAACAGGACAATGATCCAAAACATAAAGCCAAATCTACAATGGAATGGTTCAAAAATAAGCGTATCCAGGTGTTAGAATGGCCAAGTCAAAGTCCAGACCTGAATCCAATGGAGAATCTGTGGAAAGAGCTGAAGACTGCTGTTCACAAACACTCTCCATCCAACCTCACTGAGCTCGAGCTGTTTTGCAAGGAAGAATGGGCAAGAATGTCAGTCTCTCGATGTGCAAAACTGATAGAAACATACCCCAAGCGACTTGCAGCTGTAATTGGGGCAAAAGGTGGCGCTACAAAGTATTAACGCAAGGGGGCCGAATAATATTGCACGCCCCACTTTTCAGTTTTTTATTTGTTAAAAAAGTTTAAATTATCCAATAAATGTTGTTCCACTTCACGAATGTGTCCCACTTGTTGTTGATTCTTGACAAAAAATTAAAATTGTATATCTTTATGTTTGAAGCCTGAAATGTGGCGAAAGGTTGCAAGGTTCAAGGGGGCCGAATACTTTTGCAAGGCACTGTACAGTACTTATGTACAGTATGTTGAATGTATATATCCGTCTTGTCTTATCATTCCAAAAATAATTTACAGAAAAATATGGCATATTTTAGAGATAGTTTGAATTGCGATTAATTACGATTACTCGATTAAAAATGTAATCGTTTGACAGCCCTAGTAAATATCGCATAACACAGTGAGAACCGCTGCGGCCTTTAGCCCAGTCCGGCTTATCTATGAACAAATATCGTTTTTGCGTCAAATTTGGCTGGTGGTGGCTTCTAGTCAGGTGTGCCTTAAAATCCAAAAATTACGGTAAACCCATATGAATACTTAGTTGACAAATTAAAGAAGAAATAATTAATTAAATGCTCCCAAATCAGGATTTTTCCGACTGTAAGGGTGAAACGATTAGGAGTGACCTGTAAGAAAAACAAAAGTGGAAAAACTAAAGCGCAAAAATATAAATATAATAACATTGTTCCCCTCATGTGGGGTATCTGGTAACTCCATTATTTTGGGTTAGCTGGTGAGCCCCTGGATTTCCTTCTCGGTAAGTCAAAGATCAACCTCACAAGTGTTCAAAGCTCATTGTTTTTGCTAGGCGCTCACTTCCTGTCATTGTTAAGACACACCAGCAGCTAGCAGCTGGACTTTGGAGGAAGTTTTAGCTTCTTTCCCTCTCAAAACAGACAATTACTGGAGCGTAAGGTTCGAAAAACGCATTTTTTTAAACTAAATGTTTAGTTCAAATGGAAGAAATGGAAATGGGTGTACCGGGTCCGTAGGCTCGGGCCTTCTTGGGGTTGAGTTTGGGCTTGAGTGGCGCTCCGGGCTTGAGTTTGGCTTTCGGGAACTGAGATAAGTACGTCATCACCGACATTTCGTCCACCTGAGGGTCGATGATTTCCTCTGGGGTGATCACCTAAACGTAGGCGAATTGGGTCAATGCCAAGTTTTTCGTAAAAGACCGGGAAGGAAGAGAAACACAACCTGAGGGATGCCCAGCCAATCGTCGGCCAATTGCATGGCTTCTGTGGCGTTCTCCACCGGCTTCACTGGATCCCACGTCTCCCAGTCGGGACACAGGCCTGAAACATACGTGTGAGGAAGTCAGGGTAACTCCCAGTGCTTTATAAGCCTTGCGGGTCACCAGGGTTTTCTTCTTACCCTGTGCAGTGCACATGCAGAATTCAGTCTAAAGTTCCCATGTGATTACTTAATAGGCTCTAAATGCTGAAACGATTCATCGAAATCTTGCAAATCATCAGTTAGTCGACTCAAAGGCTGATACAACTGAAATCGTCATAGAATATTTCCCCCTTCACTATTTAGTCGAGTCTAAAGCTGAAACGATGACTCAGAAAATCCCGTATGACTATTTACTAGGCTTTTATTGCTGAAACAATTAATTAAAAGCTCCCAAATTATGATTTAGTCAACTCTAAGGCTGAAACAATTAAAACTTCAAGGAATAGCCATATTTTTAAACTCAGTGACCTTTGACCCTTCCTCTTGTCATCGTATCCCTTTAAAAGAATAAGAAAAGATCCTCCGCCTAGGTAGCCAGATTCAAAGCATAGCCATATTTCTGACCTCGGTGACCTTTGACCCTTTATATTGTCATCATATACATTTTACAGAATCAGAACAGATCCTCTGCCAAAGCAGCTAATTTCAAAGCCATATTTGCCATATTTCTGACCTCCGTGACCCTTGACCATTCCAATTATCATATCAATAGAATAAAAAGACAGATCCTCTGCCTAAGCAGTGAATTTCAAAGAACAGCAATACTACTGATTAGCCATACTACTGATTTCTGTGACCTTTGGCTCTTCCAATGGTCATATCAATTTCATAGAATAACAAACAGATCGTCCACCTAATCTGACAAATTCAAAGCAGAGCTATATGTCCGACCTCTGTGACCTTTGACCCTTCCTTTTGTCATCATATCCATTTAATAAAATTTGAACAGATCCTCTGCCTAAGCAGCCAATGCCAAAGCATAACCATATTTCTGACCTCTGTGACCTTTGACCCTTCCAATTGTCATAATATCAATTTAATACAGAAACAAACAGATCGTCTGCCTAAGCAGCCAAATTCAAAGCATAGCCATATTTTAATTTAATAGAATAAGTGCAAATCCTGAGCATAAGCAGCCAATTTCAAAGCATAGCCATATTGCTGACCCCTGTGACCTTTGGCCCTTCCAATCGTCATCATATAAGTCTAATAGAATAATGAACAGATCTTCCGCCAAAGCAGACAAATTCAAGCCATAGCCATATTTCCAATCTGTGACCTTTGACCCTAACTACTGTCAACATATCAATTTAAAAGAATGAAGAACAAATCTATGTATTCAAAGCATAGCCATATTTCTAACCTCTGTGACCTTTGACCATTCCTATTGTTATCACATTTATTTAATAGAATAAGAACAGATCCTCCGCCGAAGCAGCCAATTTCAAAGCAAAGCCATATTTCTGACCTTTGACCCTTCCAATTATCTTATCAATCGAATAACAAACAGATCTTCCGCCTAAGCAGCCAAATTCAAAGCAGAGCCATATTTTCAACCTCTGTGACCTTTGACCCTTCCTATTCCCATCATATCAAATTAACAGAACAGATCTTCCGCCGAAGCAGACAAATTCAAAGCATAGCCATATTTCTGACCTCTGTGACCTCTGACCCTTCCTATTGTCATCATATCCTTTTAATAGAATAAGAACAGATCTTCCGCCTTAGCAGCCAAATTCAAATAATAGCCATATTTCCAACCTCTTTGACCTTACCTATTGTCATTATATCAATTTAATAGAATAACTAACAGATCTTCTGCCGAAGCAGCCAAATTCAAAGCATAGGCATATTTCTGGCCTGTGATCTTTGACCCTTCCTATTCCAATCATATCAAAATAATAGATCAGATCTTCCGCCTAAGCAGCCAAATTCAAAGCATAGCCATATTTATGACCTCTGTGACCTTTGACCCTTCCTGTTTTCATTATATTAATTCCAAACCAGTCATTGCAAAAAAAACATTCACATTATCGTTAAATAGACTAATCTATTATCAAGTTAATGTGAGATTATCTTTTTGGACCTCTGTGACCTTTGACCTCACTGGTGCAAAATTTAATCACCTCTTCCGTTTCATTTTCGAAACATATCCAGCAAGTTTGATAATTATCCCTTAACCTCCCAAATATCCCCTAAACCTTTACCTATACAAACAAACACGGAAGCAAAATATCTCCACAACGGCATTATATCCATTACTATTTAGTGTTTTTAGAAGGACGCTCGTTTCGTACCTGGCGCACATCCGTCAACGAGCGCCCCCAGCGCTTTCCCGGTCCTCCAGTCTTGGCTGAAGTTGGTGATGGGCATGTCGGGGACCTTGTTCTGGATCCAGCCCAGCAGACGCTGCTTGGGTGTCTTGGACTCGGTCTGACACGAGCAAAAATTAGCAGAGTACCGTGACGCCATGGCAGGTGCTTTTGTGGGACTCACCTCTTCGTCGCCACCCTCCAACATGGGCATGGATATGGAGTAGTGCAAGATGAGGGTCCAGACCAGACCCAGGATCAGCTTCAGGTTCCCGTCCACGATGGCTTTGGAATCTGGACACGATGAGGGTTTACTCATTTAAAGGCAATGATGGCGATAAATGTCCAATCTTTTTGGATTGGGAGGAGCAAATAGCCGCTTATCATAGTTAACTTGTTGGCTGCCATTGACGGCGATAGACAACGTCCAATCTTTGTCACTGATATATATATTTTTAAGTTTCTATTTCGAAAAAAAAAAAAAGGGAAAAAGTGCACTTTTATATCATTTTAAAAATTTGATTTTTTTTTGTGTATTTATTTTTAAGATTTGTATTGTTTATTCTTTAGTTTAGCTTAGTTTTTTAAATATGTATATATATTTTTTTAAAAGCTAAATTTTTTACAAATCTTCAATTTCAACTTCAATTTAAAAATATTGGATAAAAAAATAAAATCTGATTATATAAAATATGAATTTTAAATTCAAATTGAATGCAGTATTACTGGTTTTATTTTATAAAGAAAATAAAAATGAATCAATTTTTTTATATAAGTTTGTATTTATTGCTATTCTAATTTTTTTTTTAAACAAAAGTTTTTTAAAAATTGTAAGTACAGTATTCTCATTATTTTTTGTCAATGCAATTCTTTTTATTTTAATAAAAAATGTTAGAATGATAAAACATGTTTATTTTTTTGTCATGAAAAAAAATGGAAAAATTATAAATTTTAAATGGTTTTAAATTCCTATTTTTTTTTTATTTAACATGAATAAAAACACATTATTTTACATAATATTTATTTTCTTAAGTTAGTATTTTTAAAAAAAAATTAAAAACAAAAAAGCTTTTAAGTAGAAAAGAATCTAGATTTTTTTTAATTGTCCAACAATGCAATTTTGTTTTAGAATGATGAGAATAAAAGTGTTGTTTTTTTTTCATTAAAAAAAAAAAAAAAAAAGGAAACAATAAATCATTTTTGTTTTAAATTCCTATTTTTTACTGAACATTTTTTGCTAAAGAAAATTACATATTTCAATATATAAGTATATATGTAATTATTACTATAATTCTGTAGACCTTGATCTTTGCAAAAATCTGATTTAACATAGGAAAACAATGACTCAGTTACAGCAGTTTTACAATATTCATATTCCAAATTTTCTCTGTACATACTTTTTAGCTCCAATTTATCAAGTAATATAACAGTAAATCACGTGTGCTTTCCACACAAGGTGATTCATCGACTCATTGCAAAAGTAACTGGTGACCAATTAACAATCTAAATCATCATTAGCAAGGTGCGTGCCACAGATAAGCCGCGGGCAATTTTGCGTTCACCTTGCCACTTATCGCCTTCGCACACGCGTTCCTTTTCAGCACGCGCTCCCTTGGCCGGTTGTGTTGCGGCCGTTTCCACGGCAACAAGTCAAACACGCCGGCCAGTGTGGCGTTTAATGGCCTGCGGCCACCTTTGTCGACACGTCCCGCTGCGTCGAGCCAGACGGCGGTGGGCGGGGCTTTCCATCAATCTGAAGTGAACAACTTCCAGACTCGCCACATGTGCGTGTGATGACATCATCGCATGTGCGTGTGTGTTTTAATGACAGGGTACTTGGTGAGTGGCTGCGCGCGTGTTACGTTTGGTAACAAGGTGCTAATTTGCGCTTAAAATAAGGATGCTAAGTCAAGGCGCCGATATGGTAGTACCGATGATACTCAACCCTAAAATTGCTTTCAATGGGTTTACGCAGAAGGTAAAGGTAGCTAAACAGGAAGTGCGGCTACTACTGTGTGTACATATGTATGCTTGTCACACACATTCCACAGGAGTGACATCATCAATGCATCCGCCCAACCCCCCACTAACACACTCAAATGCCTCAAACACAAAGAAACAAACTTAATGATATCACTGCCACTAATGGGGATGGATGTTCAATCTGTTTTACCTGGGAAGGTTGGCAGTGAATGAGTGAATGGAACTATACCGTGTGGATCCTATGACATCGGGTGAAAGCATTTTAAAATGATATCGGATAATATTGACATTGGTTTTTCATTATCGATTTTGGGCCAAATTGCATATTCTAGTCAGTAACATTATTTTAACTGGGCATTGACTCAAGATTTTAAGCCTTGAAAGCAAGACAGTACTTCCTGATTGATCATGCAGAACTGTTTTTCAAACCTCATACAGTGGGGCAAATAAGTATTTAGTCAACCACCAATTGTGCAAGTTCTCCTACTTGAAAAGATTAGAGAGGCCTGTAATTGTTAACATGGGTAAACCTCAATTATGAGAGACAGAATGTGGAAAAAAAAACTGAAAATCACATTGTTCGATTTTTAAAGAATTTATTTCCAAATTAGATTGGAAAATAAGTATTTGGTCACCTACGAAAAAAGCAAGATTTCTGGATGTCGAAGAGGTCTAACTTCTTCTAACGAGGTCTAACGAGGCTCCATTCATTACCTATATTGATGGCACCTGTTTTAACTCATTATCGGTATATAAGACACCTGTCCACAACATCAGTCAGTCACACTCCAAACTCCACTATGGCCAAGACCAAAGAGCTGTCGAACGACACCAGAGACAAAATTGTAGACCCGCACCAGGCTGGGAAGACTGAATCTGCAATAGGTAAAACGCTTGGTGTAAAGAAATCAACTGTGGGAGCAATTAAAAATTGGAAGACATACAAGACCAGTGATAATCTCCCCTCGATCTGGGGCTCCATGCAAGATCTCACCCAGTGGCGTCAAAATGATGACAAGAACGGTGAGCAAAAATCCCAGAACCACACAGGGGGACTTAATGAATGACCTACAGAGAGCTGGGACCACAGTAACAAAGGCTAATATCAGTAACACAATGCGCCACCAGGGACTCAAATCCTGCACTGCCAGACGTGTCCCCCTGCTGAAGCCAGTACACGTCCAGGCCCGTCTGCGGTTCGCTAGAGAGCATTTGGATGATCCAGAAGAGGACTGGGAGAAGGTGTTATACTCAGATCAAACCAAAATAGAACTTTTTGGTAGAAACACAGGTTCTCGTGTTTGGAGGAGAAAGAATACTGAATTGCATCCGAAGAACACCATACCCACTGTGAAGCATGGGGGTGAAAACATCATGCTTTGGGGCTGTATTTCTACAAAGGGACCAGGACGATTGATCTGTGTAAAGGAAAGAATGAATGGGGCCATGTATCGGGAGATTTTGAGTGAAAATCTCCTTCCATCAGCAAGGGCATTGAAGATGAGACGTGGCTGGGTCTTTCAGCACGACAATGATCCCAAACACACAGCCAGGGCAACAAAGGAGTGGCTTCGTAAGAAGCATTTCAAGGTCCTGGAGTGGCCTAGCCAGTCTCCAGATCTCAACCCCATAGGAAGTCTGTGGAGGGAGTTGAAAATCTGTGTTGCCCAACGACAGCCCCAAAACATCACTGCCCCAGAGGAGATCTGCAAGGAGGAATGGGCCAAAATACCAGCAACAGTGTGTGAAAAGCTTGTGAAGAGTTACAGAAAACGTTTGGCCTCCGTTATTGCCAACAAAGGGTACATAACAAAGTATTGAGATGAACTTTTGGTATTGACCAAATACTTATTTTCCACCATGATGTGCAAATAAATTCTTTAAAAATCAAACAATGTGATTTTCTGTTTTTTTTCCACATTCTGTCTCTCATGGTTGAGGTTTACCCATGTTGACAATTACAGGCCTCTCTAATCTTTTCAAGTACGAGAACTTGCACAATTGTTGGTTGACTAAATACTTATTTGCCCCACTGTATCTAAATTTAGTTTTGTTTTGTTTTGTTTTTTTCATCATTTTGGTTTTTTTCCACATTTTTGTTTGTTTTTCCATTTAATTTTCTGTTATTTTTTTTTGCATCAATGCTATTTATGTACTTATGTATTACCCCAATACTGCATGTTACATGTAAATTCAGGCAAGCCCGTCGACGGGGAGGGGGGGTGGGCAACCGAATATATTTGTTCTTTGCTCAGTATTATTTTCTGTGCTCAAAATCCATTATTGCTTGCTCATAATAGTGGCAGCGATATAACACCATATACAGTGGGGAGAACAAGTATTTGATACACTGCCAATTGGCAGTGTATCAAATACTTGTTCTCCCCACTGTTTGCTCTCCATTGAGCGTGAGCTTGCTCAAAAACTAGATTTCACTGATGTCATAAATGACTTTGCTGTCAAAAAATCTCAGCGCATCACTGTTTGAAGGCTTGATAACCCCAAGGATGATACTGTTTTGTTGCTTAGCAGGCAAGCATAGCACTCTCAGTTGTATTGTAGCGTTCATGGGACAATAGATGGAAATTGTTTGTTTATATTGTGTCACATCACATTACGGTCTGTGAAATTTAACTATCCATCTCAAATCATTTGAAAATTTATACTGTAATTGCTTGCAAAGCATTAAAGTACTGCGTATGTTGTCGTGACGAGCTGGTCGCAGGGGTGGTGTGAGGGAGCCTTATAATGGTCTCTTGTCCCTGGGCACCTGCAAGTCTGGTGACAGCCCTGAATTCAGGCATCAAGAACATGCAAACTCCACACAGGAAAGCCGGAGCACGGGATCGAACCCTTGATCTCGGCACTGTGAGCCAAAAGTGCTAACCGCTCCTCAACCGTGCTGCCGTTTTCGGACCATCCCACTCGTAAAACCTTGAAAATGTCGCTTCTTTGTGCTAATGGAAGCTCCTCTATAGCAGTATACTGCTAACTACGTGTTGCATTCAAGTGCACGTGTTCCATACAAACAACGCTAAACTCTAATGAACATGTGACGAAGTGACAAATACTTCACCTCCGTGCTGATGAATAGTCAACACACTGTCATCACATCTTATAAAAGCCATTGAATGCCTCAAATGTATTTTTGGAGTGGCGTTCATGACAGCTCCGACGTTTCGAAACGCACCCTTTCAAATTCAGGAAAGGGGGAAAAAAAAACACTGTTTGATGTGGTTTGTTGCCATTGGACTGACAAAAGACACTTTGGCGCTCTAGTATTGTGAAATAATCTGTGTGTTTATAAAATAGGGAGTTGTCATGCACTCCTGGAGGCGGATGTGTTGCATCATGGCCCAATTATTTGGCTTGGGTGTGCGCACTTCGCACAATAATAGTAATAATGAACATGACATTACTTGTTTAGTAACTAGACATGGGGAAGACGCAGAAATTGCTCAACACGCACACTAAGAAAACATTCAAGGTCATAAAGTTGCGACTAGCGGCGGTCATCATGGCAACTTGACAAACAAAGCTTCTGATTGGTTGTTTACTTTAACTTCCTGGTGCTGTAAAATGCAGAATGAGGGCATTGTGACTGCAAAGTTTATCATAAGGTTGCCGAGTATCGACGGACTTTGCGCAGGTTAGCGTAAAAGCGCTAAAGTTAGCTTTACTTCTTATTCTGCTGCTGTTTTAGCTATGTTTTTGTTAGCCTGCTAACTTTTTTTTGTGGTTGTTCATTATGTTTTATTTATTAGGAGAAAGCAGCAACAAGAAGGGGTTATAGTGTGGTAGAGAGGAAGGAAGCAGACTAGCGCTGCAACGATTAATCGATTAACTCGAGTAATTCGATTAGAAAAAAAAGCTAATTTTGCTGCTTCAAGGATTCGTTTAATTAAAGAGTGGCGTTGTAATGGTTTTTTTTTTTTAAAGTGTTTGCATTGAGTTTTATTGATTTGGGTGAAAACACTGCCCTCTAGTGGCAAAATTGAATATGACGTGACTCATTTAATATGGCTGAATCCAGCTGCTCCCTGTAAAGACCAACATAAGGTTTTTTTTTTTATTTGAGCGAATATTTTGTTTTTATGTATTCATAATTTAGTTTATTAGTATATTTAGCCATTTTTTGTGGGAATATGTGTTTGTACAAAAAAAGTTAGCATTTTGTAGCATTTAAGCTAGCGGACTTTTGCTTCGCAAGTTGGACAATTGTACTTTTCTTGTACTTAGATCCTCATTTAAGCTGAGGTATTTTATTTTGAAATGAAATTGCAATTCTGCATATTTTGAATACTCGTGAATTTTATTTTGTATTCACATTTAATGCTCTTTTGAAAGTGCTATCTTAACAAGCCTTTGTTTTACATTTCCTAAAATTTATCGTACAACACATTAAATGTGCCTAATCGAATTACTCAATTATTCAAACTATTCATTCATTCATTCATTCATTTTCCATGCCGCTTTTACAGTTGATAAGTTGACGACTAAAATAATTGATAGCTGCAGCCCGCAAAAAGACAAAAGAGAAGAAGAACAAGAAATACACCATTACACGCCTATACCACCTACAAACATAGTGGTGCTATCGGTAGCTAAAAATATTACCCATGGACACCATGTGGGGGGTTGCGGGTGGGGGGGCGGATAACCGATGCGTAAGTGGAGGCAAGGTGAGGAAAAAGGAGACGTGATTAGACAAGGTGGAGCATACACATTTCAGTAATATGTGGCATTATGTAAATAACCTGTACGTGTGGATAAATTGACATCCTATTCTATGCTACCTGATCGCTAATCCTGGCACCGACAATCACGCTACCCGAGTCTGTCTAACTGCACCCTGTCATGCATGAAACCCACTCAGACGCATGATAGTCCTGCAGAAAAGGGAAAATGCTGCGCAGGTGCCGCTCAAAGGCCCCGCCACCACCCTTGTCAATCAGGGGGGAAACGAGAGCGGCACACTCCTCCCCTGCAGCTCCGGCAAAGGGGCCGCCATCATCCCTCCGGGACCAGAGCGCTCCCCCGGACCATCCGCAGCCCCATTAACCAGCCCTTAGGGAGGAGACGCACCACCACCCTCCACCACCGGCCGCCCACCCAGACCCCCAGCCACAGCCGCAACCCCCCAACCAGCGCAACACACCGCAGGACCCTCCCGGTCCACTATAGACCCTACCCACGTGACGTCACAACTCCGCTCTCCTGACTGGTGCCGCCCACTTGTCCGTCAACACATCGTGTTGACCTGTTACGGCTACGTACATTCCTCCTATTTACGGCGTGTTTTTCTGCTCGTTAACATTAATAATCAAAATGGTGAAGGCGTGTGTGGCGGTCGGTTGCAATAACAGAGAAGATAGACGGAGAGACTTGAAGTTCTACCGGATTCCGAGAGACACGGAGAGGAGAGAGCGAGATGGGCTGCTGCAATTCGACGAGAAAACTGGGCTCCAAACGATTACCACAGATTATGTAGTAGTCATTTTATATCTGGTAAGATGCATTTAATATATATTTAGAGGGTTTTGGGCTGACAACCACAATTAAGATCATTGCTAGGCTAATCGCCGACAACATACACATATGTATGTAGTGAGAGTGCTATCGCTAAACCATATAAACATTAAAAGCCCTAGCTCCATTGACAAATGACATGAAATACATTAGACTTGACAGTGGATGTTAGCAAGAACAAAAGATTTTGAATTGAAAATTTCCTAACTCACCTTCCGAGCACAAGATTCCTGCCGGATTTTCGTGTACGAGGACCTGTTTCACCCAACCAGCAACGTAGCATTTATAAGCCTCCAAGCTCTTAAAGTTTTTCAAAGTTTCGTGAGAATCGGCTGATTTTGTGTGGACAAGATAGTTGTAAATATCAGGGTCAGGCAGAGACGGCGAAGGCAGCCGGTCAAAAATCATCGATTTAGGCATCAAATATGGAGCTGGCGACTGTATAGAACGAAGCTTTTCCACATAACGCCTTTTATGCAACACATCCAGTGAGTTTACGGCATCAGAAAGCACCGGGTCTTCCATGAAATGCATTTTAAATTCCTCGATCAATTGAAACCAATGCTAATACAGAGACAAAATGACGGACAAGTGGGCGGAACCATACAGCGAGCACGTGGTTTTATGACGTCGGTGGGTAGGGTCTATACACTGGGCTGGAAAGGATCACCACCCAGAGGCGTTGACACCCCGCCGCCCTGCAGGTGCCCAGGCGGCGATCCACGCTAGGTCCCGAGGAGGATGCAATATGTTTAGGGTCATTGTCTTGCTGAAAGACCCAGTGAAGACCTATCTTCAGCTTCCAGGCAGAGGGCAACAGATTTTGATTTCAAATGTCCTGGTATTTCAAAGCATTCATGATGCCATGCACCCTAACAGGGTTCACAGGGCCTTTGGAGGCGAAACAGCCCCACAGCATCACTGACCCACCCCCATACTTCACAGTGGCTATGAGGTGCTTTTCAGCATGCGCATCTTTCGTGGCACGCCAGACCCACTTAAGAGTGTTTGTTGCCAAAAAGCTCAATCTTAGTCTCATCTGACCAAAGCACACGGTCCCAGTTCTAGCCTGGGACCGTGTGTATTTTTGTGTGATTTCAGTGATGCTGTGGGGCTGTTTCGCTTCCAAAGGCCCTGGGAACATCATGAATGCTTTGAAATACCAGGACATTTTAAATCAAAATCTGTTGCCTTCTGCTCGAAAGCTGAAGATGGGTCGTCACTAGGTCTTTCAGCAAGACAATGACTCTAAACATATGGCCAAATCTACACAGAAATGGTTCACCAGACACAAAATCAAGCTCTTCCCATGGCCATCTCAGTCCCCAGACCTTGTTTTGTTGGCAAAAGGGGGTTGTACAAAGTATTAACACCAGGGGTGCTAATAATTGTGACACACATTATTTGATGTCAAATATTTTTTTCTTTATGTGGGATTTTTTCCCCACTGAATGAATGCACTTGTATTGAAGGTTGGATTTTTCTCTTTATTTCTATTAAGGCCCCATATTATTTGAATAAAAAGAAAAATTATTAGAAGCTAAAAAACATCTTTTGCAGGGGGGGGCAATAATTATGGAGGGCACTGTATTATCGCGTACTTACCTTGTTTCGATCCAAAAACTCCATGGAGCATGTATCATGAAGTGTCAAAACACAGATGTGAATGACCACAGCTGGATTTTTGGGAGATTTTAAGGGTGAAACATGGAAATATAACAAGGGTCAAGAGGTAGAAATCGCAGACATGAAGGAGTGGTCGAGATTTTGTTTTTCATATATATTCCGTTTTAAACGTTTTTTTTTTTTTTTTTTTTTTTTTTTCAATTTTTCTTTGTTTGGATCGATTTTTTTTCATCTAACATATCGGAGAAAATGTGACAGTAACAAAAAAAATACAATTAAGTAGGGTTGTTCCGATCATGTTTTTTTGCTCCCGATCCTTTTAGTTTGAGTATCTGCCGATCCCGATATTTCCCGATCCGATTGTTTTTTTTTTTTGCTCCCGATTCAATTCCAATCAGTCCCGATAATTTTTCCCGATCATATACATTTTGGCAATGCATTAAGAAAAAAATGAATAAAACTCGGACGAATATATACATTCAACATACAGTACATAAGTACTGTATTTGTTTATTATGACAATAAATCCTCAAGATGGCATTTACATTATCAACATTCTTTCTGTGAGAGGGATCCACGGATAGAAAGACTTGTGACTTTGTATATTGTGAGTAAATATTGCCAACTAGTGTATTTGTTGAGCTTTCAGTAAATGCTACTATAGCCATGCCCAAATGCATGATGGGAAGTGGAACCATGACTGTGCGTAGGGGCACCAATTGATATACCTTCTCTGCGTTGGGAAATAACATAAGGTGTTAAGAAAAAGATCAACTGCTACCTTGTTTCCCCCCATTGCTTCCCATGATATTTCTAATCGTAGGGAGAGGGATTGTAAGGCTTTAGCCAATTAAAAAAAGGCTCCAAAGCCTGCCAAAATTCACTCTCCTCATTTTACGCTGCCTTTTATCTCTCTATATAGGTAAAACGGCGCCATTACAGATTGAGTGCGACATTGCGTGAGTGGGTCGTGCAGCGCATGCATTAATTGCGTTAAATATTTTAACGTGATACATTTTTTTAAAAATTAATTACCGCCGTTATCGGGATAAATTTGATAACCCTACCTTAAGCCTAAACTAAAGACTCTGGATGAGTGTAACATATGTCTGTCACATTAAATACAATTAGAAAACGATTGAATTAAAAAATATTAGGATGTCAAAATTATCGCGTTAACGCGCGGTAATTATTTTTTTAAATTAATCACGTTAAAATATTTGACGCAATTAACGCACATGTCCCGCTCAGACAGTATTCTGCCTTTTGGTAAGTTTTACAGCAAGGTTTTTTGCGCTGTCTAACAGCGAACTCTTGTGGTCGCTTTGCGACATGGTTTATTGCTTTCTTGCCAGTTCAATATGGCTGCACGACGTCTCGGGCTGACGCCTACGTTGTAATGTTGTGCTTATATGATCCTTGGATTTGTCCGTAAGTATGGTTTTTGTAA